>NW_027316532.1:21346477-21456477 GCF_026437365.1 Eucyclogobius newberryi
AGCAAGGCCTTTCAGTTTGTTATAAAACTGAATATTGTGGCAAAAAGATAAAAAATAAATAAAAAGCAGGCCTGCCCACGTAAAGAGGGAAAAGGTCCCGGGCCAAAACAGCTGGAGCGAGTGAAGTCTGGCAGTGGTCTGTGTCTGGGGGCCCTCTGCCCAGGAATGCATCTGGAATCTTCAGCGTGAGCGCCAACGGCCCGTAGTAGAGTTACACAACGCCGACGCAACACGCCACGCTGACACAACATGCCGCTCGCCGCTGTCGTTTCACCTGCATGTGTCTGTGTGTGTTTGCGTGTGTGTTTGTGCGTGTGTTTGTGTGTTTGTGCGTGTGTGTGTGTTTGTGCGTGTGTGTGTTTGCGTGTGTGTTTGTGCGTGTGTTTGTGCGTGTGTGTGTTTGTGTGTGTGTGTGTTTGTGTGTGTGTGTTTGTGCGTGTGTGTGTGTTTGTGTGTGTGTGTTTGTGCGTGTGTGTGTGTGTTTGCGTGTGTGTTTGTGCGTGTGTGTGTGTGTTTGTGCGTGTGTGTGTGTTTGCGTGTGTGTTTGCGTGTGTGTTTGTGCGTGTGTGTGTTTGTGTGTGTGTTTGTGTGTGTGTTTGTGTGTGTGTGTTTGTGTGTGTGTTTGTGCGCGTGTGTGTGTGTGTGTTTGTGCGTGTGTGTGTGTGTGTTTGCGTGTGTGTTTGCGTGTGTGTTTGTGCGTGTGTGTGTTTGTGCGTGTGTGTGTTTGTGTGTGTGTTTGTGTGTGTGTTTGTGCGTGTGTGTGTGTGTGTGTGTTTGTGCGTGTGTGTGTGTGTGTGTGTGTGTTTGTGTGTGTGTGTGTTTGTGTGTGTGTTTGTGCGTGTGTGTGTGTGTGTGTGTGTGTTTGTGCGTGTGTGTGTTTGTGTGTGTGTTTGTGTGTGTGTGTGTTTGTGTGTGTGTTTGTGCGTGTGTGTGTGTGTGTGTGTGTGTTTGTGCGTGTGTGTGTGTGTGTTTGTGCGTGTGTGTCGCAGGGTACGAGGAGGTGGTCCGAATTCCCAAAGGATCCGTCTTCATCCACATCCAAGAGCTCAACGTCTCCCTCAACTACCTGGGTAAGCACGAGGACGAGGCGAGTCTGAATGAAGTGAACATAAAGTGAACAGAACATTGGTCTGATTATAAGTGTGAGAGAAAACACATGTGGAGTCATACAGCATCATTTAAACAGCATCATTCAAACGTTCTCAACAAGTGCTTTTACTTTTCTTTTCTTCTTTTCTTTTATTTATGTATTTATTTATTTTTGATTTATTTTCTTGTATGTTTCTTTTATCATATTTTTTAAAGATATATTTATATTATTATTTATTTTATTATTAATTGTTATAATTTTCGTTATTATCAATTTATTTTTAATTTATTTTATTTTATGTTTATAGGCCCGAACGCCACAAGCTGGCGAGAGGCCTATTAGTTCCGTAAGGCTGTGCGAAGCACGGCTGCAAAAGTGCGCACTAAACAAGCGCTTTACGCGGTTGTCATCCCCTATATAAAGCGCTCAAAATTAACGAAAGTTATGTATGTAGTTATGTATTTATTTATTAAAGGCGGTATGGACGATTTTTCGGCGATTTGAGAACGCAGGCGGAAGTGCGCATGTGCACTCCCCCGTGCGGACTGATACAACACACAAATGCGTTTGTTTATTAGCGCAATGGAGCGCATCACATCTCTCGTCTCCCGTAGATTTCTGTCCACTTCTGTGTCAGCTCGAACTGTCTTTGTCCGTCTTCATTTTGCCCCGTACACTGAGGGAACTATATCATGATAGATCCATGCACTTAGGCACGCGGAAACGTGGGGACGAGCCTGACGCGGCTGCAGGTGAGCGATAGGTGCGTTTTATGATTGATACGTGGCAGGACAAATGATTTATCCACGCCACGAGGAAATATGATAAAAAAAAATTCTGAAAAAAATCGTCCATACCACCTTTAATTTAAATAAATAAAACACAGAACAGACACGAAACAGGACCAGAAAAGCAAAGACAGGAAAGTTTTACAGCAAAGTATATCAGCAGAGTACAACAGCAACCGGAGACTTGCAATTTGGGCAAAAGAGCCATGTTTCCACTGGTTCGCTTCAGCCCGTTTCAGAGGTCCAAAGCAGGTCCCGCCTCTAAAGAAGTCCGGGCATCGATTACCCCGCCCCCTTTTTTGTTTGTTTGTTTTGGACCTGTTTGTCGTTCCCAGCGCTGAAGAGCAAGAGTGACCTGTTCTTCATCAACGGGAAGATGACCATCGACACGCCGCGCAGGTTCGACGTGGCGGGCACCACCTTCCACTACAGACGGCCCACCGACACGCCCGAAACCATGGAGGCGCTCGGACCCACCAACATGACCCTGGTTGTCATGGTAACGGCAAACGATGAGGCACTATTGCTGTTGACTTTGCGATATAATTCAGAGAGCGTCGCTAATGGTTAAAGCAGGATGTTTCTCTTCAAAGTAAAGTTATAAATATTCTTTTGGACAATAATACGCTTGATACGCTTGATCGCCCAGGTGCTGGTGAGAGAGGACAACCCCGGGGTCCACTACAGGTTCAACCCCCCCATAAACCGAGAGCCTCTGAGTGGACACGCCTGGCACTACACCGCCTGGTCCCGCTGCTCCGCCCTGTGTGCTGGAGGTACTACAACTGCTGCTGCTGCTGCTACTGCTTTTGCTACTGCTTCTACTACTGCTACTACTGCTACTGCTACTGCTACTGCTGCTACTTTTTGACTCTTCACACTCCCTCAGGTTTCCAGCTGCAGCAGGGGGTTTGTCGGAAGCAGGCGGACCACTCAGTCGTCAGCAACCACTTCTGCGACAAGAGAGGTCGACCCAAAGAGAAGAGGCGGCAATGCAACACTGAACCCTGCTCTCCCACGTAAGCGTCCAATCACAGGCCACTGACCCTCGTGGAGCCACTGACCCTCGTGGAGCCACTGACCCTCAGTGGAGCCACTGACCCTCGTGGAGCCACTGACCCTCAGTGGAGCCACTGACCCTCGTGGAGCCACTGACCCTCAGTGGAGCCACTGACCCTCGTGGAGCCACTAACCCTCGTGGAGCTCAGACACTTAAAGATGTTTCTGTAAAAGATAGACACACATAAAACATCCCGGCGTCCACTGCAAAGGCGTGAATATCGTAGCGTTCTGGCCGTGACGCTGTTTTCCTTTTGCCTGCCCAGCCAGTCCCTCCCACATTCTGTTCAAATGCAGAGGGTCTGGAATCGGACGATTGGGGGGCGTCAAAAAAACTCTCCAAGCACCGGTACAACCAACGTCGCTAATTGTCACGTGTCTCTCAAATGCGGAAGACTTTGTGTCACGTGTCTCTCAAATATTTTCGGAACATTCAGAACTAAATATATAACTTAATTTACCTCAGATTGACAGAGTTTCGTGCGTCTCTTGTTGACTCGGCAGAAGTCGGCAACGTTTCTCAGTGTTATTTTAATTTTTTCCACTATGTTTGTTTAGACACGAATGGACAATACGTTTGTCTGATTGGTTAACCTGCCTGTCAATCACTCCCTTTGGAAATTGGAGTGACTGGGTTGGATTCCAGACCAAAACTTGCGTGTGTTTTCCTTTGTTGTCCTTGTGCCTTTCCCGTTCCCTCCAGCAGGTGGAGTGCCGGCAGAACTGGGCGTCGAGCCCGTCTGAGTGACTAATGTTGTGTTGCGTGCAGCTGGTGGTCCGGCGAGTGGTCCGAGTGCAGTCGCAGCTGTAACGGCGGCCTGAGGTCTCGCGGTGTGCTGTGCAAACGGAGGATCTCGGCGTCGGAGGAGAAGGTCCTGGACGACTCGGCCTGCGCGGCGCCGCGGCCCCCGCTCACCGAGCCCTGCAGTAACCACAGCTGCCCCCCCGAATGGCTGGCACTGGACTGGTCCGAGGTACGGGACTCTCTGTGGACTCAAAAAGGATGTTCCTGATGTAAAACCGTCACACGTTCTGCACGTTCTGCTCGATTCTGCATGTTCTGCTCGACTCTGCACTTTCTGCTTGATTCTGCACGTTCTGCTCGATTCTGTACGTTCTGCTCGATTCTGCACGTTCTGCTCGATTCTGCACGTTCTGCTCGATTCTGCACGTTCTGCTCGATTCTGCACGTTCTGCTCGACTCTGCACTTTCTGCTTGATTCTGCACGTTCTGCTCGATTCTGTACGTTCTGCTCGATTCTGCACGTTCTGCTCGATTCTGCACGTTCTGCTCGATTCTGCTCGATTCTGCACGTTCTGCTCGATTCTGCTCGATTCTGCACGTTCTGCTAGATTCTGCACGTTCTGCTAGATTCTGCACGTTCTGCTCGATTCTGCACGTTCTGCTCGATTCTGCTCAATTCTGCACGTTCTGCTCGATTCTGCTCGATTCTGCACGTTCTGCTAGATTCTGCACGTTCTGCTAGATTCTGCACGTTCTGCTAGATTCTGCACGTTCTGCTCGAAAGACGTTTGGGGCTTTGTCTGATGTTCTTCAGTTCATCCGACTCTAACTGACACTAACACGAGCTGGTTGTTGGTCTATGAGATGTGACCTTTGACCTGAGTAATATCATCATAATCGTTCACGCCGCTAACGAGTCGTCCTGTTGCTAGTCGTAGACGTGTTCCAGGCAAAGCATTAGCATGTCGTTGTGTTGGAGACCAGCAGGGGGCGGAAAAGCGCCTTTAAGAGGACACAAAGGCTCTCGCTCTCTGCTGCCCTCTACAGAGCCGTGTTCATACTGCCTCCCTGACCTCTGACCCCGTGTGATGTCTCCTCCTCTTTCCCACACCGTGCATGTCTGCGTGTGTCGGCAGTGCACGCCCAGCTGTGGCCCCGGCTACAGGCACCGCGTGGTCCTGTGCAAGAGCGGCGAGAGCGGGGACGACCTGCCGGAGTCTCACTGCCCCAAACAGGGACGTCCCACCTCCAGGGTGCGCTGTAACCTCCAGCGCTGCCCCCCGCCACAGTGGATCACCGGCCCCTGGGGAGAGGTGAGGGCCCACGCTCCTGCTTTACATCCTATGGCACTAAATACATAATACATTAGAATCTATATGTACACGGTTATCTACAAGTATTGTGTATTCTAGTGTTTTACATGTGTCACTTTTAAACATCTACAGTTTACTATTATTCATGGTTATTAATAGTGAAAGTAACAGTAAAGTTCCTCTGTGCTTAAGTTCCTGTGCTTAAGTGCTTCTGTGTTCTCAGTTCCTGTGTGCTTAAGTTCCTCTGTGCTTATGTTCCCCTGTGCTTAAGTTCCTCTGTGTTCTCAGTTCCTCTGTGTTCTCAGTTCCTCTGTGCTTAAATTCCCCTGTGCTTCAGTTCCTCTGTGTTCTCAGTTCCTGTGTGATTAAGTTCCCCTGTGCTTAAGTTCCCCTGTGCTTAAGTTCCTGTGTGCTTAAGTTCCCCTGTGCTTAAGTTCCTCTGTGTTCTCAGTTCCTCTGTGTTCTCAGTTCCTCTGTGTTCTCAGTTCCTCTGTGCTTAAATTCCCCTGTGCTTCAGTTCCTCTGTGTTCTCAGTTCCTCTGTGTTCTCAGTTCCTGTGTGATTAAGTTCCCCTGTGCTTAAGTTCCCCTGTGCTTAAGTTCCTCTGTGCTTAAGTTCCCCTGTGCTTAAGTTCCTCTGTGTTCTCATTTCCTGTGTGCTTAAGTTCCTCTGTGCTTAAGTTCCTCTGTGCTTAAGTTCCTGTGTACTTCAGTTCCTGTGTACTTGAGTTCCTGTTCTTGCCTGTGCAGTGCTCTGCTAAGTGTGGCCTGGGGCAGGAGATGCGCTCCGTCCAGTGCCTGACTCACACTGGGCTCCCGTCTAACGAGTGCCTGGACCACCAGCGCCCGGGGCCCATGCAGCAGTGTCGCAGCAAGTGTGACCTGAGCCTGCCCATCACTGCAGAGGAGAACCCCGAAGGTAAACACGCCGTCGCCCCTGGCAACCGTCACCCCTGGCTCATCAGAGCAACATCATGTACTCTCGGAACAGGGTCACAGCACAAGAAGATGTCAGAGCAAACATGACATAATCAGACCTGGCTTTCAGTTAGTTATTGTATGTATTTTTACCGTATTTTCCGGACTATAAGTCGCACCGGAGTATAAGTCGCACCGGAGCATAAGTCGCACCGGAGCATAAGTCGCACCGGAGCATAAGTCGCACCGGAGCATAAGTCGCACCGGAGCATAAGTCGCACTGGAGTATAAGTCGCACAACATATATAAGTCGCACTGGAGTATGAAATGCGTTTGCAAGTGTGAAAATAACAAATAATATCACATATAAGTCGCTCTGGAGTATAAGTATATAAGTATAAATACAAGCATAAGTCGCACCCCGGGCAAAACTATGAAAAAGAGTGCGACTTATTGTCCGGATACGGTATGTCTTTGTCTGTGTTCTTTTTTAGCACATAGTATAGTTCAGGACAGTCAAATGGTAAATTAGTCTATTAAAACCCGTACAAATCAAGTTTTTTCAAGGTTTTATAAGGTCTAATTATGTGAATAAAACTTTTAAACCGTCTCCTGTGTGTTTGTTTTTCTCTTCTTCCAGAGTGCAAAGATGTGAACACGGTGGCGTACTGCCCCCTGGTGCTCAGGTTCAAGTTCTGCAGCCGGCCGTACTTCAGACAGATGTGCTGCAAAACCTGCCAGGGACATTGACGCCGGACTGGCTTGGCCGCGGGGGGCCCGTAAAAGCCCCCTACTCCGGGACAATGGGACCTCCACACGGGCCGTTCACAGCCTGGAAGAGCTGCTACATTTAGGAACTATTGAAAATATGAAACAATGACTTTTCCCCTGTAGTAATCATCGGTGCTACGATTTCTTTTGTATAATTATTGTTTGACTTGTAATAGTTGGCGTTTATCTTTTTGTAGTTATCGAATGGTTTCAAGGGTATGAAGGGCTAGTCGTTACTTGATCACGTTTTATACCATAGTTTCATGTCGTATTTACCGGTCGTCGTCGTTTTTTTTAGCTAAAGCCGTTTTGCACAGAGCGTAAGCAGTCAGAGGAAAGAGTGTTTGAGTTCTGTGGACGTGCCACGACACGTTTCCGTCTGACCCGGCGGTGTTCAGCGTCTCCACATTCAGGATCGTCTTTCGGGAATCATTTCACAACACTTTGGACCTCATTAGTGTTAAGCAGCTCCTCGTAGAGTTCAGAAATCATGAATATGTCGGGAAAAATGAAAAACTTTTACATTTTACTTCAACTGTTACTTGGTTGTGATGCGTTTGGTCGATCAGTTGAACTTTTACTCCCTTTTTCAGCCTTAAAATGCTCTTTTCCGCTTCTTTTCTCTTGTTTTGAGGCACAGGAACGATCCGCATCACGAGCTTCTGACGTTTTATGCTCGTCTCGGTCGCTAAAAGAAGTAGGGCAAGTAAAAGAATCAGATCTGAAGAGCTGTGTCAAGGAACAACCCGCAGGCCGCAGGGCTGTGACACACATCTGTGCTTTTATGTTTGCACAGAGTATTAGCTTTATGAGCCAGACCCTGTGTTAAGCTTCCTCAATGTTGATGCTAATAATGCTAATAATAAGACTATTTACTAAAACTCCCTGCAATATGACAGCTATAGCAAGTGCCTTACTCTTACACTGCAGTAAAATCACAGTACAAATGCTTAAAATCAATTCCAATGCTTAAAATCTCAATACAAATGCTTAAAATCACAAAACAAATGCATAAAATCACAGTAAAAATGCTTAAAATCACAGTCTTATCTTAAAATCACAAAACAAATTCATAAAATCACAAAACAAATGCATAAAATCACAGTGCGATATAAAATGACAGCATAAATAATCAGTATGTGTTGCGTTCATGACTTTGATAGTTACTCAGACGAAGATTTTTGACAGAAATGCCCAGGAACAGGAACTATATTAACCTCAAATCAGATTTTACTACAGAATTCTGCCCTGGACGCCTCCATTCTGAAATATAGACAGTTTTATTGTGATTTCTGTGACGTCTTTATCATCTGTTAAAGGGGAAGCGCCTCAGACCGATGCCACACACTTTTCTACTACTTTTCTTAATACTGTATTTTTAGAAGTGCGATGTTGGCAGTAGTTTGGATCTCGTGTCGTTTCTGAGTCATCGTGAACCGTAAGCTGCTCGCGCCGTCTCCTGGCTTTTCTTTGAGGGGAAATAGCTATAATGATTGTGTGTGTTTTTGTGGTGCTTTGGTTTAAAGAGGCACTGTGTAACTTTTCTGTGGAGGATTCGCCGCCTGCTTGACTGTGTGGAGTTTGTTGATGTCGTTTTGTCTGGGGATAAACCTTTGCTAAAGCCTAGTGCGACGTAAACACCGACTGCAGAGGCTAAAACCTGAATAATCAAGACGATAAAGCTACAATTTAACGTGCACATGACAGGTTTTCACGTTTTGTCCCCAACTATTGCTTTGTCCCTGTGGTCAATATTTATCACAGTTTTCCATCGGTCAAGTGGCCATTTGTGAAGAAAAATGTAAAATAAGATTGGAGGAAGTAGTGTCGAGTTCTAAAGCAGAATCCCTCTGTGATGTCATCAACAGGCGACGTTACAGTCAAAATGGAGTGGCAATTTACAAGCGACAGTTTAAAAAAAAAATTAACAAAATAAAGGTGTTATCGTGTATTGAAGGAATATCTTATCTTATTGTTATTTGTCAATTCATAACTGTTGATTTATGTTAATTTGCAGTCAGTCTGGTTGCTAGGTAACAGTTGTGGAATGACCTCCAACCAGGAAGCAACATTATAAACTTCACAAAAATAGTCAAACTTGGGAAAAATCCTTCTACTAAAATCTTGAATATAATCATGTTCACATGAGTTTTAGTGAAATTGTGCAGGCTTAACATGTGCACTTTAATAGTAATGCAGTATTGCAGTAATGCCGTATTGCAGTAATGCAGTATTGCAGTAATGCAGTATTGCAGGAATGCAGTAATGCAGTATTGCAGTAATGCATTATTGCAGTAATGCAGTATTGCAGGAATGCAGTAATGCAGTATTGCAGTAATGCAGTATTGCAGTAATGCAGTATTGCAGTATTGCAGTAATGCAGTATTGCAGTATTGCAGTACAAATAAAAAAGCACTGTTAGTAAACAGCCTCAGGTTTACCATCAATTACATCACAATGTTTTCTCTTTTATATCGCCCTGACCGAGTCTTGATTATGTAAGATAGATAAGTTTAATGCCACACAGTGGAACATTCCTGGCAAAGCAATGGCATCACCATGGAAACAAGCTGGTGGCAGACCCACGGGAGAAAAGTTACATGGTGCACCTTTAAATGGTGCTATTTTGTCATGTTGTGTTTGTTTCATTTGTGGTGAGCAAAGATCCATGGGTTTCAGAATGATGAAGAATGAGGACTGTTGCCATAGCGATTAACAAAACAAAATATATCTCTTGAATGGGAAAAGTCCTTAAATGTTACATTGAAACCCATGAATATATGACAATTAGTAACATTTTATTTTATGGTACTTATCATCATCTGACTGCTACTTTGCATATGTGTAAGTGATGAATGTGATGTTAATGAGTCATTATTCTGCACTTATTAAGGTCTTATTTTGCTGCTAACACTTTCCTAATAATAAACTCCTTATTTTTGTTTATTGTGATGATTTTAGGACGTTTTTGAGCATGAATTATGATCTAAGAGGGTTTTGGTGTTGATAGTACCACATGAAACATACTTTTTCACTGATTAACTCAAATACAAATACGTCCTAAAATCACACGAATAAACAATAACAGAGTTTATTCATTGGAAGGTGTTGTCTAAGTAGCAGCAGGATAAAGTTACATATCATAAGAGGTTGAATAAATTCTAATTACCATCTCATTAACCTCTTAAACATATGTAAATGAGCTGCCAGTGAGATACATGTGCCCGAAAATAATGTGTTACGTTACAATCTAATGTCAAAAAAACGACATCGATCTTGTCACAATCACAAAAACAGTGCATTTTCTGTCTGTCTGATATTCAAATGAACTCATGTACTTCTCTTTCATAGATAATATTGACCATTAAATTATCCGTTGTTGTTCTTTTCGTTGCCTTCATCGCGTCATTCTAGGTGAATCGTCTTCACTTCTCTTCCAGACAGGAAATGAAATCATCGGAAATCTATTTATAAAGTTGGCAACCTTGTGGAAATTTGGCCAAACATTTTGTCCCGCATCCTCGAGACGCAGCGCCACAGATTATTTTTAGAATCTGCAGCGAAAGCCCAGAGATTACGCGTCAGTCGATTGTGACTCGAGTCTCGACACAAAATATCAGCACTTTCTTTGTTCAACTTCTGCTAAAGCTCCAGATCGTTCTAACGCTGTTCAGGAAAAGGGATTTACTAAATACTCGACCAAATGAGTATTTAGCTTCGATACTAGCTTTAGTGTCTGATTTTAGCAACTTTAGAATGAACCGTGACGTATTATGTGACAGGAAACGCCAAGATACACCTGTTTACATCTCACTGTTTATCATCCCGAGCACCGGTAACTTTACAATAAACAAGATGCACATTTTATACAGTATTTTTCCGGACTATGAGTTGCCTTTTTTTGCCGTTTTGGCCGTGCAACTTATACTCCAGAGCGACTTATTTTTATTTTCACACTGACAACCACAAGAGGGCGCTCTAGACTCTAAGCGACGCAGAAGAAGAATCTGCACTTCCTCTACCTCTGGAGTTTGTGGAGTTGTTTAGAAGTGACACAGAGGAAGAATAATTCAGTGGATTTAGTGATTTGGGGTAATACTGATGCTTTGGTAAACTTGTTAGCATGTTCTTTATGCTATAGTTATCTGAATAACTGTTAATATGTTACGTTAACATACCAGACACTTACCACAGTTCTGTCTGTGCGTCATGTAGCTGAAGGTGTTAGCGTTAGCATATGTGCACCTATTCACCATGTTCTCTAATCTGTTATTATTTTAAACTGCATTTCAAGATTAAATGTCTGTTCTTGGTCTTGGATTTTATCAAATACATTTCCCCCAAAAATGCGACTTATACTCCAGTGCGACTATATATATATATATATATATATATATATATATATATATATATATATATATCGCTGGTGCGACTTATACTACGGAAAATATGGTAATATGGGAAAATAAACACGACACATGGTTTTAGTTCTCATTGTTTTTGTATTTGTTGCGTTCTAAAGAAAACGCTGCTCAAACTATGTAAATGTATTTAAAGTGTTTTGGAGTGACCTGGATTGAACCGCAATATCAATAAAACAAGAAAGTAGTAATTCAACAACAGACAATATACAATAGTAAACTGAAGTATTTACCAGAGTGAGTTCTGATAATTCTTTATTTCAATTGTACGTGAACCTACATTATCATCACAATGGAAAAGGAGTCTTCACAGAGATGTTGCCGCTCTGCCCAAAATGCCCCACAGTATGACATCACACTTATCTCCATGGAGACATGTAGATTACGCCACAAATTACACGTCGGATCTGTGGAGCAGCTCTCAAGGTAAGAATGTGTGGGGATTTTTTGCAAGAAAAGCACAATCCGAGCCAACAATCGCGGAATGGACCCAAACGATGACGGAAACAGGAACAAATTATCTCCCTACTTTAACTTTGGACAAAATGGAACGATTACGCCAAAGTTACACATTTAGGACTTTGGAACAATAAAACGGTTTGTGCTTTCTGTTTCACACGCACCTGCCGTGATTGAACAAATGTAAGAGTGCCAAGTTCAACGTCGCCCTGTGGAACATTCAAGGCCGAGGGAACGCCACACACCCTTTAAAACCCTTTTAAAATCCTTTAACTGTCTGATGTCTGATTGCAGCACAAACACCTCTCCACAGAAGCGTCGCCTGTGCACAAAGCTCACTGTTATGGGCGTATTTGGAGCAGCACCTCCGTAACCACAGTCCGGGTGGAGTCGGCTCGCACTCACACACACAACACACACTCCACACACACCATCATTTGGCGACGGGCGGCTGGTAATTGCCCGCTCCACTCCCGTGTCAACACTTTGTGCGACTCGCCCGCTCGGTGATTCGCCGACAGCCCTCGCCGCCGCCGTAAACTTGGCCATGAGCGGAAAAGCAGAAGTGCCGCTGTGTCGCTCGGTGAGTTGGAGGGGCTGAAAACACTTCTCGTTTCAGTCCGGTGGCTGTTGCCGAGGCGGTTAGAGGAAGTGCTGCGAGCTGTGCTGTCTCGAGGGTTTTCTCGTAGGTGTCGGGAGGCTTGCTTCTGCCGCCGTCGTGGAGTCTCGCTCGTCCCGATGGCCCGACTGTGAACGACCTCGGCGGGAGTTGGGAAGAACGACGCTGACCGGGATCGAGAGGAACGACGAGAGGGCGAGGAACTCCTAATTTGAACCATGGTACGGAGCAAAAACACACTTGTCGTGAGGGTTTCGTGCGGGAGAGAGAAGGTCGATGAGGTCCTTCGTTTGTCCAGGTCGCAAAGGTTTCAAAAGCTTTCAAAAGTCACTGGAGGAAAAGTTTATCTCTGTAGTTATGAAGATACAAATACTTTTGAGCATCTTGTGAAAGTGTGGCATGATTAACTTACGCCCTGTTTAAGTTCAGAAGACTAAACGTCTACAACTGCTTAAGCTCATAAAGAATAAACCATGAAGATTTCAAACAAACTTTCTTCGACCTTTGGAACACACCCACCGCTCTTCCTTTTTAGCGATAGTTATCACAATTTGAATCTCTACGAGAAACTCTGCAGTACTAGTAGCAGTAATGGTAGTAGTTTTTGGCTACATTGGACTCACAGACAAAATACACTTGATCTTGTCATTAACGCTTGTGTTGAAAGGTCAAAGTCGATGTAATCGCCGGTTTGTCCAGGAGTGGTCTGCGCGAGCAAAGGTTTCAAAAGTACTCAACGAAGAAAGAGCGTATCTGTGTACTTTCTGTTACTCACTCATTAAATATAATATGTTATTCACTTCAGCCTAAAACATTTTGATTACAACATGAATGAATGTTTCGTATTAAGCCCTGTTTAAGTTCATGACCGAAGTCAAATGAACTACTACTACTGCTACTACTACTACTGCAGCTGCTGGTACAAGTACTGCTACTGCTACTACTACTACTGCTACTGCTACTGCTACTGCTGCTGCTGCTGCTGTTGAGCATCATAAAGAATAAACCGTGTACAATTCAACCAGACTTTCAGGCCCACATCTGTTCTCAAGTCTTCCTGTTCAGTATTAGTTCAAAATGTTAATCTTTTTAAAAAGTTTTGCATAATTAGCAGCAGTAATATCGCAGAAGCAGCACGACAACAGCGCGACAACAGCGCAACAACAGCAAGACAACAGCTCCACAACAGCGTGACAACAGCTCGGCAACAGCGCACACTTCATCCGTCAATAACACTTTTAATTAAGAAAACGGTTTTCTCTGCGTTTTCTGCCGCTCGAATTGAACAATCGTAGTTTCAAAGTGCTTGTTTTGTCTTAAATTAGTCATTGAAAAGTTGTTTCAGTCACTGCTAAGGCGTGAATTAATACTTTTCATTGTAGGAACGAAGAACAAACCACTATAGCTCATCGAGAATTACACACAATCCTTTCACAATTACAGCTTTAAGGTCAACACCCACAAAACCGTCCCAGTCTTTCTATTCAGTGTCTGTTTGTGGTGCAAAATCAACATTTTAATCTCAGTCGTAGTAGCAGTGATGGAGTAGTATCGCAGTATTAGACGGTGTAACTGTTGTGTTTGTAGTTTTAGCCTTTGCTTCATTGGACGGCGTATTTGTACTGCTCGTTTGCATATACATTAGCTGTAAAACGTGCCCTTATATGGAATGTGGTTGCAAATTGAAATAGTGGTTTTGTCAGCTCCCACTCCACGTTGTGCATCAGTTTCCTCTTTTGATGCGTTGTCCAACCAGAGCGTGATGAGAAATGATCATTCGTCTGGACAAATACGTTATACTTTATATCACAACGACAAAAAATTGAAAAAACGTGATTTAGGCATTTGAAAACCGAAGCTCCAGATGCACACGGTTGCTTTCCTCGGCGACGGCTGCGAGCGCGTCTGTGTCGTGTCAAATCAGACGTGTGAAGAGTGAAGAGTGGTCGTAGCGTCAGCAGGAAGCAGCCTCCGAATGAAACGTTAAGTCAGATTTCACAACGGCTGTAGTGACGGAGGAGGAAGTGGACCCAGAGGCCACCGAGTCTGTCACAACACTTCCTCATCTCGTCGCCACGGCGTTTAGATCACGGCCGCCGACTCGCCCCAAACCCTGTTTCACGTCCAGAGCCGCACCGGTGCGTTCTTACAGAGAGTGGGCTCGCCTCTCCACAGATCTGCCCTCTAACTTGACCTTGTGTCATCATCTTTAAAGCTATGTGATGGTAAAATCCCACAGTGTAACTTTTTAACCAAAAAAAAAAATGATTAAAATACAAAATAATCTTGTTTTTCATGGTTTATTGCACTAAAATGTGCATAAACCCTGTGTCCTTAGAGAGAGTGGGCTCACCTCTCCACAGATCTGGCCTCTAACTTGACCATGTGTCATCATCTTTAAAGCTAAATGATGCTGAAACCCCACAGTGTAACTTTTTAACCAACATAATAAAAAAAAAAAAAATGTTTTACATGGTTTTATTGCACTAAAAAGTGTACAAAACGTGTGTCCTTACAGAGAGTGGGCTCGCCTCTCCAAAGATCTGACCTCTAACTTGTCCTTGTGTCATTTAGCTATATGATGCTTAAACCCCACCGTGTAATTTTTTAACTAAAAAAATAGACTAAAATAAAAAAAATGATCTTGTTTTTCATGGTTTTATTGCACTAAAATGTGTATAAAACCTGTGTCCTTACAGAGAGTGAGCTCGCCTCTCCACAGATCTGACCTCTAACTTGACCTGGTGTCATCATTTAATGCACCCATATAGATATCTAATGCTAAAACCCATGTCACGTATCTTTTTAACCCCAAAAAATACACAAAAATAAAATACTAAATCTTGTTTTTCATTATTTGATTGCACTAAAATGTGCATAAAACGTGTGTCCTTACAGAGAGTGAGCTCGCCTCTCCACAGATCAGACCTCTAACTTGACCTTGTGTCATCATTTCCCCCCTTGAAGCTATATGACCAAAAAACCCAACCGTGTAACTTTTTAACCCAAAAAATAGACTAAAATGAAAAAAGTATCTTGTTTTTTATAGTTTTAATGCACTAAAATGTGCTTCAAATGTGTGTCCTTACAGAGAGTGGGCTCGCCTCTCCACAAACCCGCTTGCTTCCATGGAATTGCTGTTCTTTTAGCTACAATGTCCCACAGTATGGCATAAAACGAACATCTATCTCCATGAAAAATGTTCCAAAGTTTAACTTTCTATTCTCATGTCATCTCTTTACATTTGATCTCCTTCTCCTACTACTGGACGAATGTTGGATTACACCGACATCTCCTATAATTGATCACAGTTGTATTACCATTCTATTCGCTGTTTGAATTGCTAAGTTTAATGCTACACTGTGGAATATTCCAAGTCACGTTCAGTTTGAGCCATCTCCCTCACCAAATGCTTGTTAAAGGCGTTATGGATGACTTTTCGGCGACTGACGGAACTATATTATGATAGATCCATGCGTTTAGACACGCGGAAACGTGCTGCTCTCCTGGGGACGAGCTGACGAGGCTGCAGGTGAGCGGTAGGTGCAGTCCACGCCACGAGGAAATTAGACTCAGATTTGGGCCAAAAAAATCGTCCATTCAACCTTTAAATGATTATCAAACTTGCAGTAAAAAGCTCAAGACATTTTTTTATATTAATAATGATAAATAGGCAAAAATAATAAATAAATAACAGTACATTGTTTGTGAGAAAGTACTTTCAAACGTTGTGGTTGAAACAGTAGCTCCACAAAAAAGCTTTGCAGATGTTGATGTCGATAAGGATGTTGTGGGCTGCGTTTGCTTTAGTTATAAATAGTTTGAATGTTTAAGATGTTGTAAATAAGTCAGTGAGGGCCGGACTTGCCACAGACTTGTTTATGCTTCATAACAATTGCACTGAAACTGTTTTTTGACTACTATTTCTTACCATGCGCTTCCTGTTTTATGCGGTGAAGTTTGAACTTGAATATTTAAGGTTTAAAACCACAAACATACGACTATTCCTCGTACTGTCAAAGAAAGAGTAGAAGTGCATGACAATCATAATGTATGTTATGCTTTTTCCTATATACAGTAAATATGAATTTACCATTTTACTGGACTAGAACCAAACCAAACCGAGTCCATATCAGAACGACACTGGGCTCAAAACAAGACCAAAACAGGACCAAAACAAGACCAAAACAGGACCAAAACAAGACCAAAACAGGACCAAAACATGACCAAAACAGGACCAAAACATGACCAAAACATCACCAAAACATGACCAAAACATGACCAAAACAAGACCAAAACAGGACCAAAACAAGACCAAAACAAGACCAAAACAGGACCAAAACAAGACCAAAACATGACCAAAACATGAGCAAAACAAGACCAAAACATGACCAAAACATGACCAAAACAGGACCAAAACAGGACCAAAACGGGACCAAAACCAAGCAAGGACAGGTCCATGAACTCTACGGTGTTCTATAGTCGAGTTTGATTCTCCAAAATCACAGATTGTGTGAAAGCAGGTCAGGGCCCAACCAAAGAACAGCCTCAAGGACAGACTCAGAGCTAAAGGACAGACTCTAAGCTCCAGAGACCAAACACAGAATCAGAAAAGGTTTATTGCCATTGTCAATGAACAGAATTCACAAACATAGGAACTTGCTTTGGTGATTCGGTGCATTCATGTGCAGTGATTTACATTCTGGTTAAAGAGACTGTGTTTAAGAAGTGTTCATGAGTCCAACAGCAGAGGGAAAGAAACTGTTCTTGTGGCGGGAGGTTCTGGTCCGGATGGTCCGTAGCCTCCTGCCTGAGGGGAGTGGCTCAAATAGTCCATGTCCAGGGTGAGAAGGGCGGATGTGATCCGCCCTGGAGACGTACAGGTCCTGCAGAGATGGAAGTTTGCGGCCGATCACCTTCTCAGCAGAGGGCGCTGTAGTCTCTGTTTGTTCCTGGCTGTGGCTCCAGCGTACCACACGGTGATGGAGAAGGTGAGAATGGACTCAATGATGGCCGTGTAGAACTGCACCATCATCTGCGCTGGCAGCTTGTCTTTCCTCAGCTGCAGCAGGAAGTACATCCGCTGGGTCTTCTTGATGAGGGAGCTGATGGTGGGCTATATAGTGTAGACTACTATAGTCTATGGACTATAGTAGTCTACACTATAGTCTATATAGCAGAGTAATGTTGGTGAAGCATTCTTGCTCACAAAAATCTAATCTATCAGTAGTTATTTAATTTTATTAACTCCCAACTAAAGTGGGATATTTTGTGTGACTATATATTATATATTGTGAAATTCATGTGCAATCTATGTGCTGTCGTGACACATATTCATGTGTAATTACTGTCGTGATCACATGCAATGGTATTTATTTATTTATTTATTTGTCTATGGGAGTTTTTATTTATTTATAGGAGATCTTCTACTGAAAGTGTTTTTCAGACTTCCTATAAGTGATCTGTTCTTCTGTATCTACCTCTGTATCTACCTGCGTTGCACCAATGAAATTTCCCCATGTGGGACAATAAAGGAATATCTTATATATATATAAGATAAGATAAGATAAGATATTATATATATATATATATATATATATATATAATATATATATATATATATATAATAATATACATATATATATATATATATATATATATATATATATATATATATATATATATGTATGTATGTATGTATGTATGTATGTATGTATGTATGTATATATATCTTTACATTTAGCCCAGCTGCATGTAGTCGTCAGGTGCAGGTTTTCTGAGGTCATTTCCTAAAGTCATTTTCAACATGAGCGTCACCTCAGCTTCGACCTGTTTCTGGGCAACTGCCTCCACTTCCTCTAACTTCAACCACACTGACTTTATGTGTGTGACGCAGAGTTGGCAGAGGAGCGAAACTATACGCCAGATAATAATACTGCAGTAAAAGTAAGGTCAAGGTTAACAGCTGCATTTGGGGAAAATACTTCTCGTGTAAGAGTTTATTATTATGTTTATTATGTAATGTGAGCAAATGTAAGTACTTTCCCGTGTGGACTGATAACATGTGTAACTGTTACTGTCAAATATGTTACTAAAGTAAAAGTATAACATGACTGTGTTTGCAGGCCAAGTACCACTGGCAGAGTCAGAATGTCAAGCAGAGCGGAGTGGACGACATGGTGCTTCTGTCCAAGATCACAGAAGACGCCATCGTGGAGAACCTCAAGAAGAGATACATGGACGACTACATCTTTGTATCCTCACTTTGTAGACCACAGTCGTGTACTACAGACAGGAATGTATTCAAAAACAGATAATCTTGCATAGAATAATGAGTGCGTCGTATGTAATTAAAAGTATTAAAATTACCTCAATAAGTGATAGAACGTGTAATCTCAAAACATTATTTCCATGACATTAGACCAGTTTTGACCCAGTGTAGATAAATCATTCCTTGTGTGATGTTATAATTTACAATCAGAAGGAAAAAAAGAAACATTAAAAAAATACATACACATAGAAACACAAAAACAAATAAAATAATAATAACAATTAAAACCGCAGTAGCGGCGATGATGGCTCTTGTTGTTGTTGTTTTATGGCGGTTGGCATCCGAGTGTTGCATTACCGCCAGACTTTATTCCTCAGACGTTTTGTAGTCCTCAGACTCTGTCGTAGTCCGTAAAAGTACTCCTCCCATCGCTTTGGCGTTACAAAGCCCATGAGGTCATGATGTGTTTTTGTGACTAGAATAGTTGTTGTGTCAGAGACCAACCGGCTTTATTCCAGGGAGACTCTTCTTCACCTTCCTCGCCCTCTTTGACGTTCGGTGCTTTGGAAGTACAAAGCCCATGAGATCATGGGACGTCTTTGTTGTTTTACAAAGCCCATGAGGTCATGGGACGTCTTTGTCGTTTTATCCCTTAGAAGTCCTTCTTCCATCACTTTGGCGTTTCTAGGCCCATGAAGTCCAAGCGCGTTAGAACATCCTCTTGCTCCTCATCCTCGGCTCAGTCTCCAACACCCCCCACCTCTATAAACGTTTACCCAGCCCTGTGCTACATAAGTAAGCAACCACAGCCTGACACAAACCCTGTGACTGGATCGCCAGAACGTTCCGCAGATTGAACTCCCGCCCATTATTCCGAAACCACAAGGCCAACCCGGCCCTTTCTCTATCATAAGCCTCACAGCAAATCAGCACATGCTCGACAGTCTCTGGCACCCGACAGTGACCACACAGACCGGTCGGATGTTTGCCTATCCTACTCAGTGACCAATTGAGTCCAGTATGGCCAATCCTCATGCGGGCGAAGGCCCTTGGCTCTTGCCACCATCGATCACGATTGCCCCGACACTGCATTCTCCTAGGCTTTATTCTTCAGACTTTATTCTTCAGACTTTATTCTTCAGACTTTATTCTTCAGACTTTATTCTTTAGACTTTATTCTTCAGACTTTATTCTTCAGACTTTATTCTTTAGACTTTATTCTTCAGACTTTATTCTTTAGGCAAGGCAAGTTTCTTTGTAGAGCACATTTCATACACAAGGCAATTCAAAGTGCTTCACACAGCAGGAAAATGCATTAAAATCACAAAGAAATGACAGAAACAGAAGAAAAAAAAAAGAAAAAAAAAACCTAGCCACAAAGGGTAACGTGTTTTCGGAGTCCAACTCCTTTTTAAATCCTTTTTAAATCAGTCCAACTGATGGTAGACTTTATTCTTTAAACCCGTCCTCGCTGTACCTCCGTCACCTAGCAACAGAGACCCGCCGCTAACGCTGATGCTAATGCTGATGCTAACGCTGATGCTAACGCTGATGCTAACGCTGATGCTAAGACCACGGCACGAGAAGAAATGTTCTGTCAAAATAAAAGAGGAAGAGGAAGTGAAGGCATTCATTGCGCCCCTGCTGGCCAATAGTTAAAAAAACACAATATCTGCAATGCACTTTTTTTCATGTCGTCTTGAGTAGAATATAACCCATGAGTTTCAAACAAATCAGACAATGTTGAGTTTTTCACACAATGGGTAGGGGGCGCTATAGAGTAAATATGTTACATGGTATTAATTATTTCCAATAAGTCCATAAAAACACATTAGTGAGTGAAATATGAGCTCCGTCGATCAGTTCCAATAGGCGTGACTTGTCCTTGAAAAAACAAGAAATTAAGCCTTTTTTGAGGGCGTGTTGCGCAGAAACCGTAAGGAATATAATTTTTTTTGGGGAATTTTTATTAAATTTCAATGTCTTTGGATGCAAAAAAGTGTTGTTTTGAGCTCGATCGGACAAAAAACCAAGGACAAGTACGATTTTGAAAAAAAAAAGTCAAACGTGTCGGCATCACTTTGATTCAACATGGCTGACTTCCTGTTTATCATAGAGCGTTTTACTCGTCAAAGGTCACAGGTCAAAGGTCGCTCTATCACTGTCTCAAGTCTCATGTGCCGAGGCCAAACATTAAGAGTTTTTTGAACTAGTCGCCACTGTTGCGACGGGCGTTCTCACAACCTCCATTTTACTGGAGTTCACACATTTGTGACATTCATCAGTGTTCAGGGGGTCAAAAATGCCCGAGTTGTGGCAAAATGACCATGAAAGTAGAAGAATAGTAAGAATAAGAAGAAATATAGCCGCAAGCGGCAATGATCGGCCCTCGCCACGCCGCCGCCACACCGCCGCCACGCCGCAAGAGGAGGGGGCGCTAACGCGCCCCAATTGTCCTTTTATTACGCCTACTGCTGAATCTGTGACGCTGTCACATCTTCTCCCCTTTGTTTTACCATCAAAAAGCAATTTTATTTTGAATTCTTGGCAAAATGTGCGGCTTTGCCGCACAGACACCGTGACTCTTTGAATAAAAATGTGGATAACTTTTGATGGTCCACCCCTGAAGATGAGTCTCACCAGGCTGACGCCCTAAGAGGAGTTTGTGAAAGTCTAAAGTGTAAACATGTTCTGGCGATTTCCCCATTGGAATAACATGGAAGGTTTCGGTCATCGTTACGGCAAAGCCATAACAATTATGACATGGGTCTCATTGACTTTTTTGATGGGACCAAAATTGAGTTGTGTGTCAAATTTCATATAATTTTGCAAAACTAAATATTTAACCTCCATATAAAATCTGTAGGGGGCGCTGTGGCTCCAAATTAATTTATTTCACTTCAAGTAGGTTTAGGGCAAAGAGTTTAACAACTGATTCTAATTTGACGCAATTCGGACTTTATCTGCGCAAACGGCAGAAATGTTAAATTTGGGAGATTTCTGAAATTCTTGCTACAGTTTGCGGCTTCGCCGCACAGAGACCGTGACAGGTATCAATCTAATTTGGATAACTTTTGATGTCCCACTCCTCAGTAGCATTTTCACCAAATTTCAGCTTTTTAGGGCCAACGCCCTGGGAGGAGTTCGTAAAAGTACGACGTTTGGAAAAACTCCGAAGTCATGTTTAGCCATTTTTGAACCAATATGGCCGACATTTGGTTGGGCGGACGGCGTTGCCGTAATAATATTTTTTACTTCTCTTGTCACCATCTACCTCTGCGCCAAATTTCATGATTCTACGATCAGATTTTTTTTTGGGTCATTTCCCATCTCTCAATGCATTTTTGGTACATTTGGGGGCGCTGACGCGCCAATTTTTTAATTTTAGAAAAGGGAAATAGCCAGAATGTAGAGAGGCACGATTTTTAGAGGTGTGCAATTTTTTTTGACTTTTCGTCAATGTTCACTGGGTGAAAAATAGGGGGGTTGGTCCCGAGAAGAAAGAAAGAAAGAATATTAAAGCCGCAAGCGGCATCCAACGGCCCTCGCGGGCCGCCGGCCTTCCGACTCTGCGCTTTTGACTTGATAAAGATGGCGCCCTTATTGTGTGTTGAATAAAAAAATAACTTGACAGACGGCGACACATTGGACATGGCCAATCCAGTGCAAATGAACACAAGTGTCAGTCAAATTTGCTGCGCCGCCGCACAGAGACCGTAGCACTTAGAATATAAATATGGATAACTTTTGATGCCCCGCTTGTGTAGATGATATTTCCCAAAGTAAAGCTTGATCGAGCTATTGCCCACGGAGGAGTTTGTTAAAGTGTGAAGCGTAAAAATGTGGTGATTTGAGCGATTCTACGATTTTCCCATAAGGATAACATGGGATGTTTCTGTCAACGCTACGGTTACGCCGTACAAAATATGACTTTGGCTCTCATACTTTTATGATCAGGATGGCAAATTAGAATTTTGTTCAAAATATCATGTCATTTGGAAAAACTCTATTGTTTATAGGCCACTCTGAAGGCCAAATAGTCAGAATTCTGGGAAACGTTTGCGGCTCCGTCGCACAGAGACCGTAAAAGTAATCCTTAAAATTTGGATAACTTTAGATGCCCCACTTGTCTAGAGGACGTACACCGATTTTGAGGTTCGTGGGCAAAACGCACTAGGAGGAGTTCGTTAAAGTGTGAAACATAAAAATGTGGATATTTGAGAGATTTTGCGGTTTTCCCATAGGGATAACATGGGAGGTTTCTGTCATCGCTACGACTACGCCGTAAAAAATAAGGCATTTGTCTGATTGGCTTTTTTGATCGGGACGCCAAAATAGAATTTTGGGTAAAGTTTAGAACATTTTGGTAAAACTAATTTTTTACCTTCAATGTTAATTTAAAGGTCACTCTGTAGGGGGCGCTATCGCGCCCATTTCAATTTTGTCATCCTAAACTGGTCCAAACTAGAAAGTTTAACAACTGATTCAAATTTGGTCCTAATCGGACTCGTTTTGATCAAATGGGAGCAATTTTTAGATCTGCAATATTCCAAAATAAGTTGTCCAACTTTGCGGCGGCGCCGCACACAGACCGTAAAAGGTATCTCAAAAAATTGGATAACTTTAGATGCCCCACTTGTCCAGAGGACGTACGCCGATTTTGAAGTCGGTGGGCAAAACGCCCTAGGAGGAGTTCGTCAAAGTTTGACGTGAACAAAATGGCTAACACAGCGTGTTTTCATTCTCAAAGGAAGATGGCGGCCATAGGGTAAGTCTGGGGGCGTGGCCACAATAATATATTTTTTTTGTCCTCACGAGAGGAATGCGTGTCCCGAATTTCGTAGCTTTACGCCAAAGTTGACCTTGGGGCGTCTCCCATAGGCGCAATGTATTTTGACTTTTGTCGGTGGCGCTATCGCGCCATTTTTTAACGAAAAAAAAAATGGCCCAGAAAAAATAAAATTTTTCGCCAATTTTGAATTTTGGGCAAAGTTTGATGAGTTTTTGAGCATGTTCAGGGGGTCAAATTAGAGATCAAAAAGCAGAAGAACAAGAAAAATAAAAAATATAGCCGCAAGCGGCAATGATCGGCCCTCGCCACGCCGCCGCCACGCCGCAAGAGGAGGGGGCGCTAACGCGCCCCAATTGTCCTTTTATTACGCCTACTGCTGAATCTGTGAAGCTGTCACATCTTCTCACTTTGTTTTACCATCAAAAAGCAATTTTATTTTGAATTCTTGGCAAAATGTGCGGCTTTGCCGCACAGACACCGTGACTCTTTGAATAAAAATGTGGATAACTTTTGATGGTCCACCCCTGAAGATGAGCCTCACCAAATTTCAGGTTAATAGGGCTAATGCCCTGGGAGGAGTTTGTGAAAGTCTAAAGTGTAAACATGTTCTGGCGATTTCCCCATTGGAATAACAATGGAGGTTTTGGTCATTGCTACGGCAACGCCATAACAATTATGACATGGGTCTCATTGACTTTTTTGATGGGGAGGCCAAAATTGAGTTGTGTGTCAAATTTCATAAAATTTCGCAAAACTAAACATTTAACCTCCATATAAAATCTGTAGGGGGCGCTGTGGCTCCAAATTAATTTATTTCACTTCAAGTAGGTTTAGGGCAAAGAGTTTAACAACTGATTCTAATTTGACGCAATTCGGACTTTATCTGCGCAAACGGCAGAAATTTTAAATATGGGAGATTTCTGAAATTCTAGCTACAGTTTGTGGCTTCGCCGCACAGAGACCGTGAGAGGTATCAATGTAATTTGGATAACTTTTGATGTCCCACTCCTCAGTAGCATTTTCACCAAATTTCAGCTTTTTAGGGCCAACGCCCTGGGAGGAGTTCGTAAAAGTACGACGTTTGGAAAAACTCCAAAGTCATGTTTAGCCATTTTTGAAGCAATATGGCCGACATTTGGTTGGGCGGACGGCGTTGCCGTAATAATATTTTTTACTTCTCTTGTCACCATCTACCTCTGCGCCAAATTTCATGATTCTACGATCAGATTTTTTTTGGGTCATTTCCCATCTCTCAATGCATTTTTGGTACATTTGGTGGCGCTGACGCGCCAATTTTTTTTATTTTAGAAAAGGGAAATAGCCAGAATGTAGAGACGCACGATTTTTAGAGGTGTGCAAATTTTTGTGACTTTTCGTCAATGTTCACTGGGTGAAAAATAGGGGGGTTGGTCCCGAGAAGAAGAAAGAAAGAATTAAAGCCGCAAGCGGCATCCAACGGCCCTCGCGGGCCGCCGGCCTTCCGACTCTGCTCTCTGCATTTTACAGAGATGGCGCTAACGCAATTGTCTAAGAACTAAGACAGCGACACATTGGACATGTACAATGCTGTGCTTAACCAGTGCAAATGAACACAAATGTCGGTCAAATGTGCAGCTCCAGCGCACAGAGACCGTGACACTTGGAATAAAAATATGGATAACTTTTGATGCTCCGCTTGTGTAGATTATTTTTCCCAAATATGAGCTTGATCGAGCTATTGCCCACAGAGGACTTCATTAAAGTGTGAAGCGTAAATGTGAACATTTCAAGGATTTGGTGTTTTTCCCATTTGTGACAATATATTTGCAGCTCCACGGCACAGAGACCGTACCACTTAAAATCAAAATATGGATAACTTTTGATGCCCCATTTGTGTAGATGATTTCCCCAAATATGAGCTTGATCGGGCAATCGGCCTAGGAGGAGTTTGTTAAAGTGTGAAGCGTGAAAATGTGGTCATTTTAGAGATTTCGCTGTTTTCCCATTTCTGACATATATTTGCGGGTCCGCCACACAGAGACCGTAGCACTTAGAATCAAAATATGGATACCTTTGGATGGCCCGCTTGTGTAGATGATTTCCCCCAAATATGAGCTTGATCGGACAATCGCCCTAGGAGGAGTTTGTTAAAGTGTGAAGCGTAAAAATGTGGTGATTTGAGCGATTCTACGATTTTCCCATAAGGATAACATGGGATGTTTCTGTCAACGCTACGGTTACGCCGTACAAAATATGACTTTGGCTCTCATACTTTTATGATCAGGATGGCAAATTAGAATTTTGTTCAAAATATCATGTCATTTGGAAAAACTCTATTGTTTATAGGCCACTCTGAAGGCCAAATAGTCAGAATTCTGGGAAACGTTTGCGGCTCCGTCGCACAAAGACCGTAAAAGTTATCCTTAAAATTTGGATAACTTTAGATACACCACTTGTCTAGAGGACGTACACCGATTTTGAGGTTGGTGGGCAAAACGCACTAGGAGGACTTCGTTAAAGTGTAAAACATAAAAATGTGGTAATTTGAGAGATTTTGTGGTTTTCCCATAGGGATAACATGGGAGGTTTCTGTCATCGCTACGACTACGGCGTAAAAAATTAGGCATTTTTGTGATTGGCTTTTGTGATCGGGACGGCAAAATAGAATTTTGGGTAAAGTTTAGACAATTTTGGTAAAACTAATTTTTGACCTTCAATGTTAATTTAAAGGTCACTCTGTAGGGGGCGCTATCACTGCCATTTCAATTTTGTCATCATAAACTGGTCCAAACTAGAAAGTTTAACAACTGATTCAAATTTGGTCCTAATCGGACTGGTTTTGATCAAATGGGAGCAATTTTTAGACCTGCAATATTCCAAAATAAGTTGTCCAACTTTGCGGCTGCGCCGCACACAGACCGTAAAAGGTATATCAAAAAATTGAATAACTTTAGATGCCCCACTTGTCCAGAGGACGTACGCCGATTTTGAAGTCGGTGGGCAAAACGCCCTAGGAGGAGTTCGTCAAAGTTTGACGTAAACAAAATGGCTAACTCAGCTTGTTTTCATTTTCAAAGGAAGATGGCGGCCATAGGGTACTCTCATAAAACTAACTCATAGTTTGGGGGCGTGGCCACAATGATTTTTTTTGTTTATCCTCACGAGAGGAATGCGTGTCCCGAATTTCGTAGCTTTACGCCAAAGTTGACCTCGGGGCGTCTCCCATAGGCGCAATGTATTTTGACTTTTGTCGGTGGCGCTGTCGCGCCATTTTTTAACGAAAAAAAAAATGGCCCAGAAAAAATAAAATTTTTCGCCGATTCTGAATTTTGGGCAAAGTTTGGTGAGTTTTTGAGCATGTTCAGGGGGTCAAATTAGAGATCAAAGCGCTGAAGAAGAACAAGAAAAATAATAATAATAATAATAATAATATTTTTAGCAAAAACAATATAGCCGTTTTTACTATAACAACAAATGATACATCGTTTGAAAGCTCTAAGCCTTCCCGATGCCGCCATGGGGTGGAATCATCATTACGAGCGCTTACGCGCTCGTCACTCCCTATTCCGTCGGGATGCCCCGCCCACTCCCCATAGACTTCCATTGATTTGAGCAGATACAAGCATGGCCCATGCCTGCGGCATGGATTCTCGCGTACGGGACGATGCCAGGAGGGTTTTTGGAGGAATGCAGCGCTTCGCGCTGCTGTTGTCAACAATTAGTGAATGGGCGTATAATTGTTGACTATTTCTGTCATAGCAGGAGTAAGTATGCATGATCCATGCCTTCGGCATGGGCTAGTTCACTGTACTTGCCAGGGGCGACGGGGTACCAAACATGCGGGCTGCGCCCGCATGTTTGGTCAGACAGTTGCAACGCTGCCTTCGGCAGCGTTGCGGGAGCAATAGGCCCTCCCCCTGCTGGGGCTCGGGCCTAATAATATTCCGATGCGAAAACAATGTTTCCCATTTTTCAAATATCATAAACTATACATTTTCGGAAAACGCTCGCGCTTTCCTACCTCATGGTGTGGGTCCCTGGTCACTGACGGGTACTTTCGTTAATTTTGAGTGGGCTCCGCCCACTTTGTGTTTTTGGCCCTCTATACAGTAATAATGTTCAATTTTTGCATTACATGCTTATATGCACGGAACATGCAAGAGATGGGGAACGTATTCGTGAGGTACTTAGCGCAAATGAGTGCTTTATATGGGGATGACGACCGCTTCGCGGTCGTCATCCCAATGTAAGGTGCTCGTTTAGTGCGCACTTTTGCACGGGCTTCGCCCGTTTACAACGGTAATGTTCCATTTTCCTACTACTAATTAGTATGCACGGGGCGTGCATGAGTGAAGGAGTGCGTTAGTGAGTGTTTGGAAGTGGGCGAGCGCTTCGCGCTCGATTTCGTGCGCACTACGTGCGCAC
Organism: Eucyclogobius newberryi; assembly: GCF_026437365.1. Lineage (NCBI taxonomy): Eukaryota > Metazoa > Chordata > Actinopteri > Gobiiformes > Gobiidae > Eucyclogobius > Eucyclogobius newberryi. The sequence continues at coordinate 21,374,127 of NW_027316532.1, forward strand.
TTTCGCAGCCGTGCTTCGCACGGCCTTACGAGATTAATAGGCCTCTCGCCAGCTTGTGGCGCTCGGGCCTAATAATAATATTTTTAGCAAAAACAATATAGCCGTTTCCACTATAACAACAAATTATACATCGTTTGAAAGCTCTAAGCCTTCCCGATGCCGCCATTGGGTGGAATCATCATTACGAGCGCTTACGCGCTCGTCACTCCCTATTCCGTCGGGATGCCCCGCCCACTCCCCATAGACTTCCATTGATTTGAGCAGATACAAGCATGGCCCATGCCTGCGGCATGGATTCTCGCGTACGGGACGATGCCAGGAGGGTTTTTGGAGGAATGCAGCGCTTCGCGCTGCTGTTGTCAACAATTAGTGAATGGGCTTTGTTGACTATTTCTGTCATAGCAGGAGTAAGTATGCATGATCCATGCCTTCGGCATGGGCTAGTTCACTGTACTTGCCAGGGGCGACGGGGCACCAAACATGCGGGCTGCGCCCGCATGTTTGGTCAGACAGTTGCAACGCTGCCTTCAGCAGCGTTGCGGGAGCAATAGGCCCTCCGCCCTGCTGGGGCTCGGGCCTAAATATTCCGATGCGAAAACAATGTTTCCCATTTTTCAAATATCATAAACTATACATTTTCGGAAAGCGCTCGCGCTTTCCTACCTCATGGTGTGGGTCCCTGGTCACTGACGGGTACTTTCGTTAATTTTGAGTGGGCTCCGCCCACTTTGTGTTTTTGGCCCTCTAAACAGTAATAATGTTCAATTTTTGCATTACATGCTTATATGCACGGAACATGCAAGAGATGGGGAACGTATTCGTGAGGTACTTAGCGCAAATGAGTGCTTTATATCATATTACGTCATAAGGCGCTGGTACAGCTGGCAGCCCGGTGTAAACGCTCTCTCTTCTTTCTCACACTTATTGTGCTTTATCTCCTATATTTTGTAAATATAGTAAGTATATTTTTTCTACTTTACTGTACGATAGGGACACGCGCTGGAATAGTTTTTTAATTCAACTGTTTTTGACTTTTTTCGGCTGGATTTGAGCGTTTTTCGTTGCGTTCATTGTGTTGTTGTGACGTGAGCTAGCTCCGAGCGAGCCCACCAGCCCCCCGCGCCCTCCGGCCGCGCTAAAGTACGGCGTGTCGTCGGTACACGTTTATATACACGTTTATATACACGTTTATATACACGTTTATATGAAAGAGGAACTTCACGAACGATCGAGACACGCACTGGAATCGCTTTAAATTAACTTGTTTTGACTTTATTCGGCTGGATTGAGTGTTTTCGTCGTGTCGTTGCGATGTGTCTTGGCTCTGAGTCCCCCGGCTCCGGCCCCGCCCCCCGGCTCCGGCCCCGCCCCCGGCTCCGGCCCCGCCCCCCGGCTCCGGCCCCGCCCCCGGCTCCGGCCCCGCCCCCCGGCTCCGGCCCCGCCCCCCGGCCGGTGCCGTACCGCGTTTCCACAAAGGAAGAACTAATGAAACTGCGGAGAACTGTCGTCTTACCCGGAGATCGTCACGTTATCCCGTCGCAATACTGACCTAACCTAATACTGATGTGCAATTCTGTCGTATGTGCAATTGCTGTTGGAATTCATGTGCAATTCATGTGCAATTACTGTGAAATTCATGTGCAATCTATGTGCTGTCGTGACACATATTCATGTGCAATTACTGTCGGGATCACATGCAATGGTATTTATGTATTTATTTGTCTATGGGAGTTTTTATTTATTTATAGGAGATCTTCTACTGAAAGTGTTTTTCAGACTTCCTATAAGTGATCTGTTCTTCTGTATCTACCTCTGTATCTACCTGCGTTGCACCAATGAAATTTCCCCATGTGGGACAATAAAGGAATATCTTATCTTATCTTATATTATATCAATGTAAAGTGCTTGTTTAGTGCGCACTTTTGCACGGGCTTCGCCCGTTTACAACGGTAATGTTCCATTTTCCTACTACTAATTAGTATGCACGGGGCGTGCATGAGTAGAGGAGTGCGTTAGTGAGTGTTTGGAAGTGGGCGAGCGCTTTGCGCTCGATTTCGTGCGCACTGCGTGCGCACTTTCGCAGCCGTGCTTCGCACGGCCTTACGAGATTAATAGGCCTCTCGCCAGCTTGTGGCGCTCGGGCCTAATAATGATAATAATAAAGATAATAGTAATAATAATAATAAAAATGATAATAACAATAATAATAATAGTAATAAAGGAAAACCAATAATAAATAATAAAAAATATGTAATAACGCATTAAAAAAAATAAAAAATACAAGTAAAAAAGGTTCCAAGATAAGTGTCTTCTTCAGTCCAGTTTCTGTACATTTAGTCCATTTCTAAGTTGAGTCTGTAAGTGATTTTTTTCCCATTGCCGCATGTCAGTTTGTCCTTTGCATTTGACCCGTCCTTCCATGCCACTGATGCAAACTGTCACGAGCAGAACGTGCAAACTTTTAACCTTTATGTACGTCGTTTGATTCTAATTCATTCTGACGACGGTTCAGTTTAGAGGAAGCAGCACAAAAGAGCAGAACAATGGCATTCGGACAAACGTACGTACAAAACATTACGCCTGTGCTTTACTGCAGACCCGGATATATCTACAAAAAAGGGTCTTTATAGCAAAAACGGCCCCAGTAGCTTATGTAAAATCCTCATCTTCCTCTTCTGCATTGCTAGTGTCACAACAGCTCACTTCTGTCTTTTACACCTCCTGAAATACACAGGGCCAAATTAGGAGGACGAATAATCAGCGACTGCCGCTTGTCACTTTGTATCGACCTTTAGTATTAAACGATGACTCAGAACTGCATTTCCTCTAAACACAAAGAGTCGTTTGAAATGGAATTGATCGGGTCGTTATTTTTAATGTTTCCTAGAAGTGGAAAAGATGACATGTATTTTTTAATTTTATTTTTATAAGGAAGTCAAAAAAGTTCCCCAGTTACAACGTAATTTGTTTTTAATGTAATTTTTCTAAAACTCTCTCGTCGTAAGTTGTACAAAAGCTAACAATAAGATACATGGAAAAGATTTAAGAATAAAACGACTGACAAAGTAAATTATACAAAATTTTAATATTAAAATATTAAAAGAAAATATAAAAGAAAATTCAGGTTTTTCAATATATTTTTTTCAATTAAATTAATAATATATATATACCATATTTTCCGGACTATAAGTCGCACTATAAGTTTTTTCATAGTTTTGGCCAGGGTGAGACTTATACTTATATTTATACTTACATAATATAAGATAAGATAAGATAATCCTTTATTGTCCCACATGGGGAAATTTCATTGGTGCAACGCAGGTAGATACAGAGGTAGATACAGAAGAAAAGAACAGATCACTTATAGGAAGTTTGAAAAACACTTTCAGTAGAAGATCTCCTATAAACAAAAACTCCCATAGACAAATAAATAAATACATAAATACCATTGCATACTTATACTTATACTCCAGTGCGACTTATATATGTTTTTTTCTTCTCTATTATACAATTTTTAGCTGGTGAAATAAATGCAATACTGTGGAATTTTAGGCAAAACAATAGCACCGCCCTCTAAATAAAGTTACACAGTGTAATTTGATTATTTAGTGTCGACGTGAAGTGTTTTTAGTTGGCTCAAAAGAACATCATTAATTCATGTTAGTATAAGTTAGTCCTCTCAGAGAGTTTCCAGTTTGACTTTTGGTGTTATTTATTTATTTGTTTGTTTCCAGTGTAGGCAAAGTGCAGAAATAGCACCTAAACACCATAACCACTTCCTTTATAAGCTAGAAAGCTGTTTAGGTCATTTATAATCAAATATATACCCAAGGAATCAATCTATATATTTTTTTTTTATATTTTTTTATTTCCTATATTTAAAGAACATTGGAAAACAAATTGGGGAAGAAATATATAGCAAAAACTGTGATTATACAACACATCACTATATAAACCTTTTTGTTTTGCATATTTGGAAAAAATTGAACTACTGCTTAAACTGTTGAAATGACAAAATGACAAGGAGGGTATCTGTTATTATCGGAGATGAAATATTACTTAACACTTTATTTTACAATGAACGTTGCCACAATGATAAAAGTCGCTTTTCGTTTAGATGATGTCATTTAAAATAAGATAAGATAAGATAATCGTTTATTGTCCCACATGGGGAAATTTCATTGGTGCAACACAGGTAGATACAGAGGTAGATACAGAAGAAAAGAACAGATCACCTATAGGAAGTCCGAAAAACACTCTCAGTAGAAGATCTCCTATAAACAAAAACTCCCATCCATAGACAATTGCACATGAATATGTGTCACATTACACATTTACACAACAAAAATAATTCTTTAATGTGACAGCTTCAGTTTTGTCACATTACTGTCATTTTTAGCTGTTTGTTTTCCGCTCGACTCGTGGAAATAAAACACTGGACTGAGCTGGAACTCAACTATTAGCTCTGATTTTTGTTTGAATTCCAAAGAGAAATCTGATCATTCAAAAATGTGTGACACGTGTTATTAATCGGCGGATTTTTAGAATAACTGAAGTATTTTGACAAAGTGCAATGGCTTTAAAATAACTCCAAAAAGGCTCTCACACAAAACAAATGGCACCAATTTATTGGACAGTCGCAAAATGGAAAATTTGAAAAGAAGATTTGGAAATCAATCTAAAAAAAAGAAGAATTAAGGTAATACAAAATAAAAAAATAACAATTATATAATAATAATAATTTGTAAAGAAAAAATAAAAAAACACAAAAAAAAACCATAACAAATATAAATAAGTTATTTACGTTTTTTATTTTCTTTTGTAAAACCTGCGCAGTTGTGAACGATCAGAAAGTGTGTGTGTGTCTGTGTGTAAACATGTGTATGTGTTTGTCTCCTTAACCCTGCCTCTCCAGACGTACATTGGCCCCGTGTTGATCTCAGTGAATCCGTTCAAACAGATGCCGTACTTCACCGACCGAGAGATCGAGCTGTACCAAGGAGCCGTGCGTAAAACCACACAACACATATCATATACAAGAACACAACTGACAACACAACACATATCATATACAAGAACACAACTGACAACACAACACATATCATATACAAGAACACAACTGACAACACAACACATATCATATACAAGAACACAACTGACAACACAACACATATCATATACAAGAACACAACTGACAACACAACACATATCATATACAAGAACACAACACAACTGACAACACAACACATGTCATACAACACAACAACACATCATACCATACAACAACACAACACAACCCAACTGACAACAACACATATCATATCATACAAGAACACAACTGACAACACAACACATATCATATACAAGAACACAACACAACTGACAACACAACACATATCATATACAAGAACACAGCTGACAACACAACACATATCATATACAAGAACACAACTGACAACACAACACATATCATATACAAGAACACAACACAACTGACAACACAACACATGTCATACAACACAACAACACATCATACCATACAACAACACAACACAACCCAACTGACAACAACACATATCATATCATACAAGAACACAACACAACCCAACTGACAACAACACATATCATATCATACAAGAACACAACACAACACAACTGACAATCACACATATCATACAACACAACAACACATATCATATCATACAACACAACACAACTGACAACAACACACATCATACAACAATAACAACTGCTGTTTGTCTCTCACAGGCCCAGTACGAAAACCCTCCTCATATCTACGCACTGTCGGACAATATGTACAGGAACATGATGATTGATGTAGAAAACCAGTGCGTTATTATAAGGTAGCTTGTTTTGTGAATAGAAGTGCTGTTTATGTTTTCTGGATTCAGTTCACACTTTTAAACACGACAGAGGATATGAACATGAACTAATACACCAGCATTTACATCATTGTAGAGGTTTAAACCAGTCTTCTGTGTCGATTATTTTAGTAGTCGTCAGCGATTATTTCTTTTCGTTGAGTCGACTGATTGTTTTTTATTGTTTTATTGTTTTTTATTGTCGACTTTTTAAGCACTTTTTTAAAACTAATTAAATGTTTAAATACGCTAACTGAATGCTTCTAGATACAGACTGTTTAAAAATAAGTTTTTTTTTTACATTTAGATTTGATAGTGTCTTTGTTATTAAAAAAAATCATTCTTATTTGTGTTTTAGAGCCTGTACAGTCCCGATAACAATTACAAATATAGCCGCAAGCGGCAATGATCGGCCCTCGCCACGCCGCCGCCACACCGCCGCCACGCCGCAAGAGGAGGGGGCGCTAACGCGCCCCAATTGTCCTTTTATTACATCTACTGCTGAATCTGTGACGCTGTCACATCTTCTCCCCTTTGTTTTACCATCAAAAAGCAATTTTATTTTGAATTCTTGGCAAAATGTGCGGCTTTGCCGCACAGACACCGTGACTCTTTGAATAAAAATGTGGATAACTTTTGATGGTCCACCCCTGAAGATGAGTCTCACCAAATTTCAGGTTAATAGGGCTAACGCCCTGGGAGGAGTTCGTGAAAGTCTAAAGTGTAAACATGTTCTGGTGATTTCCCCATTGGAATAACATGGGAGGTTTTGGTCATCGCTACGGCAAAGCCGTAACAATTATGACATGAGTCTCATTTACTTTTTTGATGGGGCCAAAATTGAGTTTTGTGTCAAATTTCAGATAATTTCGCAAAACTAAACATTTAACCTCCATATAAAATCTGTAGGGGGCGATGTGGCCCCAAATTAATTAATTTCACTTCAAGTAGGTTTAGGGCAAAGAGTTTAACAACTGATTCTAATTTGACGCAATTCGGACTTTATCTGCGCAAACGGCAGAAATGTTAAATTTGGGAGATTTCTGAAATTCTAGCTAAAGTTTGCGGCTTCGCCGCACAGAGACCGTGACAGGTATCAATCTAATTTGGATAACTTTTGATGTCCCACTCCTCAGTACCATTTTCACCAAATTTCAGCTTTTTAGGGCCAACGCCCTGGGAGGAGTTCGTAAAAGTAGACGTTTGGAAAAACTCCCGAGTCATGCTTAGCCATTTTTGAACCAATATGGCCGACATTTGGTTGGGTGGACGGCGTTGCCGTAATAATATTTTTTACTTCTCTTGTCACCATCTACCTCTGCGCCAAATTTCATGATTCTAGGATCAGATTTTTTTTGGGTCATTTCCTATCTCAATGCATTTTTGGTACATTTGGGGGCGCTGACGCGCCAATTTTTTTATTTTAGAAAAGGGAAATAGCCAGAATGTAGAGAGGCACCATTTTTAGAGGTGTGCAAATTTTTGTGACTTTTCGTCAATGTTCACTGGGTGAAAAATAGGGGGGTTGGTCCCGAGAAGAAGAAAGAAGAAGAAAGAATAATATTCTGATGCGAAAACAATGTTTCCCATTTATCAAATATCATAAACTATACATTTTCGGAAAGCGCTCGCGCTTTCCTACTTCATGGTTTGGGTCCCTGGTCACTGACGGGTACTTTCGTTAATTTTGAGTGGGCTCCGCCCACTTTGTGTTTTTGGCCCTCTATACAGTAATAATGTTAAATTTTTGCATTACATGCTTATATGCACGGAACATGCAAGAGATGGGGAACGTATTCGTGAGCTACTTAGCGCAAATGAGTGCTTTATAAGGGGATGACGACCGCGAAGCGGGCGTCATCCCAATGTAAGGTGCTCGTTTAGTGCGCACTTTTGCACGGGCTTCGCCCGTTTACAACGGTAATGTTCCATTTTCCTACTACTAATTAGTATGCACGGGGCGTGCGTGAGTGAACGAGTGCGTTAGTGAGTGTTTGGAAGTGGGCGAGCGCTTCGCGCTCGATTTCGTGCGCACTACGTGCGCACTTTCGCAGCCGTGCTTCGCACGGCCTTACGAGATTAATAGGCCTCTCGCCAGCTTGTGGCGCTCGGGCATAATTATTAAAATACGACTGCATTTTATTTTTATATAGTCGACTGGTCACAAATAATAGTACGTTTTACAGCCTTAAGAATGTTTTTGAGGATTTCTGGACATTAATATCACCAAAGCAAGAAAATATATAGACATAATTTACCATATACGCCTATAGTAAACCGATTTATTTGCTTATTTCCTGAGTTTATGTTTTGCCGATACATTAATTCCCTAAATAAATGTGGTTTTTATGATTTAATAATTGTATTGATTCAAATTGTCGTCCTTTTCTTTGTCTCCAGTGGTGAAAGTGGAGCTGGTAAAACCGTCGCAGCCAAATACATCATGGGCTACATTTCCAAAGTATCAGGAGGCGGAGCCAAAGTGCAGGTAACACTTAAAGCGGCACCGTGGAACTTTTCTGGCGGAGGGCGTGCCACCAGCTTCTTCTTCTTCTCCATGGAGATGTTATTGCTTTGCCTGAAACGCCATGAAATGTATATCAAGCTTTCGAGTGTATTTGTGTGTGTGGATCTGACCTGTAACTCCGCTCCTGCTTGTTTCCATGGAGACAAATAAGAACCATAAAAGGGACCTAGTGTGTCTTTAACTGGCTTCAACTGAGCTGGCGTTCAATATTCTGCTCAGTGACGCCCCGTGCATTGCTGCTGTGTGTGTTTTGTGTTTGCAGCATGTCAAAGACATCATCCTTCAGTCCAATCCCCTGCTGGAGGCTTTTGGAAATGCAAAAACTGTGCGCAACAACAACTCCAGTCGCTTCGTAAGTTACCTACTGCTACTGCTGCTCCTTTGTCCTTTTTGTCATATATTTGGGCCACGGGACGAATTTCAAAGCTCAGGCGAGTTTCGCAGACCGAACATAACGTCAAAAATAAAGAAAAATTAAAGCCGCAAGCGGCATCCAACAGCCCTCGCGGGCCGCCGGCCTTCCAACTCTGCTCTCTGCATTTTACAGAGATGGCGCTAACGCAATTGTCTAAGAACTAAGACAGTGACACATTGTACATGTACAATGCTGTGCTTAACCAGTGCAAATGAACACAAATGTCGGTCAAATGTGCTGCTCCAGCGCACAGACCGTGACACTTGGAATAAAAATATGGATAACTTTTGATGCCCCGCTTGTTTAGATGATTTTCCCCAAATATGAGCTTGATCGAGCTATTGCCCACAGAGGAGTTCATTAAAGTGTGAAGCATAAATGTGAACATTTCAAGGATTTGGCGTTTTTCCCATTTGTGACATATATTTGCGGCTCTACCGCACAGAGACCCTAGTACTTAAAATCAAAATATGGATAACTTTTGATGCCCCGCTTGTGTAGATGATTCTCCCCAAATATGAACTTGATCGGGCTTTCGCCCTAGGAGGAGTTCGTTAAAGTGTGAAGCGTAAAAATGTGGTCATTTTAGAGATTTCGCTGTTTTCCCATTTGTGACATATGTGTCTGACCGTGGCCAATCCAGTTACATGTCTACCCGGAGACATTTTGAGTTATTCACATATTCTGAAAGTGTGAATTCAAAGCTTTCCAATGATGTCTCACTCACTGATAATATTTGAGTAAGTTGTGGTCATTTGAATGTATACAACTCTCAAACCCATTCACTGAGAAAACGGGGCTCAAAGTTTCTCACCGGAGTGAGCCCAGAGTCACAGGGGGGCTCATTTGCATCTCATTGAGATAAGCCCTCCCCCCTGTCACACTGACACCACCTTCCCCCTACAGCTGTCACTGAAGACTCAAGGAGTGTTGTTATTGATGGTAACTGGACTTGAATCAGAATTAGAAGTTACTATATTAAAATGGAAATACTTGGATTACAAAAGGCCCTGAATAGAATCAAAGAATCAGAATGAGAATAGGGTTCATTGCATTTGTCGATAAACATAATTCACAAGTGATTCAGTGCCAACAATGGTGCACTGAATGATTCAACACAAACAACAAAAGATAAGATAAGATAGCCTTTAATGTTACAACGCAGTAGATACAGGGGGAAAGGACAGTAACTTATAGGAAGTTTAAAAAACACTCTTAATAGAAGAACTCTTATAAACAGATGCCAGGGCCAGGTATACGAACTGCAACGGGTCCATGGCTTTGAATATATGAGATATGAGATAATAGATATGATATGTACACCACCAGAGTCCAATTACATCAGAGATCACATCCTCATCCTCTTCTTCGTCTGTGCACTCTTCTGTGCTGTGACTCTCGGCTCTTGGCATCAAAGCTGTAAACAAATAACAGGACATTTAAGAAATGGCTAACTATTTCACATAAAACACTCATTAACTATTTATTTTTTTTAACACAATGTGAGAGTTTCAATATAAATACCTGAAGTGCTGATAACTCTTGATCTTTGGAAGCCGTCTGAAGAAGGGACTCAGATGCTTCTGCCAGTCCAAGTTCTTGACAAACACTTTGCTATCCACCGTTCCAACAAGCTGTGGGATATTGAGGTGAGACTCAGGAGAGCTGTTTTCCACTCCCTGATGACAAGGGCGACAATGTAAAAAAATGAGAACAGAAGAAACATATCTTAAGCAGAGAGCAGCACTGAAGTTTTGCCAGGCTAATGTTTACACATTACAGTAGTCAAATAATATAAACTAACCTCAGCGATGTCTTCCAAAGTGTCAACCCTGGTCTTCATGTATGCTCGCTTGATAATCTGATGATCTGGGCGTGGCCTGCAGCTTCTGATGTGTTGGAGAAGCTGTTTCCACAGTGATCTGAAGCTTGATGTACAAACTGCAGGCTCACCTGAAAAACAGATGTTGCTTATGGTTAATTATACTCTAATCATTAAAACACAAAAAACACCAAAATAATGTTTTACACTTACCACGCTCCTTAGCAGACTTCACGTAGAGACAGGTCATGTCAGTCAGGGTGTCTTTACCAATTCTGAAAAGAGGAAAAAAAGGATTAGGGTTAACAGTAATATGGGAATAACACGCTTCACAGATAACAGTTCACATTGTGACGTTAACGGTGTATTTAAGATGCAAAACGCGGAGGTATTGGGACATCTGCCCTCGGCTAGCGATGCTAGCTAGCTCACTTGAGATAACACGGCTCGTAAAAGCAAAACACTTGCAGAACAGCACACCAAAACATAAACATACACTCGAGTTTAAAACCGGCGCACATTAAAGTGATTAAAAGCGGGTGTTTTAGTCGCAAAGCTTACCTGGTTCAGCCGTCCTGTTGTCTCTCCCAACACCGTGCACAGAGAGACACACAGGAAGCTGATAATGGCCAGGCAAGCGTGTGATTGGTTCGAGTGACGCAGTGCGTGCGTGACGTGCAACGTACGTAAGCCACGTGACCAGAAGTGGTATCGGGAGTTGTAGTTTTTTTCTCTTCCCTCGCCGAAAAATAACCCAATAACATAGCAAAGTTTAGCTTACAACTTAGCTCCGAATAGCTGCGTTTAGCTCCAGGCTGTGGCGCTAACAGCCGGTTTAGCACCATAAAACACACACAAAGCACGACCCACACAACCCACGGGCCAACCCACACCGAAAAATAACCCGATAACATAGCAAAGTTTAGCTTACAACTTAGCTCCGAATAGCTGCGTTTAGCTCCGGGCTGTGGGGGTAACAGCCGGTTTAGCACGATAAAACAGACACAAAGCACGACCCACACAACCCACGGGCCAACCCACGTCGAAAAATAACCCGATAACATGGTGATAACAGCAAGTAGTCACATTAAGCCCGTATTGCAGAGTGCACTGAAGCAACATGTTAGCTTAGCATTAGCTCCACCGGAGCAGACAAGTAAGATTCTAAAGTGATCACGAAACCGCCTTAAAACACAGCGTTAAAGCAATAATTTAGTAGTAAAGTAAAAGTGTACCTGAGTAAACAGTTCCGTTGCAATGTAGTCCAGGAAATGTAAGCTCTGAAGACTGTGCTCTGCAGACGGTCTGGAGTAATGAGAGGAAAACACGGAGCACGCAGAGCACGCAGCTGTAGCCATGCGGATCACAGCTGATTGGTGGAAAATGTAAACAATACGTTGGCTAGAAAAAGGTGATGCCCCCCAGGAGAGCAAGAAAAAGATCCGAAAACTCCACATTTTTAACAGCTTAATGTATACGTTTAAGACAACCAATAGTGTTATCTGAAGCACACAGGGGCTTATTCATAACTTCAACTAGCACATTCTGCAAAAAAATGAAAATCACAAATTTGGGGAAAAAAAAGTAAAATGCTGTTTTTCTCAGTTTCACCGAGGCCGACATGGTCCGACAATTGCCGTGGCGAGTCACATATATTTGCGGGTCCGCCACACAGAGACCGTAAAAGTTATCCTTAAAATTTGGATAACTTTAGATACACCACTTGTCTAGAGGACGTACACTGATTTTGAGGTTGGTGGGCAAAACGCACTAGGAGGACTTCGTTAAAGTGTAAAACATAAAAATGTGGTAATTTGAGAGATTTTGTGGTTTTCCCATAGGGATAACATGGGAGGTTTCTGTCATCGCTACGACTACGCCGTAAAAATTTAGGCATTTTTGTAATTGGCTTTTGTGATCGGGACGGCAAAATAGAATTTTGGGTAAAGTTTAGACAATTTTGGTAAAACTAATTTTTGACCTTCAATGTTAATTTAAAGGTCACTCTGTAGGGGGCGCTATCGTGGCCATTTCAATTTTGTCAGCCTAAACTGGTCCAAACTAGAAAGTTTAACAACTGATTCAAATTTGGTCATAATCGGACTGGTTTTGATCAAATGGGAGCAATTTTTAGATCTGCAATATTCCAAAATAAGTTGTCCAACTTTGCGGCTGTCCCGAATTTCGTAGCTTTACGCCAAAGTTGACCTCGGGGCGTCTCCCATAGGCGCAATGTATTTTGACTTTTGTCGGTGGCGCTGTCGCGCCATTTTTTAACGAAAAAAAAAATGGCCCAGAAAAAACAAAAATTTTCGCCGATTCTGAATTTTGGGCAAAGTTTGGTGAGTTTTTGAGCATGTTCAGGGGGTCAAATTAGAGCTCAAAGCCCTGAAGAAGAACAAGAAAAATTAAAGCCGCAAGCGGCATCCATCGGCCCTCGCGGGCCGCCGGCCTTCCGACTCTGCGCTTTCGACTTGATAAAGATGGCGCCCTTATTGTGTGTTGAATTAAAAAAGAACTTGACAGACGGGGACACATTGGACATGGCCAATCCAGTGCAAATCAACACAAGTGTCAGTCAAATGTGCTGCTCCGCCGCACAGAGACCGTAGCACTTGGAATAAAAATATGGATAACTTTTGATGCCCCGCTTGTGTAGATGATATTTCCCAAAGTAAAGCTTGATTGAGCTATTGCCCACGGAGGAGTTTGTTAAAGTGTGAAGCATAAATTTGAACATTTCAAGGATTTGGCGTTTTTCCCATTTGTGACAGTATATTTGCAGCTCCACGGCACAGAGACCGTAGCACTTAAAATCAAAATATGGATAACTTTTGATGCCGGCTTGTGTAGATGATTTTCCCCAAATATGAGTTTGATCGGACAATCGCCCTAGGAGGAGTTTGTTAAAGTGTGAAGCGTAAAAATGTGGTGATTTGAGCGATTTTGCGATTTTCCCATAAGGATAACATGGGATGTTTCTGTCATCGCTACGGTTACGCCGTACAAAATATGACTTTGGCTCTCATACTTTTATGATCAGGATGGCAAATTAGAATTTAGTGCAAAATGTCATGTCATTTGGAAAAACTCTGTTGTTTATAGGCCACTCTGAAGGCCAAATAGTCAGAATTCTGGGAAACGTTTGCGGCTCCGTCGCACAGAGACCGTAAAAGTTATCCTTAAAATTTTGATAACTTTAGATGCACCACTTGTCTAGAGGACGTACACCGATTTTGAGGTTGGTGGGCAAAACGCACTAGGAGGAGTTCGTTTCGGCATGGGCTAGTTCACTGTACTTGCCAGGGGCGACGGTACGCCCGCATGCTTGGTCAGACAGTTGCAACGCTGCCTTCGGCAATAGGCCCTCCGCCCTGCTGGGGCTCGGGCTTAATAATAAAAAATATAGCCGCAAGCGGCAATGATCGGCCCTCGCCACGCCGCCGCCACACCGCCGCCACGCCGAAAGAGGAGGGGGCGCTAACGCGCCCCAATTGTCCTTTTATTACGCCTACTGCTGAATCTGTGACGCTGTCACATCTTCTCCCCTTTGTTTTACCATCAAAAAGTAATTTGAATTTGAATTCTTGGCAAAATGTGCGGCTTTGCCGCACAGACACCGTGACTCTTTGAATAAAAATGTGGATAACTTTTGATGGTCCACCCCTGAAGATGAGTCTCACCAAATTTCAGGTTAATATGTCTAACGCCCTAAGAGGAGTTTGTGAAAGTCTAAAGTGTAAACATGTTCTGGCGATTTCCCCATTGGAATAACATGGAAGGTTTCGGTCATCGTTACGGCAAAGCCATAACAATTATGACATGAGTCATTGACTTTTTTGATGGGGATGCCAAAATTGAGTTGTGTGTCAAATTTCATATAATTTCGCAAAACTAAATATTTAACCTCCATATAAAATCTGTAGGGGGCGCTGTGGCTCCAAATTAATTTATTTCACTTCAAGTAGGTTTAGGGCAAAGAGTTTAACAACTGATTCTAATTTGACGCAATTCGGACTTTATCTGCGCAAACGGCAGAAATGTTAAATTTGGGAGATTTCTGAAATTCTTGCTACAGTTTGCGGCTTCGCCGCACAGAGACCGTGAGAGGTATCAATGTAATTTGGATAACTTTTGATGTCCCACTCCTCAGTAGCATTTTCACCAAATTTCAGCTTTTTAGGGCCACCGCCCTGGGAGGAGTTCGTAAAAGTACGACGTTTGGAAAAACTCCGAAGTCATGTTTAGCCATTTTTGAAGCAATATGGCCGACATTTGGTTGGGCGGACGGCATTGCCGTAATAATATTTTTTACTTCTCTTGTCACCATCTACCTCTGCGCCAAATTTCATGATTCTACGATCAGATTTTTTTGGGGTCATTTCCCATCTCTCAATGCATTTTTGGTACATTTGGGGGCGCTGACGCGCCAATTTTTTTTATTTTAGAAAAGGAAAATAGCCAGAATGTAGAGAGGCACGATTTTTAGAGGTTTGCAATTTTTTGTGACTTTTCGTCAATGTTCACTGGGTGAAAAATAGGGGGGTCGGTCCCGAGAAGAAAGAAAGAAAGTAAGAAAGAAGAAAGAAGAAAGAATAATATTCCGATGCGAAAACAATGTTTCCCATTTTCCAAATATCATAAACTATACATTTTCGGAAAGCGCTCGCGCTTTCCTACCTCATGGTGTGGGTCCCTGGTCACTGACGGGTACTTTCGTTAATTTTGAGTGGGCTCCGCCCACTTTGTGTTTTTGGCCCTCTATACAGTAATAATGTTCAATTTTTGCATTACATGCTTATATGCACGGAACATGCAAGATATGGGGAACGTATTCGTGAGCTACTTAGCGCAAATGAGTGCTTTATATGGGGATCCCAATTTAAAGTGCTCGTTTAGTGCGCACTTTTGCACGGGCTTCGCCCGTTTACAACGGTAAAGTTCCATTTTCCTGCTACTAATTAGTATGCACGGGGCGTGCATGAGTGAAGGAGTGCGTTAGTGAGTGTTTGGAAGTGGGCGAGCGCTTCGCGCTCGATTTCGTGCGCACTACGTGCGCACTTTCGCAGCCATGCTTTGCACGGCCTTACGAGATTAATAGGCCTCTCGCCAGCTTGTGGCGCTCGGGCCTAATAAAAAAAAAATAATAATATTTTTAGCAAAAACAATATAGCCGTTTCCACTATAACAACAAATTATACATCGTTTGAAAGCTCTAAGCCTTCCCGATGCCGCCATGGGGTGGAATCATCATTACGAGCGCTTACGCGCTCGTCACTCCCTTTCCCGTCGGGGTGCCCCACCCACTCCCCATAGACTTCCATTGATTTGAGCAGATACAAGCATGGCCCATGCCTGCGGCATGGATTCTCGCGTACGGGACGATGCCAGGAGGGTTTTTGGAGGAATGCAGCGCTTCGCGCTGCTGTTGTCAACAATGAGTGAATGGACTACGCCCATTCACTCATTGTTGACTATTTCTGTCATAGCAGGAGTAAGTATGCATGATCCATGCCTTCGGCATGGGCTAGTTCATTGTACTTGCTAGGGGCGACGGGGTACCGGTCAGACAGTTGCAACGCTGCCTTCGGCAGCGTTGCGGGAGCAATAGGCCCTCCGCCCTGCTGGTGCTCGGGCCTAAATAAAGAAAAATAGCTTTCTATAGCCTAGTAATAGTTATTTGTGGTAGCATGTGAAAGTCATGATGACATTTGATGGTGGTGCAATGGGTTATTACATCATTTTGGTAAATTTGGTACATTTACAAGAAGGAGAAATCATTGCCCAGGGCCCATGCTGCGATCTCGAAAGCAATAAAAAAAGCTGTCTTAATGTTTTGTGGACCTGATTAAAAAATCTGGGGTACCGGATACGGCCCGCAGGCCACATCTTTGGCCAGTAGTGTAAATGTGAAATTCAACAGTACTAAATGAATATATTGATAGTACATTTACGTTTAACCAGGCTCTGGAATGAGGACAAGTCGTTCTGAAGCTCATTATTATTTTATTTTTCATCTTTATTTAACCAGGAAAGTCCCATTGAAATGAAATCTCTTAAAGAGCAGCACAGTCACACATTTAGACACAGCATTTCCCCTTAAAACATTTACAAAGCATAGATCCCATTTCCAGATCAACATAGATTTAAACTGTCCAGTTCTTTTAGTTTCCAGACCGTTTGTAAGTAATTCCATTGAATGTTGAAGGAGCAGAATATTGACTTTACTCTGAGCGAACACTTGGAGTCTCGAGATGGCAGAGAAACTGTTTTTTATGTTGAATAAATGTGGAAATGGATCTGGAGGAGCAGACACATGACACTCTTTAAAATAAACACGTCCAGCGCTGCCAACACGCGTGTGCAGCTCATATGTGAGTCCGAGGCTTTCAGTCTGTGATGAATTGCAGAGACAGAGATGGGAAAAGTCCAAGAACGTCAGAGTGTAAGGTCACCGCGGCATCCAAACCTTTATGAGCTGCAGGTTAGAAGTGGACGATACTGACACAAATGTATATCTTTTCTTGCTTTCTCGCAGTAGCCCCATAACATTATTCAAACAATAATATGTCCAATCCAACAGAAATGCATTAATTGAGGTTTAATTATCAGACAAATGTAAAATTACCTTGTACCTTTTATAGCTTTCCCCCCCTTTTTTTTAAAGTGCTCTTTTTTTGTAGCATTTTAATACCAATAAGATTATTTGCACATCTTCAAAACAACAAAATACAGTAAATGTCGATACATTTCCCACCTCGAGCTGAAGTACATCATTAGATAACTTTTAATAATATGTATACTAACTCCATTTATTCCCGTCGCTAAAATTTTAAAATGTTCTGTCGTTACATACAAACGTGTACCTAAAGTGAGATCATGTTACTTTTGTGTATTTGATGATAATGTTACTTTTGTGTATTTGATGTGTTTAAAGTACTTGGACTGTGATGTTGGACTTGGCCTTGTCTCGTGCACACAGAATCCTCTTTTCACACCTACAAACCATAAGCATTTGCTCTTCTACGAAACCTATTTATAAGAATCGAACAGAGCTATGTTTTTTTTAAGTATCTTAGCAACATACTCAACATACTCTTATTTTCTCCTCTTTCCTTTTTTTTTTTAGGGAAAATATTTTGAAATCCAGTTCAGCCGAGGAGGAGAACCTGACGGCGGCAAAATATCAAACTTCTTATTGGAAAAGTCTCGAGTTGTGAGTCAAAACGAGAACGAGAGGAACTTCCACATCTATTATCAGGTCAGACTTAAACCTACTGTACATACAACAGCCTACATACAACAACAGCATACATACATCATCCTACATACATCATCCTACATACAACATCCTACATACAACAGTCTACATACAACATCCTACATACAACAGTCTACATACAACAGCCTACATACAACAGCCTACATACAACAGTCTACATACAACATCCTACACACAACAGCCTACATACAACATCCTACATACAACAGTCTACATACAACAGCATACATACATCATCCTACATACAACATCCTACATACAACAGTCTACATACAACAGTCTACATACAACATCCTACATACAACATCCTACATACAACATCCTACATACAACAGCCTGCATACAACAGTCTACATACAACATCCTACATACAACATCCTACATACAACAGCCTGCATACAACAGTCTACATACAACATCCTACATACAACAGTCTACATACAACAGTCTACATACAACAGCATACATACATCATCCTACATACATATTTCCTACATATAACATCCTACATACAACAGCCTACATACAACAGCATACATACAACATCCTACATACAACAGTCTACATACAACATCCTACATACAACAGTCTACATACAACAGCATACATACATCATCCTACATACATATTTCCTACATATAACATCCTACATACAACAGCCTACATACAACAGCATACATACAACATCCTACATACAACAGTCTACATACAACAGCATACATACAACATCCTACATACAACAGTCTACATACAACAGTCTACATACAACAGTCTACATACAACATCCTACATACAACAGCCTACATACAACATCCTACATACAACATCCTACATACAACAGCCTGCATACAACAGTCTACATACAACATCCTACATACAACAGTCTACATACAATAGTCTACATACAACAGTCTACATACAACAGCCTACATACAACAGTCTACATACAACAGCATACATACATCATCCTACATACAACAGTCTACATACAACAGCCTACATACAACAGCCTACATACAACATCCTACATACAACAGCATACATACATCATCCTACATACAACAGTCTACATACAACGGCCTACATACAACAGCCTACATACAACATCCTACATACAACAGTCTACATACAACAGTCTACATACAACATCCTACACACAACAGCCTACATACAACATCCTACATACAACAGTCTACATACAACAGCATACATACATCATCCTACATACAACATCCTACATACAACAGTCTACATACAACAGCATACATACATCATCCTACATACAACATCCTACATACAACAGCCTACATACAACATCCTACATACAACAGTCTACATACAACAGCATACATACAACAGTCTACATACAACATCCTACATACAACAGCCTACATACAACAGTCTACATACAACATCCTACATACAACATCCTACATACAACAGTCTACATACAACAGCATACATACATCATCCTACATACAACATCCTACATACAACAGCCTACATACAACATCCTACATACAACAGTCTACATACAACAGCATACATACAACAGTCTACATACAACATCCTACATACAACAGCCTACATACAACAGTCTACATACAACATCCTACATACAACAGCCTACATACAACATCCTACATACAACAGTCTACATACAACATCCTACATACAACAGTCTACATACAACAGTCTACATACAACATCCTACATACAACAGTCTACATACAACAGCCTACATACAACAGTCTACATACAACATCCTACATACAACAGTCTACATACAACAGCATACATACATCATCCTACATACATCATCCTACATACAACATCCTACATACAACAGCATACATACAACATCCTACATACAACATCCTACATACATCATCCTACATACAACAGCCTGCATACAACAGTCTACATAGAACAGTCTACATACAACATCCTACATACAACAGCCTACATACAACATCCTACATACAACAGCATACATACATCATCCTACATACAACAGCCTACATACAACAGCCTGCATACAACAGTCTACATACAACAGTCTACATACAACATCCTACATACAACAGTCTACATACAACATCCTACATACAACAGTCTACATACAACAGTCTACATACAACAGCCTACATACAACAGTCTACATACAACAGCCTGCATACAACAGTCTACATACAACAGCCTACATACAACAGCCTACATACAACAGCCTACATACAACAGTCTACATACAACAGCATACATACATCATCCTACATACAACAGCCTACATACAACATCCTACATACAACAGTCTACATACAACAACAGCATACATACATCATCCTACATACAACATCCTACATACAACAGCCTACATACAACAGCCTACATACAACAACAGCATACATACATCATCCTACATACATCATCCTACATACAACATCCTACATACAACAGTCTACATACAACAGTCTACATACAACAGGCTACATACAACATCCTACATACAACATCCTAAATACAACATCCTACATACAACATCCTACATACAACATCCTACATACAACAGTCTACATACAACAGCCTACATACAACAGCCTACATACAACAGTCTACATACATCATCCTACATACATTATCCTACATACAACAGCCTACATACAACAGTCTACATACAGCAGTGAATGAGTTTGAACATGTGTTGTGCGTTGTGTGTTCTGCAGCTGCTAGAGGGCGCCAATGCACAACAGAAGGAAGGCCTGGGCATAATGACTCCAGACTATTACTGCTACCTCAACCAGTCTGGCACCTACAAAGTGGATGGGACCAATGACAGCAAAGACTTCCAGGAGACCATGGTAACCACACAACACATTACACACTACACACAATGCACAATGCACAACACACAACACACTACACACAATGCACAACACACAACACACTACACACAATACACTATACACAATACACAACACACTACACACTACACACAACACACAACACACAACACACTACACACAATACAAAACACACAACACACTACACACTACACACAACACACAACACCCTACACACAATATCCACTCACCCACTAAGCGGCACTGGATGTATTTTCTACAGTGAAAAACATAGAAAAATATACTTGTCTGAGCTTGCATCTCCACAAACCTGACTCGTACTTTGCCTGGAAGAGCCTCCACCGGCTCGTCTCCATGGAAATGTTGTACCTTTGGCTGTTATATTCCACTGTATTGATCACACCTACCTGTCTCAATGGAGACTGTTCAGTTGTTTTTGGACGTCTGATACACACATTTTAATTTAATTCATTTTAGTGCTAATAGAACTAGTAATAATAATAATAACATTGCACACATTGCACACATGTATACACATTGCACACATTGCACACATTGCACACATGTATACACATTGCACACATTGCACACATTGCACACATGTATACACATTGCACACATTGCACACATGTATACACATTGCACACATTGCACACATGTATACACATTGCACACATTGCACACATGTATACACATTGCACACATTGCACACATGTATACACATTGCACACATTGCACACATTGCACACATGTATACACATTGCACACATTGCACACATTGCACACATGTATACACATTGCACACATTGCACACATGTATACACATTGCACACATGTATACACGTTGCACACATTGCACACATGTATACACATTGCACACATTGCACACATTGCACACATTGCACACATTGCACACATTGCACACATGTATACACATTGCACACATTGCACACATTGCACACATTGCACACAATGCACACATGTATACACATTGCACACATGTATACACATTGCACACATTGCACACATGTATACACTTTGCACACATGTATACACATTGCACACATGTATACACTTTGCACACATGTATACACATTGCACACATGTATACACATTGCACACATTGCACACATTGCACACATGTATACACATTGCACACATGTATACACATTGCACACATTGCACACATTGCACACATGTATACACATTGCACACATGTATACACATTGCACACATGTATACACATTGCACACATTGCACACATTGCACACATGTATACACATTGCACACATGTATACACATTGCACACATGTATACACATTGCACACATGATAAGCCGGAAGGGAGTGGGAAGAAGAAACGTCACTGTTTTGCCTGAAATGTTCCACATTAAACTGATCTATTTCCATGGAAACAAGTAGGTACCACTACAGACCAATTTACAGGGCAGATCTGTGTAGAGGCGTCCATGCTCGTAGTTAGAAGTTTTTTTATTTCTTAATGGCTGTAGCTGAATAAATGCCCAATAGATGAGTTTAATGTCACACTGCGTAACATTTCAGGCAGACTTCCACTAGAAAAGACACATTAAAGGTGAGAATGTGATTTTAAATATACTGAAGCTATAAAGTGATGCAGAGGTGCTGAGGGTTCACACTCTTTTTTATAGTTATATTGTCATTTTGACTTTAACCACGTGTTTGGAGTCATTGTCTCTGTGTCATTGATTAGATATTCCTCTTAAGGACCCTCCTCCTCTTCTTATCCTTTGAAAAACATTTCTTCTGGAAGTGACCACAAACAAACCGGGACATCTGGCTCTTTCTGTGTTTACTCTGGTCCATGCATCGCTCTGGTTTTACATGTTTTTTTCCCCCTTGAAAAAACAATTTCCACATAAGCTTTTTTCAACCGGCCAGTACATTCTCCTTTTTAAAATCGACTAATTGGAAATCATTGATAAATAAGGCCTCTAATATTAAACAGACAATGCAGAGTTTTATTGAAAATGGTGAATATCTGGTTTTAATTTGTGGCAAAATAAGATGTGATTTGTTAACGTGAAAATAACATTTCACTTGGTGTAACCCTACCAAATTTTTTCAAGTCGGTAGGTAGGAAAGTAAATTCTTTATTTTTTTTATTTTACTTTAAAGCGTAAAAAAAAAATCCAAATTTGTATATAGAATTTATTGATAATTTGCCTATGAAATTAAGTTATATAAATATCAAAAGAGATGCTACCGTAAATGTACAAAACAAAAAAATGAATAAGTCCACCCAATAAACTATTTTTATACAGGACAAATGATTTTATTTCTTGGTCATCACATATGACAAATTCTGCATATTTCAGTTCACTGTCAAATCCCGTTTTTTCTACTCTGCCAGTGACACGCAGTGACCGCCAGGGGTCATGCTTCAACTGACAATGAGTTGAACGTTCTCCGCTCGTGTTAAGTTTCATTTTCATTTCTTTTTCGGCTTCGTAATATTTTTAGCGAGTTCCAGTGACACAAAATTATTCAACACGTCGATTTTTGGAAAAAACGGTCGGTGAGTTGGCGAAATATAAGAAAAATAAAAGAATTTGGCATAATTTTGACAAAATGCTGATATTTTTTTTCATCCATCCATCCATCAATCCATCATCTGCCGCTTTATCCGGGGCCGGGTCGCGGGGGCAGCAGTCTGAGCAGGGACTCCCAGACTTCCTTCTCCCCAGACACTTCCTCTAACTCCTCCGGGGGGATCCCGAGGCGTTCCTAGGCCAGCCGAGAGACATAGTCTCTCCAGCGTGTCCTGGGTCTTCCCCGGGGCCTCTTCCCGGTGGGACATGCCTGAAACACCTCCCGAGGGAGGCGCCCAGGAGGCATCCGGAACAGATGCCCGAGCCACCTCAGCTGGCTCCTCTCGACGTGGAGGAGCAGCGGCTCTACTTCGAGCTCCCCCCGTGTGGCCGAGCTCCTCACCTTATCTCTAAGGGAGCGCCCAGCCACACGGCGGAGGAAACTCATTTCGACCGCTTGTATCCGCGATCTTGTTCTTTCGGTCACTACCCAAAGCTCATGACCATAGGTGAGGGTAGGAACGTAGACCGACCGGTAAATAGAGAGCTTTGCCTTTCGGCTCAGCTCCCTCTTCACCACAACAGTCCGATGCAGCGACTGCATCACTGCAGCCGCTGCACCAATCCGCCTGTCGATCTCACGCGCCATCCTTCCCTCACTCGTGAACAAGACCCCGAGATACTTGAACTCCTCCACTTGGGGCAAGGACACCCCACCCACCTGGAGAGGGCAAGCCACCTTTTTCCGGTCGAGAACCATGGCCTCGGATTTGGAGGTGCTGATTCTCATCCCAGCCGCTTCACACTCGGCTGCAAACCGTCCCAGTGCATGTTGCAGGTCCGGGTTTGATGGAGCCATCAGGACAACATCGTCTGCAAACAGCAGAGATGAGATCCTGTGGTCCCCAAACCGGACACCCTCCGACCCCCGACTGCGCCTAGAAATTCTGTCCATAAAAATTATGAACAGAACCGGTGACAAAGGGCAGCCCTGGCGGAGTCCAACATGCACTGGGAACAGGTCTGACTTACTGCCGGCAATGCGAACACAGCTCCTGCTCCGGTCATACAGGGACCGGACAGCCCTGAGCAAAGGGCCCCGGACCCCATACTCCCGAAGCACCCCCCAAAGGACACCCCGAGGGACACGGTCGAAAGCCTTCTCCAGATCCACAAAGCACATGTGGACTGGTTGGGCAAACTCCCATGAACCCTCGAGCACCCGATGGAGGGTATAGAGCTGGTCCAGTGTTCCACGACCGGGACGAAAACCACTCTGCTCCTCCTGAATCCGAGGTTCGACTATCGGTCGGATTCTCCTCTCCAGTACCTTGGAATAGACCTTACCTGGGAGGCTGAAGAGTGTGATCCCTCTGTAGTTGGAACACACCCTCCGGTCCCCCTTCTTGAACAGAGGGACCACCACCCCGGTCTGCCAGTCCAGAGGCACGGTCCCCGAACGCCACGCGATGTTGCAGAGACGTGTCAACCAAGACAGTCCTACAACATCCAGATACTTTAGGTACTCAGGGCGGATCTCATCCACCCCCGGAGCCCTGCCACCGAGGAGTTTGCGGACAACCTCAGTGACTTCAGCTTGGGTGATGGATGAGCCAGCCTCCGAGTCCCCGGTCTCTACTTCCTCTTCGGAAGACGTGACTGAGGGATTAAGGAGATCCTCAAAGTATTCCTTCCACCGTCCGACGACATCCCCAGTCGAGGTCAGCAGGCCTCCACCCGCACCGTAAACGGTGTTGGTGAGACACTGCTTCCCCCTCCTGAGGCGCCGGACGGTTTGCCAGAATTTCTTTGGTGCCGACCGATAGTCCTCCTCCATGGCCTCCACGAACTCCTCCCAGGCCCGGGTTTTTGCCTCTGCGACAGCACGAGCCGCGGCTCGCTTGGCCTGCCGATACCCCTCGATGACCTCCGGAGACCTACAAGCCAGAGTGGCCTGATAGGCCTCCTTCTTCAGTCTGACGGCATCCCTTACTTCCGGTGTCCACCACCGGGTTCGGGGGTTGCCGCCACGACAGGCACCGGAGACCTTGCGACCACAACTCCGAGCAGCCGCATCAACAATGGAGGCGGAGAACATGGTCCACTCGGACTCAATGTCCCCAGCCTCCCCTGGGACATGGGAGAAGCTCTCCCGGAAGTGCGAGTTGAATACCCTACTGACAGAGGGCTCCACTAGACGTTCCCAACAGACCCTCACAATGCGCTTGGGTCTGCCAAGTCTGTCCGGCTTCCTCCTCCGCCAGCGGATCCAACTCACCACCAGGTGGTGATCGGTTGACAACTCTGCCCCTCTCTTCACCCGAGTGTCCAAGACACGCGGCCGGAGGTCTGATGACACGACAACAAAGTCGATCATTGACCTCCGGCCTAGGGTGTCCTGGTGCCATGTGCACTGATGAACACCCTTGTGCTTGAACATGGTGTTCGTTATGGACAATCCGTGGCTAGCACAGAAGTCCAATAACTGAACACCGCTCGGGTTCAGATCGGGGAAGCCGTTCTTCCCGATCACCCCTCTCCAGGTGTCACTGTCATTGCCCACGTGGGCGTTGAAGTCCCCCAGTAGAACAACGGAGTCCCCGGTCGGTGCACTGTCCAGTACCCCTCCCAAGGACTCCAAGAAGGCCGGGTACTCTGCACTGCTGTTCGGCCCGTAGGCCGCCACAACAGTGAGAGACCTGTCCCCCACCCGAAGGCGGAGGGACGCGACCCTCTCGTTCACCGGGGTAAACTCCAACACGTGGCGGCTGAGCTGAGGGGCTATCAGCAAGCCCACACCAGCCCGCCGCCTCTCCCCGCGGGCAACACCAGAGAAGTGGAGCGTCCAGCCCCTCTCGAGGAGATGGGTTCCAGAGCCCAAACTGTGCGTGGAGGTGAGGCCGACTATATCTAGTCGGTATCGCTCAACCTCCCGCACAAGCTCAGGTTCTTTCCCCCCCAGCGAGGTGACATTCCATGTCCCCAGAGTTAGTCTCTGTGTCTGGAGATCTGGTCGCCGAGGCCCCTGCCGTCGACTGCCGCCCAGATCTCTCTGCACCGGCCCCTTATGGATCCTCCTGCGGGTGGTGGGCCCACGGGAGGGCAGCCCCACGTCGCTCTTTCGGGCTGTGCCCGGCCGGGCCCCGTGGGGTAAGACCCGGCCACCAGGCGCTCGCCATGGAGCACCCATCCCAGGATATTTTTTTTCAGTCGGCTATAATTTTGACGGCTCGGTCGGGTTACGGCAAACAGACATATTATTTTGCTCTGCCTTAGTGTAATAAACATTTCTTAAATCTAAGGTTTTTCTGAATGCACCAAAAACAGTCATTGTGACGTCTGTAGAGGATGGGAGGGCTTATCTCAATGAGATGCAAATGACCCCCCCTGTGACTCTGGGCTAACTCAGGTGAGAATCTTTAGAGGCTAAAGCAAAGTTCCACTTGCAGTCTCATGCCAATAACATACAAAAAATGTAAACATGTAAAGTATATTAATACAATCACTCATCCAGTCATTCATTTAGTAAGTTAGTTCTACTTGAGTATTATTTAGTTTGAAGTAAAAGTACTCTTACTCTTACTTTTACTGTGTTTGTGACAAATCGTTATGTTGACAATATTAAACGATAGAACATTATCTGTATTTACACCTTGTCTTTACGATCATATTGTGACCTAAATCATAAATAAATCATCTTGACATCCCTGCACTGAAATGAAGCAAAGGATCATGAATTTATGACGATATAATGACATGATATTATACAGTAATTTTTTGGGGGACTACTTGATCATTTTATTTTAAAGTAACATCACTCTACTCGAGTACACATTCTGGCCACTCGATCCACCTCTTGTGTGTAAATGTCAAATATACATCGCTCCTACTGCTGTTTGTACGATTATGTGCATTTTTGTCATTCTTAAATCTTAAAGCGCCCCCTACAGGTTGGACGACTCATTGAACGAAAATGCAGTTAAGATAAATATGTTTTGAATTTTGCGAAAATTATAAAAATGTCATCATAGAAGAGCACATTTTTAGGTTGATAATTTCACTTCCTGTTTGTGATTGATGACATCACACTAGGAAATTACCAGCGAACACTGGTCCAAAACTCATCTAATGTCACTTTTTTTTATGTGACAAAGAAAAACATATGAGAGCGACTTAATTTTGTTGAATTAATGTTTAGAGGGTTAAAAAAGTTGTTTCTTTGTGTAAATTATGTATATGTATAAACTTTCACTGGAGCGATGGTGTGATGTCACTTCTTGTCATTTTCTACAGATTTTTCAACGTTTTCTCCACAAAAATACCTACTCGATTGGTGTAAAACTATAATTTATATGTACAACAGGTATAAACACACCAAATAAAGTCAACATTAGAAAATCGTAAAAACCTGTCATACGTGACGTGTGGTGTGACGTGTGGTGTGACGTGTGGTGTGACGTGTGGTGTGACGTGTGGTGTGACGTGTGGTGTGACGTGTCGTGTGACGTGTTGTGTGCTGTGGCCCGCAGGAGGCCATGCGTGTGATCGGCATCCCGGCGCAGGTCCAGGCTCAGGTGCTGCAGATCGTGGCCGGGATCCTCCATTTGGGAAACATCAGCTTCATCGAGGCGGGAAACTACGGCCAAGTGGAGAGCACGGACCGTGAGCTCGACGCACAAACACACACACAGACACACTCAAACACACACACAAGCACACTCAAACACACACACACACACACAGAGACACACTCAAACACACACACAAGCACACACAAACGCACACACACACACAAACACACACACACACACACGCACACAAACACACACACACACAAGCACACTCAAACACACACACACACACACACACACACAAGCACACTCAAACACACACACACACACACACAGACACACTCAAACACACACACAAGGACACTCAAACACACACACACACACACAAACACACACACACACACACACAAACACACGCCCAGCATCAAACGCTCAGTCAATAATAAACGCAGTCAATTTAGTTTAGCACAAAAGAGACGTCCGTCGTGACACACAGGAAGCTCTATTGTCGTTGTCAAGGGATTTTTCTAGGTGAACTTTTCCCTTACTGACCTTAAGGTTGCGATTGTTTTGTCTTTAGTGCATATGACATTTAGATTAGAGATTTCACTAAATCGCAGTGAACACAATTACATTTCAGATTTTACTGCACATATTTTGCCTGTTTGTCCGCAGTTTGACCGTTTTTGTAAAGTTCATGATTGTACTTCCTGGTTGGTCATGAGCTGCAAATACGACATAGGTGGAGGTAATTCCACAGTGGTGACCTAGCAACCACACTGTAAACAAGAGCCACAGTCCACATAAATCCACATAAATTACACAACAGTTAAGATTTTACACACATAATACCACACAACACATTTGTTCTGCTGAATGAACGTTTGAACTAACTGAGTGTAACTAGCATTTTTACTCAAGTTTGTCAGAAAAAATATAATATCCCATTTTTCTTTTTTGCTAAAACATGGCTTGGATTTTGAGTTAAGTATTGCACAAAAATGACTGGATTGTCAAATGTATATCACTTTATATAGTCTGAATTATTACATTGAACGTGTATTTTCTTTGTTTTCACTTACCGTATTTTCAGGACTATACGTCGCACCAGCCAAAAAAATGCATAATAGAAAAGAAAAAAAACATATATAAGTTGCACTGGAGTATAAGTCGCATTTTTGGGGGAAATTTAAGACCAAGAACAGACATTTCATCATGAAATGCATTTTAAACGCTAACACCTTCAGCTACATGACGCACAGACAGAACTGTGGTAAGTGTCTGGTATGTTAACGTAACATATTAACAGTTATTCAGATAACTATAGCATAAAGAACATGCTAACAAGTTTACCAAAGCATCAGTATTACCCCAAATCACTAAATCCATTGAATTCTTCTTCCTCTGTGTCACTTCTAAACAACTCCACAAACTCCAGAGGTAGAGGAAGTGCAGATTCTTCTTCTGCGTCGCTTAGAGCCTAGAGCGCCCTCTTGTGGTTGCCAGTGTGAAAGGAATTAACATAATGACATGCGGTTGCCAGTGTGAAAATAACTAATAATCTCACACTAATAATATTTTCCGGACTTATAGTCCGGAAAATACGGACTTATAGTCCGGAAAATACGGTACCTCTTTTTGCAGCTTATTTACTGGTATCTTATTGATGCTATACATAGTTATTTAAATTCAGTATATCTTCAAAACAATACTCTCAATATTAACGTGAATTGCATATTGCTCAACTCTGCACTCGTCCAAACCAACGTCTGGAATTAACATCTGAGATTAATTGTAGAATAACTGCCACGTAATAACAATAATTAGCTTCAAATGTCAACTGTAAAATGTTTTTTTAAATCTTGTAAGTGAGCAGATGTTTCCACTGTTGTGCTGTAAAGGAGCAGTGTCTGTCCTCGGGGAAATGAGTAACCCTAAGTTGAGTATTAGAGTCAAACAACACTGGTACTGACTGTTTGTCCGGTCCCGCGCTCGTTGCTCCGCGTTTCACCGCGGTTAATTGGTGTTTACCTTTTGAGAGTCGAACGTTTCGCTGCGCTCGTGTGGTAGAGGCGTTTAGAGGTTTCAATTCAAACTACTGTGAAAGACGATTCGTTGTCACGGAAAACGTTGGGATGAATGATGCTAATCGGGGTGATTTTAACGATAATATTAACGCACACTATGTCATGATAATCACTTCTTTGTGTGTAATAAAAATGCTTTTTCTAATAATTTGCAGCATTAGGTAATACTCCGCAGTTACTACATATCGGGAAAGTGTTTCGAAAATGTGGCTGTCCCATGACAATGTAATTATGTGGAAACGGAGAAAACTAAAATGACTAAAATATAGTCAACACAATTATATTTCCGATTTTGCAAACATTTTCTGTTTGTCCCCAGTTTGACAATTTTTTGTAAAGTTTATAATTCTTCTTCCTGGTTGGACATGTACAGCAAATATGACGTAGATAGAGGTAATTCCACAACTGTTACCTAGCAACCAGACTGTAAATAAGAGCCAAAATCCACATAAATGACACAACAGTTATGATTTGACACACAATAATACAATATAACACCTTTATTTTGTTAAATGATGGTTAAAACTGTAAGAAAAGTGTGTCCGTTAAATGTAAACTGTCTGTGTTTTCAACGGCACGTCGCACATTGATGACATCACAGAGGGCTTCTGTTT
Source organism: Eucyclogobius newberryi (assembly GCF_026437365.1). Classification (NCBI taxonomy): domain Eukaryota; kingdom Metazoa; phylum Chordata; class Actinopteri; order Gobiiformes; family Gobiidae; genus Eucyclogobius; species Eucyclogobius newberryi. The sequence goes on from NW_027316532.1 coordinate 21,404,757, forward strand.
TAGAACTCAGCTCTACTTCCTGTCATTTTTTAACTTTTATTTTTCAACATTTCTTCACAAACTGCAACTAAACAGAAGTAAAACTATGATAGAGATTTATCACAGGTTCTATCCCACCAAACTAAGTCATAATTAGAAAAACAGGAGAACCTTCACATAGACGTTAAGTGAACAGTTATGCAGCTACATTCTTGAAAAATGCTCCTCAACATTTCAGTGCTATTTTCAGTCAAATTTCTGTCCCTGGAGCTTTTGTTTCACTCAAATTAACTTTACAGGGCCAATGTAAAGTGAAAGTAGTTTCTCTGTTACTCTGTTGAGGTTAGCTAGCTTGTTAGCAAACTTAAACTGCCGTATAACAATAGAGCCGGTGATTGTGACATCGCTCATCATACAATTTTCAATGTTCAACCAATGGAGATTTTATTACTAAACTCTGCATTCACTCCAAAGTATTATTCTAACACTATAGATACATGTATTCAGCTGTAGTGGCTCAGCAGTTTATCACGTTGTTCCATGGCCTTTTGTTTACTTTTTACATGGTTTTGGCTAATGTATATTTCTGCACGTTTAGCACACCCTGGATTTCCATGGTAACAGGTGTTTTTGAGGTTCCATCCTGAGCTCTATTACTTTCCTCAACAAAAAACAAACTCAGAAACCTCTCATTTATGTTTTGCTGCTGATCTCATTTTTCCAGTAATCGGACTCAATGGTCGTTTCTCCGTTGCAGTGTTGGCTTTCCCGGCGTACCTGTTGGGTATCGACCCCAGCCGGCTCCAGGACAAACTCACCAGCCGAAAGATGGACTCCAAATGGGGGGGAAAGTCCGAGTCCATCAACGTGACCCTGAACCAGGAGCAGGCCACGTACACTCGGGACGCCCTGGCCAAAGCGCTCTATGCCCGGCTGTTCGATTACCTGGTCGAGGTACTGCACACGATCTAATTTATGAAAACATACATCAATTACATGACGTTTTCTTTGTTTTAGGCCATTAATAGAGCGATACAGAAGCCACACGAAGAATTTAGTATTGGAGTTCTGGACATTTACGGTTTTGAGATCTTCCAGGTCAGTGACTCTTTAGGACTGTTGCCATAGCAATCGAAGCACTGCAGTTGAGTAGAAACATTACATTTAGAGATATACAGTTCAAATAAAACAATTCATATGTTTTCATCTTGTAATATTTTCATAAACAAATCATTGTCTTAAATTTGGACATAAAAAATCGGAAAAATGGATAAATCCGGGTTTAAATCTCGTACTTAATTTTGGTGAAAAAATCTATAAATGTTTTTGTTTTTTTTAACATATATATCTTAGTATTTCATTAAACTAATAAAAACTGGTGTAAAAGTTCACATTTGAATAAATCAAGCTTAAAATGCCGTAATAACTCAAAATAAGGGACTATATTAAGAATATTTATCAGAAACATGCTAAAACGTGCTTGTAAAAGAGGTTCATGTATCACAAATTCAACGCAAAAGTGCAAAAATATCATTACTATGCAAGTTTGTCTCTTTATTTATTTATTTAATTTAAATTGTTGAATTAGACACCTACTAAATACTGTAATTTTGTATATTTCCAAAACAACAATTACAACGCTTTACACCTTCATTCGACTGAAATATTAGGTCTTTTAAACTGCCAAAAGTCCTCAATTGTCTTAAAATGTTACTTTTTACTTTCTGATGACACTGTTTTTTCTCTCTTGAAAGAAAAATGGCTTCGAGCAGTTCTGTATCAACTTTGTCAACGAGAAACTACAGCAAATCTTTATAGAGCTGACTCTGAAGGCTGAGCAGGTCCAGATGTTTGAGTATTCATCATGTCGCACATCTTTACTATCAAAATAATGTTACACAGTGTTTTTTTTATTGTTGTTTATAGGAAGAGTATGTGCAGGAGGGAATCAAGTGGACTCCGATCGAGTATTTCAACAACAAAATAGTGTGTGACCTGATTGAAAACAAACTGGTGAGTTTCAAATGAACACAAACTCAGCTTTTCATTCAAAACTTAAATCTCTTGTGTGGCCAAAGACACTTTCCCTTTTTGGTGTTAGTTAGGTACAAACTAAATATAGTGTAGGTTTCCTCAGAGTGTTACTATTTCTCCTACAAATAGTGGATCAAAGTTAGGATTTATTTATTTATTTGCTCTGCTCTGGGAGGAACTATCAAGTCCCCGAGAACCAGTGGAGCTGCTGATCCAACCACAAATTTGATGTCATTTTCAAAAGTTAACACGTCTAAACTATTCAAACTAACAGTAATTGGTTTCTTATCCAGATTTTATGGCTCTGTTATAAATCATTTGAGGAGGTTTGATGTAAGTGGCCTGTGACCAGGAGCTGCAGCTGTGACTCAAGTGAGAAAAGAATGAACATTTAACAAGTCAGTGCAAGAAGAAGCTGCCGTCCATTTATCGCCTCTGATACTTACGAAACAGCTGTATTTGTTATGGCTGTGACAGTGAAACCTCGGGACTCTCCCTGACCATCTCCCTGACCGTCTGCCTGACCGTCTCCCTGACCGTCTGCCTGACCGTCTGCCTGATCGTCTCCCTTACCGTCTCCCTGACCGTCTCCCTGACCATCTCCCTGACCGTCTCCCTGACTGTCTCCCTGACCGTCTGCCTGACCGTCTGCCTGATCGTCTCCCTGCAGAACCCGCCTGGCATCATGTCTGTGCTGGACGATGTGTGCGCCACCATGCACGCCAAAGGAGAGGGCGCGGACGGCACGCTGCTGCAGAAGCTTCAGGCAGCCGTGGGAACACATGAGCACTTTAACAGCTGGAACTCAGGCTTCGTCATCCACCACTACGCCGGGAAGGTAAGCACTGCACCGCCACTGCACCACCACTGCACCGCCACTGCACCACCACTGCACCGCCACTGCACCACTACTGCACCACCACTACGCCCGGAAGGTAAGCGTTGCACCACCACTGCACCACTACTGCACCGCCACTGCACCACCACTGCACCACCACTGCACCACCACTGCACCGCCACTGCACCGCCACTGCACCACTACTGCACCACCACTACGCCGGGAAGGTAAGCGCTGCACCACCACTGCACCACCACTGCACCGCCACTGCACCACTACTGCACCGCCACCGCACCACCACTGCACCGCCACTGCACCACTACTGCACCACCACTGCACCACTACTGCACCACCACTGCACCACCACTGCACCGCCACTGCACCACCACTGCACCACCACTGCACCACTACTGCACCGCCACCGCACCACCACTGCACCGCCACTGCACCACTACTGCACCACCACTGCACCACTACTGCACCGCCACTGCACCACCACTGCACCGCCACTGCACCACCACTGCACCACTACTGCACCGCCACTGCACCACCACTGCACCGCCACTGCACCACCACTGCACCGCCACTGCACCACCACTGCACCGCCACTGCACCACTACTGCACCGCCACTGCACCACTACTGCACCACCACTACGCCGGGAAGGTAAGCATTGCACCACCACTGCACCACTACTGCACCGCCACTGCACCACCACTGCACCGCTACTGCACCACCACTACGCCGGGAAGGTAAGCGCTGCACCACCACTGCACCACCACTGCACCGCCACTGGACCACTACTGCACCGCCACTGCACCACCACTGCACCGCCACTGCACCACTACTGCACCGCCACTGCACCACTACTGCACCGCCACTGCACCACCACTGCACCGCCACTGCACCACCCCTGCACCACCACTATGCCTGGAAGGTAAGCACTGCACCACCACTACACCGCCACTGCACCACCATTGCACTACTACTACACTACCATGGCACCACCACTGCACCACCACTGCGCCGGGAAGGTAAACACTGCACTGTTTTCAGAGCCCGAACTGTGCATGAAGGTGAGGCCGACAATATCTAGTTGGTACCGCTAAAAAAAATAAAGAAAACAAAAAAACCTGTTAAAAGGTTTAACCTGGGTATAAAGTGATGTTTCTGCCATTTTGTGGTTACTCTTATTGTCCATTCACATCTTGTAGATAAAGTAAAGTACACACATCCTCTTCTTCTGAGAGTCACGCTTCACTTTGATTGGTTAACTCTACCTGTCACGTGTACATGTTCATTGTGATTTTGCCTGATTTCTCTGGTGTAACATGTGACTTGTTGTGGCAGGTGTCGTACGACGTGATTGGCTTCTGTGAGAGGAACCGCGACGTGCTGTTTCCTGACCTCATCGAGCTCATGCAAAGCAGTGAATAGTGAGTGCCTCGTATGAAGTGTACATGCCATTGTAAAGATGCAGTATTATGTTACAGAACTAAGTCATCCTGCTTTATGAGCACAGACTTTAATATTTGAGTTTCACTAATATACAATGCTGATCTGATTTTGTGTTTTAGAATCAGAATCAGAAAAGGTTTATTGCCATTGTCAATGAACAGAATTCACAAACATAAGAACTTGCTTTGGTGATTTGGTGCAACAACAAAAAATTAACAATGATAAAACAACCTATATAAGTCAAAAAGAAAAACGATTTAAATCGGGTAATGGATAAAAATAAAAATAGGCTTACTATGTACACAAAATTTACAGTTTACATATGTAGTGCAGAAAGTGAACAGTGCAATGAGTGGTTAAATGATGGTTAAAGTGACAGAGTTTAGGCAGTGTTCATGAGTACAACAACAGAAGGAAAGAAACTGTTCTTGTAGCGGGAGATGTATGTACCATGTGTTCAGGTTGTTTCATTTTAAACTGAAATGTGACACTGGACTTGTTTGCATTTTAGTTTTACCTAAAAACAAATCAAATCCATACAAACCTGTAGGTGTTTGTAATGTATGTGTGTTTTTTTATCATGTGCACCTGCAAAGGGGAAGTTACAGTAAATGTTTCTGATTAAAATAACATTTTATAATGAACCTTCAAGGTATTTGTACACAATCCTCAAAAAATGAAGAACAAACATGTTTTCATTATTTACATTTTCTTCTCTCAAAATTAATATTGTTTTTCTTGTTGTTGCTTTTTTGTATTCAAATCAATAGATGTATGTTTAAATGTGAAATATTGTGGCCTGATACATCTAGTTTGTGTCCACAGTGACTTCATCCGTAGTTTGTTTTCCGAAAACCTCAACACTGATAAAAAAGCCCGACCCACCACGGCCAGCTCCAAGATCAAGGTAAAACTCGAGTCTATGGGTCGTGCCACGCCCCCCCGTAACACCAACTCTTTCTGTCGCCATAGAAACAAGCCAACGACCTGGTGAACACGCTGATGAAGTGCACGCCTCACTACATCCGCTGCATCAAACCCAACGAGACCAAGAGGCCCAAAGACTGGGAGGAGAGCAGGTCTTTGCACAAGCACTCCAGCAGTCACACTCACAATCACACATTTACAAACACACATTCTCAATCACACACTCACAATCACACATTCACAACCACACAATCACACATTCACAATCACACATTCACAATCACACATTCATAATCAAACATTTACAAACACACATTCACAATCACACACTCACAATCACACATTCACAATCACACAATCACACACTCACAATCACACACTCACAATCACACATTCACAATCACACACTCACAATCACACATTCACAAACACACAATCACACATTCACAATCACACACTCACAATCACACATTCACAATCACACATTCACAGTCACACAATCACACACTCACACACTCACAAACACACACTCACAATCACACATTCATAATCACACACTCACAATCACACATTCACAAACACACACTCACAATCACACACTCACAATCACACTTTCACAATCACACACTCACAATCACACACTCACAATCACACATTCACAGCCACACAATCACACACTCACACACTCACAAACACACACTCACAATCACACATTCATAATCACACACTCACAATCACACACTCACAATCACACACTCACAATCACACTTTCACAATCACACACTCACACTCACAATCACACATTCACAGCCACACAATCACACACTCACACACTCACAAATACACACTCACAATCACACATTCATAATCACACACTCACAATCACACATTCACAATCACACACTCACAATCACACATTCACAAACACACACTCACAATCACACACTCACAACCACACACTCACAATCACACATTCACAAACACACACTCACAATCACACACTCACAATCACACTTTCACAATCACACACTCACAATCACACACTCACAATCACACATTCACAATCACACACTCACAATCACACATTCACAATCACACATTCACAATCACACTTTCACAATCACACATTCACAATCACACACTCACAATCACACATTCACAAACACACACTCACAATCACACACTCACAATCACACTTTCACATTCACAATCACACAATCACACACTCACAATCACACATTCACAATCACACATTCACAAACACATTAAACTCAGGCTACCCCAAATAAATTGTCTGTTTGCTGTAACCTGACCCAACATTTTTCAAATGAGTCAGTCGGTCGGTAAATTCTTATTTTTTTTACTTTAAAGGCAATTAAACGCCATTTTTTGACTCGGAGTGACCGGCAGGGGTCAGGCTTCAACAGTCAATGACGGAAAACGTCTCGAGACTAAATCTCCCGATTTTAAGATATTTCAATCGACCTTTTGTACGCCGTTATCCTTTATTTTGGTAGCGAAGGCGAGCGGGGGGAACATGCGGGCGACACGGGCGTCGCCATGTTTGTTGTGATGGCTCTGCTGGGCGTGTTTCCCTCCCAGAATGCATTGCGTAAGTCAAATTTTAATGAAGCCACACCATGTGTGGTGAGCCGGCGAAATATTAGAAAAATAAAAGAATTTGGCGTCATTTTAACAAAATGCAGATTTTTTTTTTTTCAGTCGGCCAGTTTTATACCGGCTCGGTCGGGTTACGGCAAAAATACATATTATTTTGCTCAGCCTCAGTTATTAATGCGCAATAGTAATATCAATAATAACATTTATGAAATTTCCCCATGTGGGACAATAAAGGAATATCTTAACATTTGCAGAAAAGCTTGGACAAATGAGCCTAATCCAATCATTCCATTTCGTCTTAAATCCACACTGTTATTGATTATATTAATGAGTCAATAATATCTGTAGAAGATAACAAAAAATAACCACAAAATTTTAACTTTCTCCAAATAATCACTGTTTTCAGAGTGAAACATTAATCCAACAATATCGTAATAAATGCATGAACGAGAAGAAGGATTTCAAAAGTAAATTGTGAATATTTAAGTCATTTTTCAGTTTTGTGCGGTGAATACAATCATTTTTGTAACGAGTATTCCTGAGCGTGTGGTTTCCTGTTTTCAGAGCGAAGCATCAGGTGGAGTATCTGGGACTGAGAGAAAACATCCGAGTGCGCAGAGCCGGCTTTGCCTATCGCCGACTCTTCACCAAGTTTCTAATGAGGTCAGTGCGCGTTTCAGTCATTCGCTTAACAGCTTTTTTCTAATTACGACTCAGTTTGGTGGTAAATATTCATCGTAGATTTACTTCCATTGAGTTGCAGTTCGTGAAGACGTTTTGGGAAATAAGAGTTTTACAGGAAGTAGAGCTGAGTTCCAAAACGCCTGTCAATATACGAGATTCAAGATTCAATTTATTGTCATTTTTATGCATTTTTATGAACCCCTCTGTATAAAATGACAAACACACATAAATAGTATCAATCAATCAATCAATCAATTAAATGTATTTATAGAGCGCAATTCGTACAAAGTGCTTTACAATGTTAAAAACACCTTAAAAAAGCCACACACACAGTACAGTTTATAAGAATATAAAACAGTGTATGTCAAAATAAATAAATAAAAACATAAAAACACAGAAACATGGTATTTAAAATATTAAACACCAGGTAAAAGTATTTCAGTCGTAGGCTAAACAGTAATAGTAACAATATAAATGTAAAAGCACACACACAACACACACACGGACACAAAGAAACATTTCAACACTGTTTTTCTTTTCTTTAATCGTTTGAGTTTTCAATTGTACTTCCTGGTTGGACATGGGCACAAATATGACATACTTAGAGGTAATTCTACAACGGTTACCTAGCAACCACGCTGTAAACAAGAGCCAATATCCACATAAATGACACAGCAGTTACCATTTGACAAACGACAATACTACATGACACCTTTATCTTGTTGAATAAGCTTTTAAATTGTCAGTAAAAGTGTGTGTTAAGTGTAAACTGTCTCTGTGTTTTCAACGGAACGTCGCACGTTGATGACATCACAGCTATACTTCCCGTCATTTCAAAATTCTAAATTTCTTCCAAAAATGCAACTTAACAGAAGCCGTGCAATGTATTTATTAAACATTGTGCAGTCTCAGGTAAAACAGTGTATTGACTTTATTAAGCGTTGTGCGGTCTCAGGTACGCCATCCTCACAGCAGAGACGTGGCCTCGCTGGAGGGGCCCCGAGCAGCAGGGGGTCCTTCACCTGCTGCGCTCAGTCAACATGGACACGGACCAGTACCAGATGGGACGCACCAAGGTCTTTGTCAAGAACCCAGAATCGGTAAAATAACGTATTTCTTGCTTTTTTTATGTAAGGCCAGACAGTAATAATAATAATGATAATACTAATTTTGGCCATTTTTACACACAAAATGCCTTATTTTCATATAAAACACTACATGATAAAAGCTTGTAATACACTGTTTCCTACCTGTATGTAAATAAACACCCATATCTCTAAGTTTAATGTGTTTTCCTTTCCACCTTCTCTGTCTCACCTCAAATCACAATTAAAAGTGATAATACAGTCGTCAGGAATCAACACTTGACATCGATTTAACTCGTGATTGAGCCGTTCTTTTTTCTTGTTGCTTGCAGCTTTTCCTTCTTGAAGAAATGAGAGAGAGAAAGTTTGACACTTTTGCCCGAATCATTCAAAAATCCTGGAGACGCTACATCGCCAGGAAAAAGTACGAGCAAATGAGAGAAGAAGGTCAGTTTACAACCAATGAACTGCTCAGACGAGTCACCTGGACTAACTTAGCCTGGATCGATAGAATCTTCATGTCAATATCAACGTTTTTTGCTTGTATTGATCAATCTCGGAGCTACTTTTTGCACAAATGTCTTTACAAATGTGCTTCGTTCTTGTGGTGTTCAGCCTCGGACCTCCTGTACAACTCCAAAGAGCGGAGGAGGAACAGCATCAATAGGAACTTTGTCGGGGATTATCTCGGTCTGGAGCAAAGGCCCGAATTACGACAATTTCTGGCCAAACGGGAGCGCGTGGACTTCGCCGACTCCGTCAACAAGTTCGACCGACGATTCAAGGTGAAACTTACAGTGTTTTAAATGTTTTAGAACGGCAAAAAACAGGACTAGAACAGGATCAGACTAACTGTACGTCAGGACTAAACTGGGGCTAAAGCTGAAACTAAAACAGGACTAGAACAGGACCAGACTTACTGTACGTCAGGACTAAACTGGGACTAAAAATGAAACTAAACCAGGACTAGAACAGGACCAGACTATCTGTACAGCAGGACTAAACTGGGGCTAAAGCTGAAACTAAAACAGGACTAGAACAGGACCAGACTATCTGTACAGCAGGACTAAACTGGGGCTAAAGCTGAAACTAAAACAGGACTAGAACAGGACCAGACTAACTGTACATCAGGACTAAACTGGGACTAAAGCTGAAACTAAACGCAGCAGTGGAGGAAGTATTACAGTAGCGTGGATGGACCAGCAGACTTGGGGTGTTCAATATGTAGTTGATAACACAAAAGTGATAAAGAATGTGCAAAGAGGGGCTTTGAACCCTGGACTCCTGTGTGAAGGGCAAAGGCCTTTCTCACCGAACCAAACTTACATACCTGTAACAAACTACTGATTGGATTAAATTAATTGACAAATGGATTACACAAATTAGCGTTCTATGTTGTTAAATGAATGCCTGTATTTCTAATTAACAGCCAATCATTATAAACATTAACAGAGCTACAAACACTTTTCTCTAAAAGATTATTTTCCGCTTTGATTCTAAAAAGCTCATGTTAGAGGGCGGAGCATGAACGGGCCTCTGAACACGCCCACAGACTGAGCAGCTGCAGGAGAAGAAGAACCAAGCTTACTGCAGTACTGCTCAGCGGCCTGTAGAGGTCACTAAAAGACACCTGACTTGAGCCAAGCTTCAGCAGCAGAAGTGAACTGTAGTTTTAGATTTTATTGGCCTATCACTGATTGCCTTGACCGCACGACACTGAAGTATTGTTTTCTTAAGTAAAAGTACAGACACAGAAGCAAAAAGAAAAAATCTACTAAAGTAAAAGTTTAGAGGTACGTTTAATAATGTACTTTTAAGAGTCGAATGTAAAAGTATTTCACACAGATTTTGAGAACTGTGACTTAAGCACAGCACTTCCTTTATTCCGTATTTGTCGTTTCATTTCCTCTTTTCGCTCTTAGATGATCAAGAGAGATCTGATCCTGACCCCCAAAGGCATCTATTTGATTGGACGAGAGAAGGAGAAGAAAGGGCCGGACAAAGGCCTGATAAAGGAGGTGCTGAAGAGGAAACTGGAGTTTGGGAGCATCAGTGGAGTTTCCCTCAGGTAAAGAACATTTGTAGTTACACTATAGAGTCCTAAATGCACTTAATCTTAATAATGTAGACTGCACAACCCCAAATATTCACACACACACACGCACACACACACACACACACACACACACACACACACAGAGAACACACTGAGACGCTCTGCAAGAAGACGAGAAATGGTTTCAAAAGGTTAAAAAAGTCAAGGAATTAAACAATGAATGATGGATTAGGCTTGATTAATTGCAACTAATCGATTATTTAGAGCACTGTTTCTCAACCTTTTTCAGTCGCGTCAGCCGCATAACAAAAACTGCTGCTGGCGATCGCGTCCCCCAAACGCAAAAAAACAGACTACAGCGTGATCGAGTAGCCTTATTTCTACTGATCGATTTGATTAAAAAGGTTGAATATCAAGTAGTTTGTTCTGATCAGTCACAGATAAAGGAAAAGTCAAAGCAGGGACAGGGGATGTGACTTATGTTTCAGATGTATAAAAGATGGCCGAAATGGTACTGCGCTGTCAAACGGATTCAGGGGTCTCAAGACACTTCCACGGGGTCTCAAAACACCTCTAGAGGTCACAAGAGACTTCCAGAGGTCACAAGACACTTCCAGGGGCCTCAAGACAATTCCAGGGGTCTCAAGACACTTCCACGGGGTCTCAAAACACTTCTAGAGGTCACAAGAGACTTCCAGAGGTCACAAGACACTTCCACGGGGTCTCAAGACACTTCCAGAGGTCACAAGACACTTCCACGGGGTCTCAAGACACTTCCAGAGGTCTCAAGACACTTCCAGAGGTCTCAAGACACTTCCAGAGGTCTCAAGACACTTCCAGGGGTCTCAAGACACTTCCACGGGGTCTCAAGACACTTCCAGAGGTCTCAAGACACTTCCAGAGGTCTCAAGACACTTCCAGAGGTCTCAAGACACTTCCAGGGGTCTCAAGACACTTCCAGAGGTCTCAAGACACTTCCAGGGGGTCCCCAGATCATCGCCTGGGTGACGTGGGAAACTGATGCATCCACGTTTTGACCAGATTAGACATGTAGATTCATATTTACCGACTTATACAGGCTATTTAATTTGTGTTTGAGGTTGTGAATGCCAACACATATTATTATTATCATTATAGTATGTTAGAATAAGGAATATACATGTGTTTTGTGACTTCAGCACGCGGCAGGACGACTTCTTCATCCTGCACGAGACCCAATACGACAGTCTGCTCGAGTCTATCTTCAAGACCGAGTTCCTGAGCCTGTTGTCCAAGCGCTACGAGGAAGTGACCCAGAGGAAGCTGACCGTCTCCTTCTCCGACAGGTACGGCGTTCGTTTGCAGTCGTTAAACCCCCGGAAACCCGCGCTCTCCGTGCCGTTTGACATCTTACAGGTTCGACTTTTGTGTCGATATGCAACAGAGACAAACAAACTTAATCTTAAAGCCACATTGCACAACTTCCCTGGAGATCCCGGTGTGTAAACAGCAGGTCGCGCTGGTTTGCAGTGATTTCAAATGTAAATAAAAGGTGGAACTGAAGAGCATTTGAATGTAACATGTACTTTGAAGGACATTTTACAAGCCGATGTTTTCTAGTGCTAACGCAGAATTAAACCAGTGAACAACATTTGTATTAAATGTTTTCAATATTTGGAAGATGGGTTGAGGGCCGAATTAAATTGCTTGGCGGGCCTGATTTGCCCCCGGGTCTTATGTTGAATAGCCCTGGTATATAGGCTACAAAAGGCAGTTGGTTTTGCAGCAAAGAGAGAGAAAAAAGACTAAACACATTAAAAACCATTGTTGCATTGTTAAATTGGTGCATTTTCGTCACAGAAAAAAGTTGGGTTGACAGAGCTGAGACGTTGCAGTTCAAAAAGCAAGGGCTACAATGACAAAAAAACTATAAAATAACATAAAATTGGTCAAAATGTGTTCTTGAGGATCCCTTCTCATCATGTCTCGTGGAAATTGTGTCTGGTCCCAGCGCTAAAAAGCTAATTCTGTATATTGAACGTAAGCGTCTTTGTAAATGCTTTGGTCTTGTCTTGGTCTTGTTTTGTTCATTTTTAGGTCTTGTTTAGGTCTTGTTTAGGTCTTGTTTAGGTCTTGTCTTGGTCTTGTCTTGGTCTTGTCTTGGTCTTGTTTTGGTCTTGTTTTGGTCTTGTCTTGTTCTTTGTCTTGTTCTTTGTCTTGTTCTTTGTCTTGTCTTGGTCTTGTCTTGTTCTTGTTTTGTTCTTTATCTTGTCTTGGTCTTGTCTTGGTCTTGTCTTGGTCTTGTTTTGGTTTTGTTTTGGTCTTGTCTTGTTCTTTGTCTTGTTCTTTGTCTTGTTCTTTGTCTTGTTCTTTGTCTTGTTCTTTGTCTTGTTCTTGTTCTTGTTCTTGTTCTTGGTCTTGGTCTTGGTCTTGGCCTTGGTCTTGGTCTTGGTCTTGGTCTTGGTCTTGGTCTTGGTCTTGGTCTTGGTCTTGGTCTTGGTCTTGGTCTTGGTCTTGGTCTTGGTCTTGTCTTGTTCTTGTTTTGGTCTTGTCTTGTTCTTTGTCTTGGTCTTGGTCTTGGTCTTGGTCTTGGTCTTGGTCTTGGTCTTGACTTGGTCTTGGTCTTGGTCTTGGTCTTGGTCTTGGTCTTGGTCTTGGTCTTGACTTGGTCTTGGTCTTGGTCTTGGTCTTGGTCTTGGTCTTGGTCTTGGTCTTGGTCTTGGTCTTGGTCTTGGTCTTGGTCTTGGTCTTGGTCTTGGTCTTGGTCTCGGTCTCGGTCTCGGTCTTAGTCTTTTTTAGGTCTTGTCTTGGTCTTGTTTTGAAGGATCTGACTTGTGACCGCTGGTCTTGGTCTGGTTTGGGCCTCTGTTCCTTGCAGACTGGAGTTCAGGGTGAAGAAGGAGGGCTGGGGCGGCGGAGGCACTCGAGTCCTGGCGTTTCAGAGAGGCTCCGGCGACATGGCCCAAGTCAAACCTGCGGGAAAGTGTCTCACCGTCACTGTGGGAGACGGCCTCCCCAAATCCTCCAGTGAGTCACGTCAGTGCAAAACATGTGCCAAACGGAAAAGAGAATGTCGGGGGTAATAATGTACATTTTTGATCAGAGCCCTCGAGAAAGAGCGCCCAGCAGAGCCACAGAGGAGGAAGGACTCACGTGACTAACAGAGGTGAGAAATGTGGAGTTTTGTTGGACTGGACAGTTCAGTGAGAAGCAGAAATATACTTATGGTCAAGATTTAGCTACAATTCTTGACTAGTTTGACAGTTTTGGTGGTTGGACCCACTGAATCTTTCATCTAGCGACAAAACGTTGCGTACACAAGGGCAGATTCCTTGCCGGATTTACACTTTTTGTCAGATTTCGTGCATGTTTGCAAGTTTTCCGACAATTTTTCTTTGAAAATAATATTGGTGAAAATACATTTGTGATATTTTATGCCTAAAAACCACAGTCAAATATTTTTAAAAGAGCGTTGTTCAGGAGAAAATGCGCCAAAAATGAAACGGCCGAGACCATGAACAGCTGTGATGAGCAAAGGTCACAACAGAGAGTGTTTCTGTTGTGCCAAACATTTAAAACACTTCATTTTAACAAGGTTTAATTTCAGGTTTCAATATTTCCTTGAGCCATTTTTGTTTATTAGTCTCTGTATTTGAATTTTTTATGTCCTGAATGTCTAGAATATTGTCTATAATTCAACTTCAGACCAGATTCATCCTAATATGCCTTGACAAATATATTCAATAAAGACAAAAATATTATATTAGTCTCTGAATTAACTGAAAATGTACTGTATTCATGTGAAAAAGGAGTCGGAGCAGTAGTGTGTTGAAAGCAGGAGAATGGAGATGGTTCATTGTAGTTTATTTATCATAATAAGTCTCTTTTAAGCCATTTTCATGAACCATTTCTCGTGTTTTTTTCCCCCAGGTCACCAGAACGGCGCTGCCAAGTTTTCCCACGCCCCTCAATCCCGCCAGAACGACAGCATCACATACTCCGCCTCCAGACAAGCCCAGCCCCCCAGCGCCGTCCTCCCCAAACTGGGCCCCCAGAGGAACCAAAGGGCCCCCTCGCACACCCAGCATCAGCAGCAGCAGCAGGGCAACCTGGACTTCCTCAACGTCCCGGACCAGGGCATGTCAGGGTGAGAGGGAAGGGCGTGTCGCGTTAGTCACAAAAACCACCGGGTGAAGTGTGGGGCGAAGTGGGACACGTCGCGGAGAAACTGAATATGTAGAGAAACCGGTTCAACGTCATCTGCATTCACTGTAGAACCACATTTTTAGACAAGTATTTAGCTTAATAGGCCAATTACTCAATTTGACAGCCGTTTGTGAACTGTTTCTAACTTATACTGATAAAGGTCATGTCTGTCGACCAACATATACAGTACCATATTTTCTGGACTATAAGTCGCACCGGAGTATAAGTCACACCAGCCAAAAAATGCATAATAGTGAAGAAAAAAAACATATATAAGTCGCACTGGAGTGTGAAATGTGGTTGCAAGTGTGAAAATAACAAATAATATCACATTTAAGTCGCTCCGGAATAGAAGTATAATTATATAAGTATAAATGTAAGTATAAGTCGCACCCCGGTCAAAACTATGAAAAAAGGTGCGATTTATAGTTCGGTGGTCTGGAAAATATGGTAAATATTAGGGGCGTGCCAAAATACCGAAATATCAATATATGGTGAAACTAGATTTGGTGATACAGTATTGATCTCATGGGCTGCTGTATCGATATATATATTATAAGTAATTTTTGGTATAATTTCCCAAATCATTTTGTCACAGCGCTACAATTTTGTCGCCCGTTTAAAGAAAGGAAACTTGTTTACGCAAAACATGTGACATTTTGACTGTTTTGAAAATTAAAATTGGTGTATTTCATTTTGAGTTTGTGCAGGTCGAGGTTTAACAAAGAAAAATGTTGTTAAAATGTATTGGGTTCTTTAAACATGTGTGATACATCATAGATGATCATGAGCAATATATCGATTATCACATGTATCGCAAAATCGTGATATTATCGTATCGTGAGCCGCGTATCGAATCGTGAGGGACTCTGATCCACAGCCCTAGTATATATCGTATATATCAATCGACTTATTATTTCAAGGAGATTTTAAACAATTTATCTTTGCAACAACAGAAAGAAGAACGCATGTAGTTAGTTATCTTTAAAATTGGCAGTGAATTGTGTATTGAATTTGACTTTTTAACGATAAATACATAATATTTATTGATAGTTTTCTCCTGTGATCTCACGGTCTTGGGTCAAATTGTAGAGAAAAAGACACAAATGAAAGAGAAAATGGGAAAAAATCCTCTCTGATTATTCGAGTAATCTGATTAATTTTGGTCGTATAAATGTGCCCAGCGTTTTTACTGAATGGATCGTGAGTTAGGTTAAAGTTTAAGTTAAGTTTAAGGAAGTCTACCTTGTTTTTATTCAGGAAATTCATTGTGAAAGACATTTTTTAAAGACAAAATAAAACAGACTCAATACTTGTGATTGATTAAAACATTTTAGTCATTTTTTTGGTCATTTTTCCCAGTTCTACCCAAGACTAAATACTCCTAACTACATCAATAATACTGGAAACACACACAAAAACAGACTAATATATTGATCCTTCAGTTAAAGCTTCTCCGTTTTTTTAATTAGTAAAACTCAATCAACAGCCGTATTTGTATCTCCCACTAACTGGACTAAACGTGTCAGTCGTGTACTAAATTACGCTCCAGATTGTGATAGAAATACGGACAAAATAATGTGAATGTGTTTCGTCTTTTCCATTGTAGAAAGCAGAGAAAACTGAGCATCAACCGTCGTACCCCTCCGGCCCCTAAAGCTCAGCCTCCGCCTTTGGCCCCGCGATGTCGGGCCCTGTACCAGTACGTCGGGCAGGACACGGACGAAATCAGCTTCGAGGCCAACGACATCGTGGAACTCATCAAAGAAGGTCCGTTTGATGGTTCTGTTTGTGGGTGAAAGGGGTGTCATGGCAACGGGGCTGTCGATGATGATGATGATGATGATGATATAAAGGTTAAAGGTCGTCACAAAGTCTTTCAAATCAGGAAAATACTGCAATTTATGTTGTAGTCTGAGGACTACGAAAAGTCTGAGGAATAAAGTCTGGCGGTAATGCAACAATTGGATGCCAACCGCCATAAAACAACAACAACAACAACAACAACAACAACCAGAGATTCTTAAGATTCCGTAATAACATATCTGAAAATAATATTTTTTTTCAACTTGATTTATGTAGAGCTAAACTGAAATAAAAGCAAAATAGGACTAAAATAAAAAAAAAAAACTCTCAAATAAAATCTAAAATAGGACTAGAATAAAAACAAAAAAACACTAAAATAAAAACAAAAATAAAAACAAAAAAAATAGAAAAATAGAAAAAAATTGAATTAAAATAAAAAAAAAGGACTGACATAACACAAAAAATACGAAATAAATACAAAAAAGGACTCAAATAAAAACAAAAAACAACTAATATAAAAGAGACTAAAATAAAAACACAAAAGGACTAAAACAAAACTAAAATAGGACTAAAAAAACAATAGGTCTAAAATAAAATAAAACCAAAAGGACTGAAATAACACAAAAAATAGGAAATAAAAAAGAAATAGAAACAAATAGGACTTAAATAAAGTCTTATAAAATACTAAAATAAAACTAAAAAGTACAAAAATAAAAAACAAAAATGCCCAAAATCAAGTGCTAAGGCTAAATGTAACTTTTCTGGTGGAGGACCTGCTGTTTTCAGTGAGGACGTTATTGCTGGGACCGTTCCACATTTTTATCTCCGTGGAGACGAGCACGTGACGCCCACAGGTCACATCAGAGGTCAGATCTGTGGAGGCGAGGCCCCTCACAGTAGATAACATGTTTAGGCCAAACTAAAACAGGAGTAAAACCAGATCTAAACTTCTGTATTAGGACTAAAAACAACCAAATCAGAAAAGGCCTCATTTACAAAGCGTTCTACGATTGTTGTTTGTTGCATTTTAGTCGTTCAGCTCGAGCACTGAAGTCATTTGCTTGTATCCTTAGCCGTAATTAAAAGTAAACAGGTCTTTCAATATTCACACCACATTTACATGGCCAGTACAAATCAGACAACTAGAATAACCAGATAACCCAGTAGTTAGATCTGGGTTCTCTGATTTCAATGAACCTAAACTCTTTCAACCTTTAACTGATTTATTTTTTACCTTTTAGTTTGCCCTTTTTTGCCTCACTTTCCTCGCAGAAATCCAATTACTCACATCAGGTGTAACAGTTTACGAGACATTCGAATGATCTTAATAACTCCGGAAATCAGACAACAATCAGATTTCTGTCAGATTTCAGGACACGGACACTGTTAAAAGCTGCTCCAGGCCTTTATAGAAATACACATTGATCTTACAAGCTTTAGTTAGTTTAGTTTTGAGTGTATCTCCATCAAACGTCACATTCAGTGTCCTCAGACGTTCTCTTATCACTCATTCATTCCTCGCAACCCCCGTCTTTCCCTTTCAGACCCGTCCGGCTGGTGGAGCGGCCGCATACGAGGACGAGAAGGCCTGTTCCCCGGAAACTACGTGGAGAAGATTTGATGGAGGCCAAAAAGAAGTATTGTCACGGCAACTTTTTTTTGTGCGGACGGTTATTCGAGAATCGGCGTGGCATTCCCGGTAAAACTCTCGTCACGAACAGACCGGCAAACGTTCAAGTTACTGTGAGTGAAACGTGACGCACCGCGGTCGTAATAACGCTCGGCCGCAGCTTGGGTTTCGTCCTCTTCACAAGGACCTTTATTTTGACCCGGCAACAGGATGTTTGACTCCCGCAACAGCTTTTCACGCCTTCCCATTGGCCCGGAGATGAAGTTACGAAGCCCCAAACGGACAATAGTGATGATCGTACGGGCTTGTTTTTTGTGTTTGCGTTTGACGAGTCGCTAAAGCAACAGTCGTGAGGTGTTTGAAGACGACAATACGACAAGAATGGTCCACAATGACTGATAATCGTAGTTGTTAAGGCTGCGACTAATGATTATTTCTATTGTGCATTGACTTTTTAAACACGTTATCAACCAAATAAAGGGGGAATGTGGTGACTAAAGGATTTTAAATAGAGAATAATTACAAATAAAGTGTATTATAGATGAATTTTTTTACATTTTGAGGTTGTTATAAAGATGTATTTTGATATGTTTTATAGTCCAGATTATAAGCTATTTTTTTTTTTTTTTATAGTAGACTAGTCACAGCAATTGTTTTCTGGACTATTTAGACCTTTTTATATCAAATACAGTACATTATTAGATCAAAATATCAAAAAAGAGTAAACATTTTTTTTCATCAATAATACACTTTATTCATAAATATTCTCGACTTAAACGCTTTCAGTCGCCACATTTCAACCTTTATTTGGTAAATAAAGTGTCAATGTACAATATAAACAATCGATTGACTAGTCGACTACTAAAATTATTGTAATTTGCAGTCGTGCCTGGAATATTCCGCAGCATGGCATTAAACTTGTGACGCCACAAGGCAAAGTTACAATGCGTGTTTTTAATTTTTTTTTTTTAATATATATATATTTTTTTAGCTTTTAAAAATATATATAAAACACAAAACATGGGACAAACACAGAACATGACCAGAGAACGAATTTCAAAATAAAAATAGCAATAGAAATCAATGAGACAATATCAAAATTACATGAAAATTCATGTCATAATCAAAGCAAAATAAAAAGTCCACATGGAGTTTCAATGAGTTGTAATTGAATAAAATCTAGATGAAATACGTTTAATGTCACACTGTGGAACATTCCGGGTAAGTAAACACATCTCCATGGAGACCGGTTGAACAGTCTGATGCCGCTGTATTGCACTGCGTTATCTCTCGCCGTGATTTTACCTGCACATTCACCTGGAGCTCAATGTTGCAGATTAAATCTTTTCCTCATCTTTTATTGTGAACGTTTTATTTGTTTATTGGTTTTATTTTCCGTGGTTTCCGTTGTGTGGTATTATCAGACTCGACCGGTTTAGCGGACGGACCGGTCGGATCGCACCAAACGGGAGGTTATTATTAAGGCACGGCGTCACTCACCGTGGTCACGCCTTTCAGAACAATCAGGACGACATATCAGGGAGTTTGTATAGATCACGCCACAATCGGATTATTACAGAGGATACTTTGAAAATGTATTTGATCACAGAATATTCAGTATTTGCATTAAAACATAATCTGTATCTGATCAGAGTGTTTTGTTCTGAATACTTAGAGTTACATGATATTATACTGTAAAACATGGGATTAAAACGGCTTTCTGTTGTTGTTTAGTTTGTTATGCATTTATGAATAAGATGAGAGAACTTTTATCACAAATTAGAGAAGGAAAAATCACTAAAAGAGCTGCGTTTTTTTATATTTTTGTCACTAATTCTGTGACGTTTGAAGCCTAAACTACGTGATAAAATACCACAATCTAACTGTTGTACAATCAAATTAAAGAGTAACTGTACCAGAGAATATTAGTCCTCTGAATATATGCAATGCCTGTCCAAAAAAAGGTGTTGATGATGTGCGAGAGTGACCACAGCAACCATGACCGCGGGATTCGTCTTTGCACTCGGTCGTTTCGTGTGTATTTTCGGTACTTACTTAATACTGGATCATTCTCTGATTTCTGGACCATTAATATTATTTAAATGACAAGCAAACTGCCAACTCTGATGTGAGAAATCAAAAATAAATCAGATAATTAAGCTGTTTGCACATCATTTGCATCATCTAATCACTCCAAACCTGGACTGATACATTGGTAAAACAAAATCATACTTTGTTACTCGTATATATCATAAACATGTCATCGTAGTTTCAAATCTGCTAGAAACCGTGGTTATGTTTTCCACGCGCACGCCGAAAAAAAATCTGATTATTCCGGAGTTATCAGATCAACAGTTAAGTCTGATGTGAGTAATCTGATTTCTTTCTGACTCTGAAGGAGAATTATGCAAAAAAAAAACAGATAATGTTTGGAAATTCATTGTACTTTGTCTTCCAAAACACAAATCTTCACCGGTGCTGTCTGATTAGTACTAAATGTATCAATAATTTCAAATATTTCTGTATTTGAAGTGCAGATCCTGCACTTCAAATACAGAACCAGATCCTGTGACAAAAACAGGGCCCGGTGTTGTGTTTGTGTCCGGGTGTGATTCTTTTGGGATTAGCACCAGTCGGGAGTGGACTTGATGTTGGATCAGTGTCTCACCATCACTTTACACATCTTATTCTTTATGTTTTTGCTTTCTGACACATTTGGGACATACATTGGTGTGGACAGTGATTAAATTTGTTTAGAATTCAATGTATAATTACCGAATTGTGTTCACTGGCGATTTTATTTGTGCCATTTTTTTATTCTTAGGGCGTTGTTTTTCACACTGTTGTTACATAATAATAAATTTAGCTCATTTTCATTGGTTTGGTCCTGTTCTAGTGGCTTTTTGTCCAGGTTTGGTTTTAATCAGATCTTAAACAGGTCAAGAACTATTTCAGGTCTAAATTGGGGCTAAACCAGATATTATATAGGAATACACATTTGTTTTAACTAAGAAATTACATAAGGACGAGCAAAAATGTGAAAATAAATGACTAAAAATGACAAAAACAGTAGAATGGATGAAGTGTGACCCACAGTTTGAGAAAAAGTCCATTAGTAGATGATATATTTTCTTGGCTAAATAAAGTCAAACATCATCTTTTCTTTCCTTTTTTACCGTTAGTTAATAAACTAAACACCTAAAAAGAGAGTTTATGTCTCTGCATTCCTGGTAAAATCCTGTCTCTTCTCTGAAAATAAGAGCTTCATTGTCTCTCAAACAAACACAAACGTGACAGAATGAACTGGACACGCGCCGCCGTCACGTCCAATCCGCTGCTGCCTCTGCTCTTGTTGTTGTTTTTGTGCGTGACGCCTCGTGCTGCGGCGTGCTCAGGCCCCGCCCCTCCGGTGAAGCGCTGCACCTGTCGCCGCCTTTACACCTGAGCTCGTGCGCGCGCGGGGAGCTGCGGCAGAGCGCGAGGAGCTGCGCACAGAGCGTCATGGGAGGTAAGCACCGGGGCTTTACTTTTGGGGTCTTTTGGGGGGGGATTTCAAAGTAAGAAAAGTGTTACTCCTGTATTGAAACTTTAAAATGTGTTCCAAACTCCTGAATGGAAGTCAAAATTAAACCTGACATCATCTAAATGCTGAGGATTATAAGTGTCTACAACAAAAACTTCTACATTTTTCTCAGTGACATGCAGTATACAGGATGGACAAATATACTTTTTCTACCGTCACAGTTGTATTTGAGCTTAAAAAACAAGTATATTTTCGTTTTTTAAGTTATAAATCTTTAGATACAATGAAAACCTACTGTACTGTGAACTTTTCCCGCGAGTATCTGTCCAGTAAAACATCAAATCAAGAGTTTTCCTTCTTCAAAAAAGTGTATTTCACAATCTCATTTTAGATAAACAAATAATGTAAAATACTGTTGTAAACGTCTTAAAACCAGGTTGTAATGTCACTCACGTGTCTGAGTGATTTTCTGTTGCCAAAACCGTCTTGACTTTTCATATTTTGTGATCTTCTGAGTTTCTCCATTGAAACCACATTACGTTCCACTTGTCGTTTGCCTCCAGAAGGGTTTTGTTTATATCTTTTATTGTGTGAAATATTTTTTAGGTCAAACTAACTAACAAACTAATGAATGTAGCCTTGTAGTTACTGTGTTAAAGCTTTTCCAACTCTATACCTTATTATTTAGCATATTTAACACACAATGTAGACAATTAACTATCAAAAAGCATCTTTATCACACATGCGATCACAAAATGAAACATTGAGCTCTTATTGCATAGTTTGTGTAGACTCAACAACCTAATCAACACAATACTAATCTATAGAAGTAGTTTATGGACAGCAAAAATAACATAAACACTTTAGGAATGATTTAGCATGAGGCCACTTTATAATATTAAAGATATAAAGGAAGTATCATCATTTTGTTTCCAAAATTAAAAAAAAAGATATGTCATTGTGGTTTTGAAAGCAATATTGAGTATCAAGCTTTAAATTGAGTTTGAAATGTGTGTATCCTGACAAAACTAATGCTGAGGGTAATGTAATGTAGTTTACGCGCATATGTATCATTACAATCAAGGGATTTACGCTAATATTAGCTTTATTTTATATGATTATACACATTGAGGACTTAATAATCCATCATGAACTAGTGCTGGTGTAATATAATGTGTCCTGTTGACATTTGTAAGTCATTAAACCACAGATCAGTGAGTCAAATGTCCCTTGCATAAGCTGCAGGTGCGTTACACAGATAAGGTCCATTTGAATAGACTTCACCGACACAAGTGAACATAACCGCAGAGTCCATTCTGATTTCCATAACCAGTTTACACTATTCTGGCCTTTCCGCATACGGGATAATCGGATCAGAATCAGCAGCAGTTTGTTGTACATGGAGAAGAGCAGAGGAGAAAGTACACATCCCTGTGGAGCCCCTACGCTAATCTACACTTAGTTCAAACTTTACTTTCTTTGCGTTTCAGGCGTTTATTCGATTGAGAAAATGACCGGCGTCTTCTCGTACCAGAGCTCGGACATCGACTGGTGCGAGGACAACTACCAGCACTCGGAAAACGTCGTGGAGTTTTTTAATACGGTGAGACGTCCACAAAGGAAAAGGAGATGAATTTGTGGGATTCAATTCATTTTAAAGGGTTAGACTATAAATACTGCCCGTGTCTTCTCCGCTGCCCTTGTCTTCTCCGCTGCCCTTGTCTTCTCCGCTGCCCTTGTCTTCTCCGCTGCCCTTGTCTTCTCCGCTGCCCTTGTCTTCTCCGCTGCCCTTGTCTTCTCCGCTGCCCTTGTCTTCTCACGCCATCGTCTTCTCATGCCCTCATCTTCTCTGCTGTCCTCGTCTTCTCCGCTGCCCTCGTCTTCTCTGCTGTCCTCGTCTTCTCCGCTGCCCTCGTCTTCTCCGCTGCCCTTGTCTTCTCATATCCTCGTCTTCTCATGCCATCGTCTTCTCTGCTGCCCTTGTCTTCTCATGCCCTCGTCTTCTCATGCCCTTGTCTTCTCATGCCCTCGTCTTCTCCGCTGTCCTTGTCTTCTCCGCTGCCCTTGTCTTCTCATGCCCTCATCTTCTCTGCTGACCTCATCTTCTCCGCTGCCCTTGTCTTCTCATGCCATCGTCTTCTCATGCCCTAGTCTTCTCCGCTGCCCTTGTCTTCTCATGCCATCGTCTTCTCATGCCCTCGTCTTCTCCGCTGCCCTTGTCTTCTCATATCCTCGTCTTCTCATGCCATCGTCTTCTCCGCTGCCCTTGTCTTCTCATATCCTCGTCTTCTCATGCCATCGTCTTCTCTGCTGCCCTTGTCTTCTCATGCCCTCGTCTTCTCATGCCCTTATCTTCTCTGCTGCCCTCGTCTTCTCATGTCCTCGTCTTCTCCGCTGCCATCGTCTTCTCCGCTGCCCTCGTCTTCTCCGCTGCCCTCATCTTCTCCGCTGCCCTCGTCTTCTCCGCTGCCCTCGTCTTCTCCGCTGCCCTCGTCTTCTCCGCTGCCCTCGTCTTCTCCGCTGCCCTCATCTTCTCTGCTGTCCTCGTCTTCTCCGCTGCCCTCGTCTTCTCTGCTGTCCTCGTCTTCTCCGCTGCCTTCGTCTTCTCCGCTGCCCTTGTCTTCTCATATCCTCGTCTTCTCATGCCATCGTCTTCTCTGCTGCCCTTGTCTTCTCATGCCCTCGTCTTCTCATGCCCTTGTCTTCTCATGCCATCGTCTTCTCTGCTGCCCTCGTCTTCTCATGCCCTCGTCTTCTCATGCCCTCATCTTCTCCGCTGTCCTTGTCTTCTCCGCTGCCCTTGTCTTCTCATGCCCTCATCTTCTCTGCTGACCTCATCTTCTCCGCTGCCCTTGTCTTCTCATGCCATCGTCTTCTCATGCCCTAGTCTTCTCCGCTGCCCTTGTCTTCTCATGCCATCGTCTTCTCATGCCCTCGTCTTCTCCGCTGCCCTTGTCTTCTCATATCCTCGTCTTCTCATGCCATCGTCTTCTCCGCTGCCCTTGTCTTCTCATATCCTCGTCTTCTCATGCCATCGTCTTCTCTGCTGCCCTTGTCTTCTCATGCCCTCGTCTTCTCATGCCCTTATCTTCTCTGCTGCCCTCGTCTTCTCATGTCCTCGTCATCTCTGCTGCCATCGTCTTCTCCGCTGCCATCGTCTTCTCCGCTGCCCTCGTCTTCTCCGCTGCCCTCATCTTCTCCGCTGCCCTCGTCTTCTCCGCTGCCCTCGTCTTCTCCGCTGCCCTCGTCTTCTCCGCTGCCCTCGTCTTCTCCGCTGCCCTCCGCTCGTCTCATTTCAAGTGTGTTCTGACCTTCTGATGGAGCACATCAGGTTTGGTTTAATGAAGCTCTGAGACACCTTACTCTTGTCTTTCTGGATCCCAAATGATCCAGCCTGAACCGAGCCAGTGCACAATACTGTCTGAACCTGCCCAACCCAGAATATTCCCTGCATGAGTTTGTACAGAGGCCCTCCCTTCAAGGCCTTGCTTCAGGGCCCTCCCTTCAGGGCCCTCCCTGTCTAAATAAATCAAATAAAAGCCTAATCTGTGCACTCAAAGAATAACTGGAGTTGTTACGTTCCACGCAGAATTGTACTGGCTGAATCATGTGTTTACATTCTTTTGTGCTTTACCTGCTCTTGTCTCTCAGCCGCTGATCCACGTCTCTCTCCCTCGCTCCTTTCATTCTTTCAGGGAGGGCATCTGTGTCTCTCATGAGCTCTCGTGACCCCCTCGTTTGACCATTCAGACCTCAGTGTGCATGTGTCTAAGCGAACGGTCTAACCGATCCTCCAGCATCTCATTTATAAAGCAAAGGCTGCACGGTGAAGTGCCCCTGCAGCCTCATTTATAAAGGATCGCGCAGGAATCTTGCTGAGCTCCAAAACACCACAAAAGGGCCACGCACTCCATCTGAAACAATGACCTTTTGTGCATTTCACATTCTCGATCAAGTTACAACTCTTTATTGTGGCCTGATTTCCTGCATCCGGCACAAAGTTGCTGGTTTCCTCTCTGATCTGAGTATCTGTTGTTTCCAGGTGAGCAGCTTCTTCTTCTTCATCGTGTCGCCCATCATGCTGTACCTGCTGCACCCTTACGCCAAAGAGAGGAACCTGGCCGTGCACGTGGTCTGGGTCATGATGATCTTTGTAGGTGAGGAGACGCGCGCTGACACTGAAGAAAAACTCACACAACGCGCACAACATCGGGGGACGATTTACTAAGACCCGTTCACAAAAAAACGTGTTGTTGCAAAAATACAAGCTGCATTTGGTAATTTGGTGTAATGATTTAGGGATTTTTGGGTCTAAAACATACGTAACAGGACCAATAAAACAAATGAATTGAACACAATTAATAAAAGACAACAGAGGACCACACAACTGTTCAAAGAGAGTAAAAGTGGGTCTTAAAATGAGACTGAAAACGCTCCACTGTGGGGGCTGTTCAGTGTTTCAGAGTGGACCACAAAGAAGATTAGATTAGATTAGCCTTTATTGTTTCTTTATGGAGAAAGAATCGGACAAAAGACAGTCCAATTGCCACATTCACAGTCATCCTTTTCCACATTTTGTCACGTCACGGCCACAAACGAGCGGCTTGCAAAAGTATTCAGCCTCTTTTCCTCTGGGTGCAGCCAATAACTGCCAGAAGTTTCCTGATGATGGATGAAAGACTGAATGTTGACCTAATGATTCAGCAGAGTCCACCTGAGTGTAACCTAATCCCAGGATAAATGCCGCTGTTCTGTGAAGGCCACTGACGGGAGAAAGATGTGGAGATGTTTAAAGCAGGTTTGGGTTGTAAAAAGAGCTTTGAACATCTCACGGAGCGCTGTTCAATCCATCATAAGGAAATGGAAAGAGTCTGGCAGAGCTACAAACCTACAGAGACATGGCCGTCCACCAGAACGTACGTCTGAACAAGGAGAGCAGCGAACAGAGATGCAGCAAGACATTGAACACTTTTATTATCATGTTTTACTATTTTTTTTATACGATTTTTTGGCCCATAGGTTTTATTAGGCGGTTTCAGCTTTAAATGGGGATGAGAGAAGGGAGGACAGAGGGCAAATTATCAAAGCCGGGCAGCACTATATTTCACACTCTTTCACACTGCACTTTTTGGTGTTTCACTTTTTGGAAATTTTGTATAATTTGCTGGAAATTTTGTATAATTTTCTTTCCATTTCACAATTCCAAAAATGAAGCACTTGCGCAATAATTTACAACGGGCAATTTAAAGACCTGCTCAAATCACTTAAACAAGGTATAAATATATAAATACAATATATATAAATTAATAGAATATATCTTAATAATCTATGTTCTTTAATTTAAAAAAAATGGTGTTGAAAACATTCCAAAAAATATTTATTAAAGTCTCATTGCATTTTTTTTTTACTATAGTTATTTAACATTAACTTGGCTGAGAAAATAACCTTAAGAAGCAGCTGTTTGTTTATGCAATCATCAGAATAACTTAGATTATATTCCGGACAAATACATTCTGCCGTTATTTTGAGCGATGCAACAATTAAGAGACTAAAATAATCAACAATTTGAATCGATGTTCGTCGTTATTCGGAGCATTAACAGATTACAACACACACCAAACTAGATGAAAATCTGGAGGTGAAATAAACATTTAAAGTCCCTAATGACCTACTCAAATTACCTCCTGTGTAGACATTCTTAATCCTTCGGTTTTGCATACTCGACAGACACGGTTACGTTTTCTCGCCGCAGGCCTCTTCTCCGCGTACTTCCACATGACGCTGAGCTTTGTGGGTCAAATGCTGGATGAGCTGTCCATCCTGTGGGTCATAGCGGTGGGGTACGCGCTCTGGTTCCCCCGGAAGCTCTTCCCGTCCTTCATCAAAGACAGGTACAGTGACTCCTTCTCCTCCTCCGTCAGCCACGCCCACACACACCGTGATGTACGTGAGAAGAGAGTAAGACACGAGCCAATCAGGACTCATGGAAACAAGGGGCCGTCAGAACACTGTGGACAATTTAGTGTTTAGAAAGAAATAACCAAACTATTTCACTGTCCTGCACCGAAAGATGTTTTTTTTACTGTATTTTCTGAAGTTTAAGTCGCACCAGCCTAAAAATGCATAATAGAGAAGAAAAAACACATATTAATCGCACTGGAGTATAAGTTGCATTTTTTGGGGAAATTTATTAGATAATTTAAAATAATAACAGATTAGAGAACATGGTGAATAGGTGTACGCATGCTAACGCTAACACCTTCAGCTACATGACGCACAGACAGAACTGTGGTAAGTGTCTGGTATGTTAACGTAACATATTAACAGTTATTCAGATAACTATAGCATAAAGAACATGCTAACAAGTTTACCAAAGCATCAGTTTTACCCCAAATCACTAAATCCATTGAATTCTTCTTCCTCTGTGTCACTTCTAAACAACTCCACAAACTCCAGAGGTAGAGGAAGAGCAGATTCTTCTTCTGCGTCGCTTAGAGCCTAGAGCGCCCTCTTGTGGTTGTCAGTGTGAAAATAACACTAGTTTGTGCATTTGTTGGGTTTTAACAATTCCACTGTCAAATCTGAAGTTCGTTTACCAGTTCTCAGAGTTCAAAGGACTTGCAATAAAGTAAAAGAGTTCAGGCGTAATCCATATTATAGTTCTATTAAATTGTTTGGGATTTTAGAGTGATTTTTGGAGAACAAACTGACCCAGATTCAGCCCAGAATGCTTGATTTGACTTGAAATACGTGAGCTTTCTTTTTAAGTGCAACATATCGAGCAGCTGGAGAATTCCCTTTTATCAGATGGTAAATAGAATAAACAAATATTTCATTTCAAGATTAAAGCAGCTCCTACAAATACCTAACAGATCGCACTTTGACAGATTGCACCAATGGATTTATAGATATCAAACTTTAGGGGATCAATTAAAGCTTTATTGCCAAAAAATAAATAGATGA
The DNA here is from genome assembly GCF_026437365.1 of Eucyclogobius newberryi. NCBI lineage: Eukaryota > Metazoa > Chordata > Actinopteri > Gobiiformes > Gobiidae > Eucyclogobius > Eucyclogobius newberryi. The sequence goes on from NW_027316532.1 coordinate 21,433,544, forward strand.
ATAAATGTATGCCATGAAATACCAGATACTTTATTCTCTTTCTATTTTTTATATCCATATTTGTTACATTAATTAAATTATGCAAGAAATTTAAACCTGGCTCTATCCATTTGTCAGTTTTCTACGTCCCAAATATGTGTGATTTTGCCAATTTTTACACTTAATTAAGTAAGTTAACGACCTCTTTTTCCCTGTTCATCACCTGCAGTGGATCAGAAAAGTTTAAGTTTGTTCAGTTTATAGCTCAAAAGTCTGTCAACAAACAACAATTGTCGTTATGTCTGAATAAAGTCAGAACCTTTTGAAGCTTTTGTGACAGAACGAAAAAACATTGAGCTTTGTGCCCGTTCTTGTTTGATGTGGACGTTTGCTATAAAACACCTGCATTCGCGTGAGTAAAAGGGGCGATTGCGTCAAGTCTAACGCGCGCTTCGGCTCAAGTTTGAAGCACGTTTAGCGGCGATGTCAATGTCGTCGGGCGATCCGAACGGCGTCACCTGAAGCCGACGCCCGCGGCAGAGCTCGTCCGGCAGCTTTGTCTCGGAGACGCGGCGTGGTCGCTCGACACCTTCGCGCCGCTCGGAGAAAGAGAATATGAATGTTTAAAGAGCAGGGGAAAGATGAAAGACGGCGCAGAGGTAATCTTACACCGAAGATCAGCCGACTCTGACTGAGGCTGAAGGTTTATCCCGGTTTAACCACGACAATACGACCCGGAAAGAGGGAAGCGTCGGGTTTAGAAACAGTATATGAGTGACATTAGACAAGAGCCACAAAGGAAATGACTTTACAGAAGCTCACGCGTTGCAATATAATGACAAAGACTAAGAAAATAAGTGCAATTCATAATAATTAAACTATCAACAATAAAAAAGAAGTGTCAAATAAGGTACAAATATACAAATTGATCATAACAAAAGTGAATGAAATGTATTAAATAAATGATCAAGCTTTGAAAAATATTTTGATGTTGGAAAGTCTGTGCTTTAGATGTCTCTTTTTAAACAAACTATTTATTTAAAATAGAATTAGGTGAGGAGTTAAGGTTAAGAGGCAGCTGTAGGTTCATGCTTATGTCGTGCAATCATCAGAAAAAAGAACAACAAATTATATCATATCTAGGGCTGCGAAGAATGTTCAGAATATTCTTTTCTAATCGACTTCTGTAATAATTCTCTGCTTTAATCATCGTTAATTCGGGATTCTCCGACTGCTTTTCTGCTGCGATATCGATACTTGGTCTTTGAGTATCCGCCGATATTATTATTAGTATTATTTGTCTTATGCCAGCTATTTTTATTATTATTATTATTTTATTTTACCTTTATTTTTATTTTCTTCCCTTAATTCCCCATTAAGATATGAGAGGACCTGTTTACAGGAGTTTTGTTAATAAGAGTTTTTGTTTTTGTTCATAAGAGTGTTTTTTAAACTTCCTATAATCTGTCCTTTCCCCCTGTATCTACTGCATTGTAACACCAAAATGTCCCCATGTGTGGACAATAAAGGCATATCTTATCTTATATCCGCCGATACCAGGTTCCTTTCTTCAAAACAACTTCTCTTTGGACGCTTTCTGGCACACCCAGGCCAACTTTAAAACAAATAGATATGTTTGGTAAAAAAAAGTAAAAAACAAAATCCATCTCAGAAACTTTACAAGAGCAAAATATCAGACCGAGTGAAAGTTTAAAATGACGTATCACATGTTCATTTTGACTGTGACTGTTTGTGTTTTAAAGTGGCCAAATGTAACTGGAGTATCGGATTGGTATCGCATCATGAATCTTTCAGTATCGACACTGATATTGTTATCTGGGAGCATAAACCGCTGTAACACGTGATTTATGAGAGACAGCGCTTGTATAAATCAAAATTAGACAAGAAAAATGTATTAATATATGTAATAAATGCAATATATTTCACGTATTATCCATAGATTGTAAGATTTTGCTATCAACAAGGCGAAAATCAAACCATCATTAGTTAAAGACGACGAGTTGTTCCGCATTGTTTCGTTTCCAGGTCGTTTTCACGGTTCTCTCGTTTCCTTCTCCAGGTCGACCTTCTCTAAACTGGTGCTGCTCATGACGGTCGTCACGACGACAGTCTCGTTTGTCAGACCCACGGCCAACGCCTACGCCCTCAACTGCTTTGGCCTCCATTTCCTCTACACGCTGGCGATAGAGATGAGATGGTACGAGCGCGTCAGCACGCTTTTCACGGGTCCAATCACAGGCGAGGAAGTGATAACAAACTTCTACCAAGACAAATACAGTCCACGATTATACAACTTAAAGTATATTTACCACACATTTCACTAAAACACAGTGAACTCTATTATAGTTCACATTTTACTAAACATTTTGCCTGTTTGTCCCCAGTTTGACCATTTCTGACCAGTTTATAATTGAACTTCCTTGTTGGACATGGCCGACAAATATGACATACAGTAGGTCATTCCACCACTGTTACCTAGCAACCAGAGCCAATAACAGTTATGATTTGACAAACAATAATACTGTATAACACATTTATAATTCCAATTTTCCACCTCCCAAAGCCCTAATCTGAGCCCTAATCTTCTAAACCAAATAAATTATTCCTAAACATAGACATAATCCTAACCCAAATCCTCTTCTAAATATGATGAGTATATTGTCAAAAGTAAATATTTGCTTAAGAAATTTGTGAAAAATAATAGTTGCTTTTTGATGATGTTTGATAGCCGAACTTAATTTTATTAAATATATTTTAATTGTATTATTAATTATTGTATTTATTGTATTTATTTTATAAGTTCGGCTCGCAACATCATCAAAAAGCAACAATTTTTGACAGTTTAAACGATCATTCAACAAAATAAAGGCGTTATCGTTTATTAATTTCTGTCAGATTATAACTACTGTGTAATTTAGTTGGATTTGTGTTATTATGGTCGCTAGAATTACCTTTGTCACATCTGCTGCTCATGTCAAGCCAAGAAGTAACATTATAAACTAGGCAAAATGTTTAGTTAAATCTTAAATATAATAATGTTTACTACGTTTTAGTGAATGACCTTTCAAGAAATGTTTAAAAAAAAACATATTTTCCGGACTTTAAATCGCACCAGCCCAAAAATTTATAACAGAGAAGGAAAAAGACATATATAAGTCGCATTTTTGGGGGAAATGTATTTGATAAAATCCAAGACCAAGAACAGACATTTCATCTTGAAATGCAGTTTAAAATAATAACAGATGAGAGAACATGGTAAACAGGTGTACGTATGCTAACGCTAACACCTTCAGCTACATGAGGCACAGACAGAACTGTGGTAAGTGTCTGGTATGTTAACGTAACATATTAACAGTTATTCAGATAACTATAGCATAAAGAACATGCTAACAAGTTTACCAAAGCATCAGTTTTACCCCAAATCACTAAATCCATTGAATTCTTCTTCCTCTGTGTCACTTCTAAACAACTCCACAAACTCCAGAGGTAGAGGAAGTGCAGATTCTTCTTCTGCGTCGCTTAGAGACTAGAGCGCCCTCTTGTGGTTGTCAGTGTGAAAATAATGAATAATATCACATATAAGTCGCTCTGGAGTATAAGTCGTACCACGGCCAAAACTTTGAAAAAAAACTTATAGCAACTTATAGTCCGGAAAATACGGTCGTTGTAGCAGTGGAAGCTCGTGTCAAAGTGAAGGTTTTGGGCGTGTTTCGTGCAGTTCTGGAGACGCTACCTCTGTCGTCACCACGTCCCGTTCTGTTTTCAGCTGCACAGATCGGCGGGCTCTGCGTCTGGCCAAGTGCTCCGTGGTTCTCTGGGTGCTCGCCATCTCCTGCTGGGTCAGCGACAGGTTCGGCTGCGGCCTCTGGCGGCAGCTGAACTTCTGTTACCTGCACAGTCTCTGGTGAGTGCTTCGACTTTCACGTGAACACGCAGAATATGCAAATGTGTTCACGCTTACAATTGGCTGGTGAGAAGGGCCGGGCGGCTCGGTTACACAAATACAACTGTGATCGGATCAGAGGTGGGTAGTACTCAGGGTAGTATATTTGCTTCATGTACATTTTACTTTCCTAGCAGCTTTTTACGCCTGCCTGAGTGATACTTTTATGGTTCTGACTTGAGTTTTGGTTAATTTTCCCACTGTGAGAAACAAATCACAAAAGCTTCATGTTGACAATATTATAATTTATTTTATTTTTTTTATACATTTTAATTTTATTTAATTTTTTTTTTTAAATTGTATTAATTGTATTAATTTTATTAATTGTATTTATTTTATTTATTTTATTTATTTTATTTATTTTATTTATTTTATTTATTTTATTTATTTTATTTATTTTATTTTTAAAAATCAAACACAAAACAAACAGAACACAACACGAGAGCAATGCACCAAAACAAAAATACAAACTACACATTTAAACCAATTTGTTTTTAAAGTCCCATTGAGTCCGTTTTCCAAGATAAGTTTGAATGTAATTTTTTCCATTTGTCTACATTTTCTAAAACATAAAACATAAAACAATAAAATAAACATAAAAAAACAGAACGAGACCAGAGCGAGCACAAGAGTAAAAGTAATTTAAATAAAACGTAAAGAAAGACAGAAGACATCCAAAGAAAGTCATTTATTCGTCATTTATTTCTTTGCCACGCCCCTTTTTCCCGGCTGCTAGACGAACGTTCCAGACGTATCCATCGACTGTGTCCGTGGCAGGAGTTCTGAGGCCCACGTGTGTTAATGCGACGCTGCGTTTTCCTCTGTGTTTCAGGCACATTTTCATCGTGATCGCAGTGGCGTACGGCAGCACTCTGATCGCGTACCTCGACGCCAATTACGAGATCCCGTACTCGCTGCCCGGGCTGCAGTACTGGCCCTGCGACCGGTGGCCCGTGGGTTTGCCCCACATCGTCCTCAAAGGCACCAGCAGAACACGCAAACGCTGCTGAACACGCAAACGCTGCAGAACACGCAAACGGTGCTGAACACGCAAACGCTGCTGAACACGCAAACGCTGCAGAACACGCAAACGGTGCTGAACACGCAAACGCTGCAGAACACGCAAACGCTGCAGAACACGCAAACGCTGCTGAACACGCAAACGCTGCAGAACACGCAAACGCTGCAGAACACGCAAACGCTGCAGAACACGCAAACGGTGCTGAACACGCAAACGCTGCTGAACACGCAAACGCTGCAGAACACGCAAACGGTGCTGAACACGCAAACGCTGCTGAACACGCAAACGCTGCAGAACACGCAAACGCTGCAGAACACGCAAACGCTGCAGAACACGCAAACGCTGCAGAACACGCAAACGGTGCTGAGTGCGTCGTACGAACATTTCTATCATATTCAGACATTTTTATTACTGCAGAAAGACCAAAAACGCCAGTATTTTTTACATTTTTTTTTTACTTTGCATGTAATTCCTAAAGTTTTTAATGTAACTTGCTTGTTATTTGCACGTTACTTTTATTTCTGACCTGATTATAGCTCTATTATTTATTTATTTTACTCATTTAACCGTCGCTCATTCATGTCGTAGAGCAGATGAACCCAATCGTCCCGTCATAGGCTCCATTTTGAGGACTTTTCGCCGTTCTCCAGATCCATTTGTGTGTGTTTTGAATTGTTTATTACCGCGACGACAACGCGAGCTCTGAAACGCGCGGATTTGTTGTGAAGCGGTGAGAGAAAAATCTTTGTGATTGCTTGAAATCAAATTAAGACTTTTACAATGAACGCAAAAGTCCACAGTGACGTCGCTTTCTGCGTAAAAGACACAATTATATTACAAAAATATTAGAAAAACACTGTGAAAACGAGTGTAAATTTGCTGTTTATTAAGAGAAAGTAACAATCAAATTAACCAAAAGTGTAAAAATGAAAAAAGAAAATTCAGAGTAAAAAGCAGTGGTTAAACTGTACTGCAATTTTAGGTATCTGTACTTGAATATAACGAATACTTTTACTACATTAGAGAGCAGGTGTATCTGTATTTTCCACCGCATTAAGTGTTTGAAAAGAACTTAAAAGTTAAAAGTACTTGTATGGTATTTATTCTTTAGCTCGCTTACGGTGACATTCTAAGAGAAATGTACAGAAAAGAAATATTGAGGAATGAATTATTGATATTTAACTGTTTGATGGTTGTCAAAAATATGTGTACTGTAGCTTTTTATATGCAACACTTTTACTTGAGTACATTTTTTCCCCTTTATCTGTAATTTTCTTCAAAAACAAAGACAAAATGGTAAAAAAAAGTTACATTTTTCCTATTTCTGACAGAATTCAAGCACTATTAATACATCAAAAATAGCTATCTGCGTAAAACAAACGTGCTGAGTTTTGTTTTACACTGAATTTATTGTATTTGTGTATTTTTTTTCCTATAAAACCTCTCCGCAGTTTTGGACAAAAAGTACTTCTGACTTTGTACACGAAAAGTACTTCTGACTTTGTATTCCGCTTAAACGCTGCAGTGGAGTAGAAAGTATCCACTGTTAAACTGACTTCAGAGTGCAGTACATTAACCTTTGTACTGCTACTAACTAAAGAGCAATGGAAGAAATGACACTTCAATATTCTTTAGTTTGATAAAAGTACAATCGTGTAAATGAACGGATGAAATAAGGGGCGATCGTTTTATTGTTAGAATGACTGACGCTTTCACCGGTTTAGTTTAGTTTAGTTTTATTTGCCATTTGTCGTCAAAAACCACACCGGAAACAGACATAAGTAATGAAACACTGTGAAAGTAAACAAGCTTAAAAGATCAACTTAATACATATGAAAGCATAAAACTGTAACACTGCGATTTTCAGTCGAATCACTCATTCTGGGATGAATCAGGGTCAGTTTTTTTCTCTAAACAAACAAATAAATGGATAAATAAATTATGCTAAAACTGAAAATAATTTAATAAGCATTTTACATAGAAACGCCTAGATTTTTTGATTTATTTGTTTGTTCTCTAAACAAAATAATTAATAATTACGCTAAAATTCAATATAATTTAATACGTATTTTATATAGATTACACCTGGATTTATTTATTTAGTAGCTATCCAAACAAACAAATAAATTATTATTCTAGAATTCATTTAATACATGTTTTATATAGATTAGGCCTGGAAGTTTTTTTATTTATTTGTTTGTTCTCTAAACAAATGAACAAATAAATTACGCTAGAATTAAAAAATGATTTAATACAGATTTTATATAGATTACTCTTGGATTTATTTATTTGTTTGTTTGTTTATTACATGTCCCTACGTCTTATTTTTTAGTCAAATTTGATTAAACTTTAAAGAGGAAATATCAAAACCAAACAAATGTCCAGCTTTATTCTGACTTTTATTAACGAAGAGGGAATTTAAATCTGAATTCTGGGCGGGGCTTGATTAAACTTATAATTAAACTAAATCAGTGGCTAAAATGACAGAGTCTCTGCTTCACAGCTTCAGTTTGAATTGAAGTTAATTTTAGTCATTAACATGCTCACCAAGGGTCTGCACATTAACTACCGCTGTTGTTGTTATTTTTTAAATAATGATTATATTCTTGTTACTGACTGAGACGCTCAACACTTTGTACAGAAAGGTCCTCATATTTGTAACGTGTGTGAGTCTTTGAGAAAACGTCACGATGGTTTTATTTCCTGAATGACTCAAAACAATAGATTTGGCTCACGTTATCTGAACAACAGCGCTCTCTTGTGTACCGAGGACGAATGTGACTTGGGAGATATAAAATAAATATTTTACACAAAAAAGAGGGTTTGGCTGTATTTTTTAAGTGTGTTTTTTCTTTGTTTTCAATTGTGAGTAAATTTACAATAAGAATGGGCAACAAAGAACAAGATAAAGTCACTTGAAATTCTCTAAAATATGCATTCAAACTTGTTCTTCATCTAGTCCCAGTTTGGTCCTGATTTAGTCCTGAATTAGTCCTGATTTAGTCCAGGTTTAGTCCTGATTTAGTCCAGGTTTAGTCCTGATTTAGTCCTGATTTAGTCCAGGTTTAGTCCTGAATTGGTCCTGAATTAGTTTTGGGTTTGATGAATAAATGTGTGAATGCTGTATTTTTTCAGCTGTGAAAAAAATATCTGAATTAAGTAAAAAGTAGCACATCAAAAATCGACTTTAATAAAAGTTTCAAAACATTTTCTTTTAAGAGCAAAAAGTAAAAGCATTTCACACTGATTTTGAGAACAGTTAAAGCGTTAAATGTTGTGATTTTGAGGCAGAATTGCAACCTTTGGTCAAATGTTGCTGTTCAAAACAATTTTTCGCAATGTTCTTTAATTTTAATGGAATTTTAAGTCAATATTTGTGTTTTCTCACGTCAGAATGTCACCTTGAACGTGCAGACTTTTGGAGATCATCAATATTTACTCCACAAAAAGTAATAAAGCCAGTTTTTACACTGTTCACACTTCAAAACACCAGAATAAAGCAAATTTTTTGTGCTGAAATGTCGACGGAACAGTTTAAACGCTCTTTATTGATGCAGCCGCACTTTGAGTTTGCTTCTTGTGAAAAAGGAGGATTTAAAGGAGGACGTTTGTAAGATAAGATAAGATAAGATATTCCTTTATTGTCCCACATGGGGAAATTTCATTGGTGCAACGCAGGTAGATACAGAGGTAGATACAGAAGAACAGATCACTTATAGGAAGACTGAAAAACACTTTCAGTAGAAGATCTCCTATAAATAAATAAAAACTCCCATAGACAAATAAATAAATAAATACATAAATACCATTGCATGTGATCACGACAGTAATTGCACATGAATATGTGTCACGACAGCACATAGGTTGCACATGAATTGCACATGAATTCCAACAGCAATTGCACATATGACAGAATTGCACATGGTTAGGTCAGTATTGCGAGTGTTCAGTACTTGTGCAGAAGCGAAGGTGACGTCCTGTTCTGAGGGAGACACGGGCTTCAGCTCAGCCCCGGTATCTCACATCAAACACACACACAGAGACACACACACACACACACAGAGAGACACACACAGACACACACACACACACACACACACACACAGAGACACACACACACACACAAATACACAGACACACACACATACACACACACAGAGACACACACACACACACACACACACAGAGAGACACATACACACACACACACACACACAGACACACACACACACACACACACAGAGACACATACACACACACACACACACACAGAGACACACACACACACACACACACACAGAGACACATACACACACACACACACAGAGACACATACACACACACACACACACAGAGACACATACACACACACACACACACACACACAGAGACACACACACACACACACACACACACACACAGAGAGACACACACACACACAGACACACACACACACAAAACCCCAACTTTTTTTGTCATTGCCTAAAGAATAACATATAGAATAAATAGTATACACTTAACCCGGGCACTTAACACATGAAATACACACGCGATACACCTGAAATACACCTGAAATACTATAATAAATAACGCACGCGCTGTCCCGACACAATCCTTTACGTTGTCGCTTTCCTTTCAATTAGTGTCACGTGCATTGTGACAATTGAATCGGAGCCGAGTCCATTGGGACGCGCGCGCTGTCACTCGAGGAAACCGCCGCTTCAAAAAAAAAAGCTTTAATTGTATTCGCGGCGGTGTTCTCCAGCCCCGCCTCCAGCCCCGCCTCCAGCCCCGCCTCCAGCCCCGCCGCCATTGGCCACATCGCCCCGCCCCACCGGCCGAGCAGCGCGCGCCGCCATTGGCCGAGCGAGCTTTCTGTTTTGGGCGCGTCAGTGGACAGTGGGCGGGGACACAGGGGGGAGGGACCGACCCGTCTTGCCTTCCGCTTCTGGGGCTGGTGGCGGAGATTGGCACACAATGAGGAGGAGCAGGACGCCGCTGTAAAGATAACTACAACAATCACGGAGGCCGGAGAAACATGGAGAATCAGGTACTTACATACGGACGCCGCCACTTCCTCCTCCCGCGCGGGTAAAAGGTGAAGCGGCAGCCGCGCGTGGAGCCCTCCGCGGCCCACGAGACAAAAAAAAAAAAAAAAACGCTCGCGCCGTGCTAGCTTACTCGCAGTTGTTTGGCTCCGGAGCTATGAATGCTAGCGCTCATACATCGGTATTTACTGCTAGCTTCCCCCCGACTCCCGCACCGTAGCCCCCGAACCGCGGCGCACGAAGACCCGGGGCGGTCGTTGTAGGCTCCGCTACACCAACGCTTACCGGAGGACCCCCGAGAAAGGCAATGTTTTCCTCATTTTGACCGGGTTTGCGGTGGCTAAGCTAGGCCGGTGTGTGTGTGTAATTGGGCCGACGGCTAAAGGCTAAGGAGCAGCTACAAGGCGCCGGGAAAAACATTTGTCCTCTCCCCAGGTTTGGAGCGGAGAGGCGCGGGGGTGGTGCCTGCTCTGCCCCGGCGGCCCCCGAATCCCGAAACGCTACACAAAAACTGCCGGGGGGGGGACTGCGGTGGTCAGAGCGGCGTCCCCGGCACGTTTAACGCTGGGAGAACGTGACGGGTTTAATGTGGCTCCGGGACCAGGGTTGAACTTGAGGCAGAAATGTGTGTGACCTGGTCCCTCGTCGCACCGGGCGTGAGAAGGCTCCCGGAGCACCGCGATTACGCCAGGCCCCTGGACGCAAGAATGCCCGTGCTATTTCTGTCAGGATTCACGTGGCTCATAGTTGAGGTGTAAAAGTTGTTAATTACAGGCCCGGCTGCAGTTTGTTCATGTGCAGAAGGTTAAGCCACCACAGACTTCTTCTTTCTCAGTTCTTTTTTGAAGTTTTGTAACGGGAGCAGAGCGTGTGCACCGGGCAAACCCCTCTGCCACGCTGCCCCCGAAGAGGAGAAGTCTGATTACGCGAAGATTTGGTTTTCCTGGTCGGATTTGTCAACATTCTTCTGTAAACTGATGCTGATGCAGATCTTGTTTTGATTGATAATTGTGATTATTCTGGGCATAATATAATCCGTGGGAGCTGAAAAAATGACAATCGTGACAGTTTTAGAAGCAAAATTAATTGTGTTATGTAAATAACTTGTCTTAATTGGTGTTTTTTGTCACATTTAACTTTATTTTGTCTTTCAGGAAGTTTGATTTTCACAAACTTGAGGAACAGTAACACATCAGACCACGAGAATGAAAGATTTCACGTTAATTGGCCACAGTCTCTGTAATCGTGACACAAAAATGCGATGATATGACATCCCTAATTACAATCTATGTAAATAATACTTGACTTATACCTCGTGTTCCACTGTTTGCACAGCGTTCTGAGCTCATTGTACATGTATTGTATTTAAATCACTTTTATTCCACACATTTAATCTTATTTTAGCACAGTTTATACTTTTTAGGCCCGAGCGCCACAAGCTGGCGAGAGGCCTATTAATCTCGTAAGGCCGTGCGAGGTTACCACTTCCAAACACTCACTAACGCACTCCTTCACTCACGCACGCCCCGTGCATACTAATTAGTAGTAGGAAAATGGAACATTACCGTTGTAAACGGGCGAAGCCCGTGCAAAAGTGCGCACTAAACGAGCACTTTACATTGGGATGACAACCACGAAGCGGTCGTCATCCCCATATAAAGCACTCATTTGCCCTAAGTAGCTCACAAATACGTTCCCCATCTCTTGCATGTTCCGTGCATATAAGCATGTAATGCAAAAATTGAACATTATTACTGTATAGAGGGCCAAAAACACAAAGTGGGCGGAGCCCACTGAAAATTAACAAAAGTACCCGTCAGTGACCAGGGACCCACACTATGAGGTAGGAAAGCCCTTTTCTAAAATAAAAAAAATTGGCGCGTCAGCGCCCCCAAATGTACCAAAACTACATTGAGAGATAGGAAATGACCCAAAAAAAATCTGATCGTAGAATCATGAAATTTGGCGCAGAGGTAGATGGTGACAAGAGAAATAAAAAATATTATTACGGCAACGCCGTCCGCCCAACCATATGTCGGCCATATTGCTTCAAAAATGGCTAAGCATGACTCGGGAGTTTTTCCAAACGTCGTACTTTTACGAACTCCTCCCAGGGCGGTGGCTCTAAAAAGCTGAAATTTGGTGAAAATGCTACTGAGGAGTGGGACATCAAAAGTTATTCAAATTACATTGATACCTGTCACGGTCTCTGAGCGGCAAAGCCGCAAACTGTAGCTAGAATTTCAGAAATCTCCCAAATTTAACATTTCTGCCGTTTGCGCAGATAAAGTCTGAATTGCTTCAAATTAGAATCAGTTGTTAAACTCTTTGCCCTAAACCTACTTGAAGTGAAATAAATTAATTTGGCGCCAAAGCGCCCCCTACAGATTTTACATGAAGGTTAAATGTTTAGTTTTGCAAAATTTAATGAAATTTGACACACAACTCAATTTTGGCATCCCCATCAAAAAAGTCAATGAGACCCATGTCATAATTGTTATGGCGTTGCCGTAGCGATGACCAAAACCTCCCACGTTATTCCAATGGGGAAATTGCCAGAACATGTTTACACTTTATACTTTCACCAACTCCTCCCAGGGCGTTAGCCCTATCAACGTGAAATTTGGTGAGACTCATCTTCAGGGGTGGACCATCAAAAGTTATCCACATTTTTATTCAAAGAGTCACAGTCTCTGTGCAGCGAAGCCGCACATTTTGCCAAGAATTCAAAATAAAATTGCTTTTTGATGGTAAAACAAAGGGGAGAATCGGTCATCAGTAGGCGTAATAAAAGGACAATTGGGGCGCGTTAGCGCCCCCTCCTCTTGCGGCGTGGCGAGGGCCGATCATTGCCGCTTGCGGCTATATTTTACTATTATTGTTGTGCATCGTTTTTGTTGCACCTCGAAGTTCCTGGTTTGAGATTCACAAACGACAAAACTGATTCTGATAAGAACAAAAATAGTTGACCTTTGACACTAGGACTCGGTGCGGAGCCACTTTGGAGGAGTATCCAATTGCGATTTGCGCGTTGTACATTATGAGTGCAGGATTCTGTTCATTTTAAACTCGCTGGCAGTGTTTTTGTATTTGGTAAAAACAAATCCAAGAGCCCTGTGCGTGTGTAGCGGTCTAAACTACAGGGTGAGCAGTTTTGTTCGTCTGTTTGTTGACATAAAACAAGAAGGTTATGTAAAAAAAAATATTGTTCCAGCATACCAAAACTGTGAAGAGTATTGTGATACTTTTAAATTGTGTTAATTCACTATAAAATGCAGAGTTACACACTTGTTAGCCGGATGACGAGTGCGCTAAGTGAGTCATTCATAAATCCGTTCTATTTTTGTTTTTGTCACGTTCACGTTTCTTTTTATTTTGTAAAGCTACAAGAGAACTGTTTGTTAGGCATTGTTATTCGGTCATGTTGTGTTAAAATAATCGGGAATAGTTTTAAAGTTCTGAAATGTGACGTCGTAACATTCCTGTTTGGCGAAGGACAAAACGATCCTCAAACACACGGCCTGGATGAAAGTGATGCGACAAAAGTCAGAGAAACCGCTTCCTGAACACGAGTCTGATGTCGTCGTGGTGAAGGAGAGGAAACTTCTGCTCTGGTTCAAGGTCAAACCAGATGACGTGACCTTTACAATTTATCTTTTTTTTAAACCATAAAACAACAAAAACATACTTAAAATGAACTGACATATGAAAGAAAAATAAGGGGAAAAAAATAATAATAGTAGTAGTGATAATGAATAAATAATAATAAAATTTAAATGAAGAAAAAAGCCTGTTTAAAAAAAGTTTATTTTGTTTTCAGGATCATAAACAAGAGACTTTTAAAACGGTGCCATTTAAATCTAGCTATGCATGTTTAACGTTAGGATTACATCAAAATGTGAAATAAACAAATCAGAATGTCACCTTTTTATTTAAATTTAGTTTTGAGTAATTTTATTCAAAGCCGAAAATCTGAAAAAAAATTGTTTTTCTCTTTTTAAATTAATTTAACACAAAAATAGCCCAGTTTCTTCCAAAGTCTGAACTGAACACAGACCTCGATTAAACGGCACATAATTGACTTATTACTTATTATATGTGACTGAAGCTCGATCTTGAGTCAAATCCAATCGATGGCTCGACCACATGATGGAGATTTAGGGGAAGTAACATTTTATATAAATAGAAAGCTATACTTTGTTGACCTTTTAAAGCCAAGAACTTCTCCTTCTCAAACACTTTGTCTCCATCGAATCCTCTCAAATGCATCATAGGAGTTATTGCCAGTGCAGTCACGATGCATTAAAGCTCATACATTTGTCCTTGTGCTGTACGCGGAGAACTTATGAGACGTATAAACGAATAAAAAAGACTTTAGTGGAGCTGGGAAGTGTATAAAAGTAGACTATATATTGCACTGTTGCTTTGGAGATGTTTGAATATCGAGTTTATCGCATTGTTGATCATTAAAACTTAAATTGGACCACAAAAATGAAGGTGTAAAATGATATTCCTGCAGTTTTGTTTTGGATTTCATGTTCTGTGCGATACTTGCGCCTCGACCAAGACTTTTACGGACACATTTGAGCACATTTCTGATGAATTATTGTCAGAATATTGTCTTTTTATTGCGGTTATCTAGTTTGAAAGTCCCTCCGTTCATAGCTATTGCCGAGTAAGTGGTAAACTTGTAAACTGACCTCACTCGTCCACGTTCTGTCCGATGACTCATTCGGGTGGCGTTGGAATCTGGACGACCGGTGGTAATTTTAACGGAAATCTGTGCTTATTTTGTGCATGAAATCAACGAGAGGTCCACAATTGTATTCTTTTATTCATTTGTTTTTGCCAAGTGTTCCTTTTTGTCTCCTTGTTGACTGTCAATACAAACAAAAAGCACCTTTTAGGAGTCGGAAGAAGAAAACTTAACGATTATTATGATGAATCTTCAAATGTGATGTTTTGCTGAGCAGTTTCAATGTTCCTCGGTTGAAAACAGGCCGTGCAGGGACTTCCTGCCTGGACAGTGGGCATGGCTAATCCCGGCACACGCCCTCCACCTGCAGAGAGCACGCCTGGGTATTTGTAATGATAATACTTTTCCATTTATGTAGCACTGTCGTTTAGCGTTTATTGAAATATCATGCAAATTTAACCACTAGATTTAGAGTTCGGAATTGAACTTCATAAAATTTAATGTTTAAATTGACCCGTTTTACCTGCAAGAGCAGTGTAGACTCATCTCGAGGAGCAGGACAAAGAACAGGGCGAGGAGCAGGGCGAGGACCAGGAGTAGGGCCAGATAACCATTGTGGTGATCAATATACGACCTGCGTTTATTTTTATTTTTTTCAGTCGGTCGATCAGCCGTCTCGTGAGTAAACGCCCGGTTCTCCCGGCTTCCTCGTTACACGCCACATTCCTCAAGGCAAACGATGACTTGTTGACTGCGTGGCGGGTGTGATATTGGCGATGGAGGATTAGCCCGGTCATGAGCAGCTGGAGCAGGGCGGGGGGGGGCATTGTGGTGGCCATGGGAGCCGCCGCGTCTGCCAAAAGTTGCATTTCCACTCAATGGCGGGCCCCGTCTGAGAGGCCGTGGAGCTGGGGGCCACACAAACGCTCGGCCGGTGCACTTAAGCTCCGGGTTTTACCAAGACCAAGTGGAATTCCTCTGTCCTCGTCCTTTTTAGGTAAAAGATTTTATCCATATTTTTCTGCCCGACTCGCGCTGTGGGCACTGCGCCGGCGAGTTCATCCTGTTTTTATGTCGAGATTCTTTGCAGTTCTTTCCCCAATAGTTGGTTTTGTTGATCAGGCTCTTATTTAAAGACATTTCTGTGCAGGTTTTTAGATAGGATTTGAAAACACCCCGTCCTAATAATTTTGTCCGGGCGTACGGGGACCGACTAGGTGAAAAAACAAGTAGCTTCAGCATTCTCCGGACAGCCAATCAGAGCCAAGCACACACATTTTGTCGACCAATCAGCGCGCAGCATGCAAATTTTCACTTGTAAACTGTAATGGCGGACTATTGTCAAACGCTTCCCAGTCCGATTTAATGATAATATTCCCCTTTTTCTGAGATTTTTTAAATAAAATGGCCGTCACTGCGTCCACATCTTAAAATACCCCGTCCAAAATACGGGAAGACAGGTCTCTATCTAAAAGCCTGTTTCTGTGCAAAATCAGACACAGATAGAACACTTATATTGCCTTCATTAGGGAAATTAGCTGTATTGTGTTAAGTTTTCTGGTGTAGGGCGCTTTTATTGTCAAAAAAGCTCGGTTTGGTTCAATAATCTCCTTTTTAGGCCATTTTGTGGAATAGTTGATGGATTAAAAAAGGTTTTGTACCCTTCGCCTAATGAAATTTACAGTGTCCCTTTAATTGCATCACAGCAACCCTTTAACGATTTTTAGGGTTTAATTTAACTACAATCCAGACTGTGAGATTCATTAAATTTTAATGAATAGTTCTGCTCTAGCCAAACGTCACAGTGGCAGTGTTTCGAGTGGAGCTTTTCTTTGCATTTTGGGGGATTTTTTTGTCTTATTTTATGCAGCGTGATACAATTAGAAGATGTTAACGAGGTGTGCTCGAGTAGAGGTGGGAGGTATGTTGAAGAAAAGTGGATAGTATCGCGATTGTTTTTTTTGGAGAAAGGCAAACTTGGTGTCCACGATTGATCACGATTATTGAGACCAAACAACAGTGAAATATAACATTTTCTTTCATTCTCGTGTTCACATGTGACTGTTCCTCAAGTTTAAATGTTAAATGTGACACAAACAGTCTGAATAAAATGTTTTTTTTTTTTTTTTTTTACATTTGCACCTATTTTTGAGCTGAAAATTGGAACAAAAATACATACTTTTGCTTGATTATTATTTTTTTCATTTTTCACGATTATTTTTGTGCCAAGACTAATCACAATTATCGATTTTAACTCGCTAATCTCATTTAATTTGTGTGTTCTCAGCCAATCCCATGCGAGTAGCGGTACGTGGTTTGGGGACTTCACACATTTGGATATTTATCATGATTAGAGTTGTGCCAGGGTGATACAGTATCGATATCGTGGGCTGCTGTATCGATATATCGCCATGAGTAATTTTTGTTGCTCGTTTAAAGTAAGGAAACTAAAACATTTGACATTTTGACATGAGCAATGAATATCATGAGCGATATATTGATTATCGCATGTATCGTGAGCCGTGTATCGAATAGTGAGTGACCCTACAATTCCCAGGCATAATCCATATTACTTTTTGTTGCCATGACACTTCCAAACTCTGCTCTGTGCGCGCCATGTCGAGGCGTAGTTTGTAGTTTAAAGCAGCAGCGTCCACAGAGCTGGTCCCGGGCCGGTTGCCATGGCGCTGTGTCCGTGTGTGTCTCTGTCTGTGTGAAAGTGACACCGGCTCGTCTCGGTCAGGTCTAATCCCTCCTCCCCTCTCACGGCCACTCCAAACCCAAATCCCTGCATTCTTCGCCGGTGCGTCGCTCCCTCCTGGTCGCTCCAGGCTTTTAGATAGCCGGCCGTCTTCCCGTATTTTGGACGGGGTATTTTGAAATGTGGACGGGCATTTTCGAGTGCATGGACGGGGTCATTTTTATTAATACATTTTAGAAAAAATGGAATATTATCATTAAATTGGGCCGGGAAGCGTTTGACGATAGTCCGCCATGACAGCTTACTGTTTAGTCAAGTGAAAATTTGCATGCTGCGCGCTAGAGCTGCAGCTATCGATTCTTTTAGTAATCAATTAATCTATCGATTTTTTTCTTTGATTAATTGGTTAATCTTTTTGTACATTCCGTAAACCATTTAAAAGCATATTAAATCGTTTTTTAAATAAACGTTATAGTTCATTGTAATAAACAAATAACAAATTGAGTTTCTGCCTATAAAAAAACACATTTATTCTTAATTTCACTAGTTTGTCCCCAAAACGGCAACATTTCACTTCTCCAGTCCAAAGTGTTCTGTTTGTATATAAAGAATATGCGGAACTAGTTGTGGTGGTTAGAGCGGCAGCCCGCGGCACAGCGCTCTTTTACACAACAAAACTCTTCCCGGTCGCACCTATAATAGATCCATGGGTCACACTCGAGAGTTTAAAACACGCCACTCTCTGTTGTGCTTCAGTTGCTTCAGGAACTAGCTCTGTGGGAAACAAAAGCACCACAAGTTGTTCCGCGCGCCACAGATTCACTTGTTTTTAATAACATATGTAAATTAAACGAACCACCGAGGCAATAAAATATTAATCAAAGCTTTTTTTGTAATCACATTATTCGATTAACTCGAGTAATCGTTGCAGCCCTACTGCGCGCTGATTGGTTGACGAAATGTGTGTGCTTGGCTCTGATTGGCTGCCGAGCCGTGGTCCGGAGAATGCCGAAGCTCCACGTTTTTTCTCGCACTTTGACAGAATTTCATCAAAACCTGATTTAAATTGACAAAGATCAGCAAAAATAGGTAAGGCGCGCTGGATTTCCACAAGGTTGTTTTTAGCTGTTAATTGACACACTTCAACTTAAGTTGACAGAATGAAAGGAAGAAGGAACCAAGGGATCCCTTTCAAAAGCAGATCACACTTTTTTGTGTGGCCAAATACCAGGTTATCATTTGGTTAAGAAAGCTACACTTAACGTAGACGACTTCCCATTCTGGTCGGAAAATACGCCTCGATACGCCGCTCCTAAGTGGTGGAGTGTTATCATATTGGCTTTACGTCTTTTAAGTACTTTTTGCAGACAAAATTATTTGGACGGGGTGTTTTCAAATCCTATCTAAAAGCCTGCGTCGCTCCCTCCTTGTCGCTCCCTGTGAAGAGAGGAAATGCAAATAAGCTCCTATTTTACATCTCTATCAGGGAAATGTATGACTTTGCAGTTGGTGTGATTTGTTTTTTGCCTTTTAAAAAGCCCCAGATGCCCTGTCACATGTGCTGGAAATATATATGACAGATACAGATCTCTGACACATTTGACTGATTGGAATAATCATTCAAAAGTCATTACATTTAATTCAAACAAGATAAAACTCAAATCGTTATAAAACTGCCATCATTAAGTAAAGAGAATGTAAACTTAATCTGTTATTTCTTTATTGACAAACGCTTCAATTATTGAATATTTCAGATTTGTAGTCGGTGATTATTTCTATCGTACAGTTTTATATTTCTTTTACCTGGATAAATAAAGGCTTAGTAAATAAAGATAAATGTGTTTCAGAATCTGTGTAGATAACGATTACGATTATTATATAAAATACAGCTAATTATTATACAGCTAGTCGACTGATTTAAAAAAAAAAAAAAAATATTGGGGGCTAATCTTTGAGGCTAATAACTCGGGCATATCGCGGGCGTATCTCTCGCTGATGTGTTGCTGTTGTTGCAGTGCACGGTGCAGGTGAAGCTGGAGCTGGGACACAGAGCTCAGCTGAGGAAGAAGATCACGTCCGAAGGCTTCACTCACGACTGGATGGTGTTTGTGCGGGGCCCAGAGACGGGGGACATACAGCATTTTGTGGAGAAGGTCGTCTTCCGCCTTCACGAGAGCTTCCCCAAACCCAAGAGAGGTGAGTACTTCTGACTAAAGGTTTACCAGCCTGAGGAAGTGTGAGGACAGTCTGACTAAAGGTTTACCACCCTGAGAAAGTGTGAGGACAGTCTGACTAAAGGTTTACCACCCTGAGAAAGTGTGAGGACAGTCTGACTAAAGGTTTACCACCCTGAGAAAGTGTGAGGACAGTCTGACTAAAGGTTTACCAGCCTGAGGAAGTGTGAGGACAGTCTGACTAAAGGTTTACCAGCCTGAAGAAGTGTGAGGACAGTCTGACTAAAGGTTTACCAGCCTGAGGAAGTGTGAAGACAGTCTGACTAAAGGTTTACCAGCCTGAGGAAGTAAGAGGACAGTCTGACTAAAGGTTACCAGCCTGAGGAAGTA
Organism: Eucyclogobius newberryi; assembly: GCF_026437365.1. Classification (NCBI taxonomy): domain Eukaryota; kingdom Metazoa; phylum Chordata; class Actinopteri; order Gobiiformes; family Gobiidae; genus Eucyclogobius; species Eucyclogobius newberryi. The sequence goes on from NW_027316532.1 coordinate 21,453,517, forward strand.
TGAGGACAGTCTGACTAAAGGTTTACCAGCCTGAGGAAGTATGAGGACAGTCTGACTAAAGGTTACCAGCCTGAGGAAGTGTGAGGGCAGTCTGACTAAAGGTTTACCAGCCTGAGGAAGTATGAGGACAGTCTGACTAAAGGTTACCAGCCTGAGGAAGTATGAGGACAGTCTGACTAAAGGTTTACCAGCCTGAGGAAGTATGAGGACAGTCTGACTAAAGGTTTACCAGCCTGAAGAAGTGTGAGGACAGTCTGACTAAAGGTTTACCAGCCTGAGGAAGTATGAGGACAGTCTGACTAAAGGTTACCAGCCTGAGGAAGTATGAGGACAGTCTGACTAAAGGTTTACCAGCCTGAGGAAGTATGAGGACAGTCTGACTAAAGGTTTACCAGCCTAAGGAATCAGAACACTGAATATGTCAAATGTATTTACCGGTAGTAAATAAGTTTCCTTTTTCTAAACCAGGAAGAAATTAGCACTTCCACAAAATAATGAATAAATTCCGCTTTTCGATACATCTGTTGATTAATATGCACTGTCCCCACCAAATAAATACAAATAAAAATATAAATATATTAAGTTGAATACGCAGCCATTAAATGCATTTTGTTCATTTACGTTTATATTTATACGAGTGTTTCCACTTTCAAAATAAAATAAACTGTAGACGTTTGCACCAGACACAGCGAGAGAAAAGCAAGCGTTTGACCAGTTTTACCTTTGACTTTTATTGCACAGTTTGTTAATCGATGGGTCAGTTTTAAGCGTGTTCAGAGAAGGACTCGACCTTCTCCGTACAAGGAAACGGCGGCTCTGCCCTGAACATTCGCCTGAACTCTGCTCTTAACCGGAGAAGGGGCGGAATCGGGTGATTTCCTGGGTCAACCCGAGGCTAATCATTACAGTGGTTTCCTTCAAAGCAAAAGCACGAGCCGATGAAAAGCCGGCGGGAAGAATCCATAAATGTGTTTCTTCTTCTTATCTTTGCTTCGCCGGCTCAGTCTTTAAAAAGGTTTTTGTGATTTTCAAATTTTGACTTTATTTGGTGTATTTATAACTGTTGTACATATAATTATAGTTTTGCACCAATTGAGCAGGTATTTGTAGAGGAAAATTTTGAAAAATCTGTAGAAAATCACAGGAAGTGACATCATACTAGGGACACTCTTTCCAGTCTAAGAACTTTTTTGACCCTCCAATTTTTATTTGTCAAATTCAATTTTGTTTGACATTGGATGAGTTTTGCCCAGTGTTTGCTGGGTAATTTCCTAGTGTGATGTCCTCAATTACAAACAGGAAGTGAAATTATAAAACGTTATGATTTTTAGCAAAATTCTAAATACCGTATTTTCCGGACTATGAGTTGCACCTTTTTTCATAGTTTTGGCCGGGGTGCGGCTTGAACTTATATTCATACCTATATATTTATTCTTATTCTCCGGAGCGACTTATATGTGATATTATTTGTTATTTTCACACTTGCAACAGCATTTCATACTTTCATACTGCAACTTATTTATGTTTTTTCTTTATTATGCATTTTTTTGGCTGGTGCGACTTATACTCCGGAAAATATATGTATCTCAACTGCGTTTATGTTCAATGAGTCGTCCGACCTTTAGGGGGGGCTTCCTTGTCGTGTCGGTAGAACTGTACACACACGTTTGCAGGTTGCGGTTCTGTTTTCATGTTTTCTTCCTTGTGTGCAGTGTGCAAAGAGCCGCCGTACAAAGTGGAGGAATCGGGATACGCAGGCTTCCTCATGCCCATCGAAGTCTACTTCAAGAACAAGGTGATGCTCAAAAGCAAATTTATATGTTGGTTTGTTAAATGCATTAACTCTCGGACTCGGACAGCCGCGTCCGAGTCGTAAAGCCATCTCTCTGCACGTTTTGGAGTCCAGATAACTGTCGAAACTTGTTCAGTGGTTGATATTAACAGTCGTTTCATTCATCAGTTTGGCAAAACTGCAAACGCTGTACTATTTGAAGAATCCAAACTTCCGCCACGAAACTCTAAATATCCGGTCGCACTCCACGTTTGCGTGGATCAGGGGTGGGCAATTATTTTGCTCCGAGGGCCGTATTCGAATGTAGGCAAGTAGCGGAGGGCCGTCCTGCGATCATTGGTGTGAAAAAAAGATAATCTAAAAAATAAAATATCACTTTTCTGTCAAATATAGGCTATTGAATCTATTAATTCATTTCACGTCATATTTATTAAGGATACAAGTGCAGACAGATGCCTGAGGGCAAAAAAGAGAAAAGATTTAAATGTATTATTATTATTTTTAATACTACTTGGACAAGCTTGGCGGGTCGGATTGAAAGGCCCAGCGGGCCGGAGCTGGCCCGCGGGTCGTAGTTTGCCCACCCCTGGCGTAGATCTAGACAGACTGTTTGTCACGTCTTTGTTCAGTCTTTTTGTCGGTTCTCACGGACGCAGGTGAAATACGAACTATGGGGGGGAAACAATTGAAGAAAAAAATGGAATTTAAAAGGAAAAAAATGAAGAAAAAAAAAAAATGTAAGGGGAAAAAATGGGAGGAAATGGTGGAAAAAAATGGGGGGAAATGAGAAGGGAAAAAAAAGGAAAAATGAAGAAAGAAAAAAATATGTGAACTTTGAACAGACTCCGAAATGTTGTCCAGATATTATCCTCAAATCGCTCACTTCTGCCTGAACAAATAGGTTCTGAAAATAAACAATGGACAAAATTAGACCATTATTCAAAACTTAATACGTATGCGCCAATTCTTCTTTTTTTTCTTTTCTTGTGACGCCACTCCCTTATATTCTACTTTTTATTCCTTTACTTACCTTATGTTCTTCCTGGTCCAGCTTCTTCTTTTGTGTGTTTGGTTTTTTTGTGTTGTTGTTGTTGCTCTGTTGTTTTTGTTCTGTGTTCTACTAAAAAATAAAATTGCAAATCAAATATTTGCTTCAGAATCAGTTAAAT
>NW_027316532.1:21458977-21786477 GCF_026437365.1 Eucyclogobius newberryi
CCGTCCTTCACAGAAACGGAGACTGATGTATTCAAACACAAGACTTTTAAAAGTTCTCGACAAATCTTGAAATAAATGCATGATTAATTCACTCACGGCCCACGATAAACGCCATGTTTCTTCAGACATTATTTGACCAGAAAAGTGTGAGGTCTAATTTCACGTGCAACTTATAGTCCGGAAAATAGGGCAACATTTTATTCAACCAGCTGAGAACCCGCTGAGATCCACACTACTTTATAAACGCACAGGGAAAGACACGACGGCACACAGATGATAAAAAACATTCACATGATTTAAGAGACAATTTTAAAAAGTCAAACGTTTTAAAATGTTAAATGTTTCAGTGCTATCCGAGCACCGCTGGCAAACACTGGCGTAGAGAAGTAATCTGTTCAGTTTTTGTGTTACATTTTCTGGCGTTTTGTTTGGAATTGTAGGAGGAGCCAAAGAAGGTGTGCTTCAACTACGACCTGTTCCTCAACCTGGAGGGAAACCCGCCCGTGAACCACCTGCGCTGTGAGAAACTGACCTTCAACAACCCCACCAAAGAGTTCAGGAGGAAGCTCATCAAGGCCGGAGGGGTGAGGCGCTTAAAGCACACTACGGGGCTTTCCTTTTGTCCCCACGACGGACGTTTAGCGCGGTTTTTACGACATTCGAGCGGCCGTTTGGGAGCAAGCGTTTAAAATGACGGGAACAAAATGAGTCGTAACCGTCGAGGCTGCATCCGGATGTCACGTGACTTTGGCGTCTGTGTTTTTGTAGCGTTTCTTTTTACTATAAACGACAAATTTAGCTTGGCGTCAAAACAACATTCACTATCTTTGTTTTCCTTGTTTATTACTTGATGTTTTTGTTGATTGTATTGTCAGTCCTGCTATTGACTTTATTTAGTAGTAATGACAATATTCTTGTCCATAAAGTGCTTTTCTGAAAGTGTAGCTGTTTTTTTAGCCCAGCTTACTTCACGTTTTCGTCACGTTTCGCTTCATTACATCATCACGCTCTTTTTGAAGTCTCCTTTGTTACTTCTCCGACTGCAATGTGAAAAGGACATGCCTCATTTTGAACTGTAATTAAGAATATTTGTCGTCATAACGCATTGGCACATTTAGATTTTTTTTAGGCGATTTCTTTTTGATTTCTGAGGTGTCATTTTCTCACTATAACGCGTCGTCTCAGTTGAGTCGCCGTCGTATCTCTTCGCACGTTGCGTTACCCGCCGTTAAAACGGTTCTTGTTGCAGGTCTTGGTGGTTCCGGAAGGAGCAGAAGCTGTGTCCAGGCCCAGTCCGGACTACCCCATGTTACCCACGATCCCCCTCTCCGCCTTCTCCGACCCCAAGAAGACAAAAAACGCACACGTGTCAAAGGTGAGACTCCTGTTCGAGACACGGACACCTGGAAGACGGGCACACTTAATGCCATACTGTGGAACATGTTAAATATACTTCATAAAGCACTTTCGAATCGACTTTGGGTGATAGATAATTGAATACAAACGCAAAAAGCTGCAACAGATGGACATTCCAGATGGAGAATACTCACGGACAAGGGGCAATATTGATGAAAATTGCACGTTGTTAATTGCTTAATCGCCCCCTATTTGCACCAATCGAGTGGCTATTTCTGGAGAAAAGTTTGAAAATCTGTAGGAACAGACAAGAAGTGACATCACACAGAATTTACTCAAATAAATTACTTTTTTGACCACCCTCTAAACATTAATTCAACAATATAAAGTCACTCATGTTTTTTTGTTTGCCAAATAAAATAACAAGTGACATTAGCAGAGTTTTGGCCCAGTGGTTGCTGGGTAATTTGCTCGTCTTGCAAACAGGAAGTGAAATTATAAACCTAAAAACGTGTTATTCTGGGACAAGAGGGGTATTTACCTTGACTGCGTGTTCGTTCAGTGAGCGGTCCAAACCTGTCAGAGGCACTTTCACCGTCGCAGCGCTACAATTGAGACTGTTAATGACTAATTAACTGTGACTTAGTCGAGACGCCGGCGCCACGTTTTCGTAGCTTCGCTGACACTAGTGGTCGAAACGGGAACTGCGCTCATCACGTTTGTAAAAGTCAAACTCGTTCCTGTGACGATGTGATATTTCGCTCGTCATTTCGCGGTTCAGTAATTTTTTCTCTATTATAAAGGCTGTCATGTTTTTTTTATTTCCTCTACAAACATCTTACACTGCATGAAAACTGCAAATTGTATTTTAAAGCTGCACAAACTCTGAAATACAAGTGAGTTTTTTAATAGTTTAATAGCTTTTTCAGTCTCTTTGTCAGTTTGTGTTTAAACTTTGAACAGAATCCTATGATTTAAAACCAAAAATGAATCTCAATTCTTGTCAGAAACCTCACAATCGGATACTTTTCCCCAAATTGCACAGCCCTATATTACGTCATAATATTGAAATTGTGATTTTGCTCCAAGAGAATTGTGATTATTGGCTCTGCGTCTCTGGAAACCCGTCCCTTTGTCTAAATAGTGCCGGGATTGTTAATAATCGGAACAAATTACAGTTTTGGCGTTGCTGCGGAGCGTCTCCGTTTGCCGCCAACAGTAAGAACAGTCTGAACTCTAATGCCATTCTTATGAAGCGAGTGGTTGTGGAAATGAAAAGTTTATGAAGGATCTATGTTGTGAAGTAATCAAAGTGTTTAGTACAAACACAAACAATTTAAAATGTACTTAAAAGAGAAAAGGAAGCGTGTCACACATTTCATTGTAGAGCTGCAGTTAGCGATCAGATCCGAGGTGTGGAAAGCAATAGTCACGTGATGAAAGTATTTAATCACTTTGATCCAGATGTAGTTGGAGTTAAGCTGTTTGAGGATCCTGGTGGAGCACCTTTATGGATAAAAGCGTGTTTTTGTCAAATAACACTGAATTGACACATTTTCCGCACCATTTTCGTGCAATTTGAGTCCTAAAACTTCTTTTTTGAAACCTGTTTTCACACCAGTTACAATTATTCAGTTTAAATTATTGATGAACTTGTCGCAGCCCTATTTCATTGAATTGAAAGGGAAAAAAAGAAAATTTAATATTAGCAAGCAAATGAATTTCAGCCAGAAGGAAAGTTGGTCTTGATAATGTTTTTTTTTTAATACATTTTTTTTAATTTTAGGAGCCCAGCAAAGAAGGAAGTGGGAGCAGCAAAGGCCCCAAACCGCACAAAGTAACCAAGGAGCACCGTGAGCGCCCGCGAAAGGACTCTGAGAGCAAAGCCACGTCGAAAGGAGACGGCGAGCGCGACGGCGGCAGCAGCAAGAGCAGCCGTGACCCTTCGTCCTCGTCGTCCAAAAAGCCCTCGGACATTAAAGTCAAAGATGAGGTCAAGGTCGTCCCCAAAGCGGCTTTCAAGGAGCCCAAACTCACGCTGAAGGAGTCCAAGATGGAGGGTATGTCTCCTAAAGGCGGGGGTCCTCCGGGTGCGGGAGGAGGCGGAGGCGCTGGCGGAGGAGGAGGCGGCGGGGGAGGAGGAGGAGGGGGAGGAGGGGGAGGAGGAGGAGGAGGGACGGCGGAGCCCAAAGCGCCGGGGAAAAGACCCTCCGCCGTGGACTCGCCGAAGCCCAGCAACAAGAAGCAGAAGAAAGGGAGCTCGGAGGGACCCAAGGGTACCGGGGGCGGAGCCGGCTTCACTGGGTCGTCCCCCCGGGTGTCGTCTTCGTCGGCGGCGGGACAGACGTACGAGAAGAAGCCCTCCAAAGACAAAGGCCGCTGGATCAAGGGCAAAAACGATGCACTGGAAATCAAAGAGACCAAGAAACTTCAGGAGTCCGAGGAGTCCAACTCCGAAGACGAGGCGTCGTCCAAGTCCGAGGTTTGTTTGAGTTTTACTTCAGCGGGAAAGAACTACATACTGATAGTTTATTAAGAAGGATTCAGGTTTAGTTACCAACTTAAAAGACAAATATTGTGCATTATTTCTGTCGTTATTGGCCTTTAAACATGCTCTCGAGTTTCATTAGTTTTGTGCTAGCTAGTGTGATGTCATCAATTACCAACAGGAAGTAAAAGTATAAACCTAAAGGAAAGTATATTATCTTAGGCCGTAGTTATTTTATTACTTGGTTTACGGATTTTTAAATGAAATGTATTGAACAGGCGGACAAAATATAAATATAATTTCAAAAGATTTTTTCTTCCGGGTTTCACTAAAACGCACCAGGAGGAGGAGGGGGGGAGGGGATGTGGCGCGCGAGTGAGTGTAACAGTAGATCTAGCGTGTTTTACATTGGTAGAACTCACGCTTCTAAGTGTGCACCCTTAGTCACGGCATAACGTGCAGGAGAAAATGTGGTAAACGCGTTTTAAATGTTTGTTTGCAATATAAAGGCGCGCAGCAGACAGAGAAACACAGGGACGGAGCTGCTCCATCACGCTTCACGCGCTCTTTTGACTTAATACCGTTTTTATATTTCATTTAACGTTGTCGGCGGTACTTTATAAAAAAAAAAAATAATACGCTTCATTTTCAGTGTTTACTTCATTTTGATTACATTTTATTCACATTTTGCTCTTCCTTGAGTCATCTCTTAGTTAAAACTTCTGTGGCAACCACTTCAGACCTGGTTTAGTCCTAATTTAGACCTGGAATAGTCCGGTTATAGATCTGATTTAGATCTGGTTGTGCTCAGAAAGACGAATCTTTTCTTTGGTGTAAAAAGATCGATAAACACCGGAACAAAACCCTTTTAAACGCTGCGGTAAATTTAGGTTTTTATCCTGGTCAATGTCCTCCAAATAAATTTGTCAAACTTTAGACATAAGCCTACTTTTTAAATATTTTTCTGTTTGTGTTTGAGGGTCTCGAATGCAAACGGTTGCTAATGTGGCGTGACTGAACCCCTTTGTGTTTGCGCAGCAGTCGGCCCCTTCGAGCCCCTCCAACTCCAGCTCCAGCTCCGACTCCAGCTCCGACTCGGACTTCGAACCCGGACAGAAACCGGGACAAGGTAAAAACGCGTCTACGTAAAAACGCTTCTACATAATCCGTCCTCGGGCCGTGTCTGACCCAGAGGCGCTCCGTTCTCGTCCCCAGGCCCGCTGCGATCGATGGTGGAGGAGATTCAGTCGGAGGAGTCGGACGACGACGACAGCAGCTCGGAAGAGGAGACCCCCGTCAAAACGAACCCCGGCAACTCTCGGTGAGTAACGGGTTCCGCTCTGGCCAAACGGACACGGCCTCGGGCGTCTTTACCGCTGACAAAGAGCTGCGCGGCGTATCGCAGTCGCATCTAAAGCACAATTTGAGTTGGTGCAGTTCTTAACTAAATGAAACATCCTCTGCAAAGAACAATATATGCTTCTTTTGTTGTTGTTGCTTTTAATGGCGGTGGAAAAGGTGCATTTACCGCCACCTTCTGCGGTTGTACTTCTTCTGCGGTTGTACGTCTTCTGCAGTTGTACGTCTTCTGCAGTTGTACGTCTTCAAAGTATGTGTTTTACGCTATACCGTAAAAAAGAGAAAGGAGAGAAAGGGAAAAAATAATTGAATACAATATCCTTCTCTACAGAAATCTTTCTGTTCGTGTAGTTTAGATCTTTACAATGTGAGTCTTGGAGCAGTTTATCAGTTCATATTTCAGTTTTTAAAATGTAAACGCTGTTTAAACATCACAAATCTGTTCCGCGGTTTGATCTTTTGTGGTGCAGCGTCAGTAAAAACCACTGCTCTGAATTGCTCTGGAAATTCCCTTGAAACTTCAATAACCAAATAATCAATAATAATGATTTTATCGGCAGTTGATCGTGTGTTTCGTGTCACAGCCACCGAAAGAAAAACTACAGAAGAGGGACGCGTTAATCTTAGGGTGACCGCTCTTGTACAAACATTTCCCGGAACTTTATTTTTTTTTTTAATACACTATTTATGGAGGCTTTGTTTTGAAGCATTTAACAGCTGTGCACAATTTTGACAAAAATATACATGTTTTTGATCATCCTGAACCATCTGAATTGTACTAAAACATGTCCAGTAATTGTTGTGGCGGAAGTATGACATGTAACATTATTGGACTGTAAAATGTAGAGTAAAAGTGCAGAAATAGCACTTATAACGTTATTTGATCACACTTGCGATGAAGGCAGATCTTGGAATGTGCTGATGTCATGTTACAGTGTTATTTATATTTATTGTGAGTAGAAACGTAATTATTTTATGATTAGTTACGATTATTGACACCAAACCGTGAAACCCTCTACTCACTTTAATTTCCTTTATCTTACTGTTATGTTGTGGACGGAGTACCGTATTTTCCGCACTATAAGGCGCACTGGATTAAAAGGCTTTTAAGTGCGCCTTATAGTGCGGAAAATACGGTAATCACAATTATCGATCGATCAAATAATTTATGAGGCTTGAGAATATTGTAGTTGTTATTTTGTAACGATGCAAACATTTAGTATTTAGTGAATCGTCTATTATACAAATAAAAGAAAACATCAGCAAAAAGAGCTGTAATCGACAAACGTCGAGCGTAAAGTCAAAAATCTCTGCACCGTTTGTAGTTCGTTTTACGGTTCATTCCTGACACGTCAAACTGTCGTCGTCGAGATCACGGAAAGGAAAATCAGGTTATGTACACATGCAGGACGGACCGACTCTAAACTCGAGGCCCGTGTCGCTTCCGTCGGCGTGTCTGACCTTTTGACCCTGTCCGTTTTTAGCCTGAGCCTGGACAGCGAGAGCGACAGCAGTGACGGGTCGCACCGGCCCAGCAGAGACCCCGCCCCGCCGCCCCAGAAGCACGGCTCCAACAACAACAAAGTGAGTCAAACTAACCTAAACAAACGACTGTGTTTCAGCCTGTACAGTATCCAGCGTTTGTCCTGCTGCTGTGGCTGATCATATCAATATATTATTGTTAGGCAAACCGTAATAAAGTACTAATATTAAGATGTTAATGTTTAGTACAAAGCCCAACGATTGAAGTAAAGTTGTGAGAAACTTTAAAAATGAACAGTGCAGTGTCGGGCTAGTTCCTTCATAGTATAGTACATAGTATTGCCCTTGACTCTCCCTAAAAGTAATTGTGTTAGTTACTGTGTTATTAAGCAATCAAAGTTACTACCATATAAAGTAACTGTTAGATTACAAAAAAAAACATGGCTGCTTGTTCAAGTAAACAATACTCTGGCTTAAAAAAAAGATCGATTATAAAAAATAAAAAAGGCAATCACAGTCTCTAATTCTTCTTTTACGTGAGACTTTTTATTGATGAGTTCGTAAACAAAGCCACATCGTAAGCTTCGCTCCAGTTTAAAGTCACACTCTGTAACTTTTCTGCCGGGCGGTCTGGCTTTGCCATCCATCCATCTTCTTCCTCTTATCCGGGGGCCAGGTCAGGTCACGGGGGCAGCAGTCTAAGCAGGGACTCCCAGGCTGCCTCCTCCCCAGACACTTCTTCCAGCTCCACTGGGGCCAGCCGAGAGACATGGTCCCTCCAGCATGTTCTTAGGGAGGCACCCAGGAGGCATCCGGAACAGATGCCCGAGCAGCGGCTCTACTCTGAGCTCCTCCCGTGTGACTGAGCTCCTCGGGTTAATATAGCTGCCATTATCTTTTTTTTTTTAATTGTGCAATGACATTCGCTCAAGTCTGAAGTCCAGCATGGCCGTCATAGCCGCCCAAAAACACACTCGTTGAGACCAGACATGTCTGAACATCAACATTAACACTGGTTATTACATATTGAATTAAGAGGACAGTGGGTCTAAAATGCAAAGCTAATCGCACTTAGCATTTATCCTTAGTCTTTGGACATACGTTATAATTACATAGCTGCTACTTCTCTTTTTAAAACTAAACAAAAGCCAGCCACGCTATGAACCCAGTCATACTTTAGACTCGAGAAGGAGCTCCACGATTCTTTTTTTGGCCTGCATCACCGCCTCTGATCTCATCTGACGTGTCGCGCTCAGGTTTCCGGCAGAAAGAGCCCCGACTCCACTTTCCGCTCGGAGAAGATGCTGAAGAAGGGATACGACAAGGTAGGAAGGGTAAATCAAACTTTTTTTCTTATTCCCGCATCATTCACACACACGCACGTCATCTTTTTGTCGTTCAACGCGCAATGACCTTCAGGGGGTGTGGCCAGTCTCTCCACAAGTAGAAACGGCGACGTACACACTGGTCGAGCCAAAATGTCCACCGTTTTGAGTAAAAAGGAGATCCGGACATAGTTGGTGATATTACATTGGCCTTGTATTGCGTTTCCACTGGGCTGTATCGATGAAAAGTCGGGACTTGTGCCAATAAAAAGAGATTAACGTTTGAAAGGAAAAGTGCTCGTGATGACTTGCCTTGACGGCATGCGAGCTGTTGGATGCGACACTTTTAGCACAAACGTTTTTAGTTATAGAAATGGCTCCAGTATTGTTTCAACTTGGAATTAGATGTAGAGAGGCTCATTTTCACCCTAATAGATGCTTTTACTATACAACTGTCCAGTATATTTCTTTTAAAAATCCGTAAACCAAGTAATAAAATAGCTGTGGCGTTACGTGCAAAACAATCGACCTAGTTCTGTGTCGAAACTATAAAAATCGGCTGCGACGCTTTTCACAAATGTCCTTGTCTGTAATAACGTCGGCGTCTGTGTTCCAGGCGTACACCGAGGAGCTGGTCGACCTCCACCGCAGACTCATGGCGTTAAGAGAGCGCAACGTTCTACAGCAGGTGCGTGTGTTTGAGCGCTCGTTTCACCCCCGAACGTTCACACCGACTCTCTCCTCCTCTTCCCCCGCAGATCGTGAACCTGATCGAGGAGACGGGACACTTCAACGTGACCAACACCACCTTTGACTTTGACCTCTTTTCACTGGACGAAACGACCGTCCGCAAACTACAGAGCTACCTGGAGGCCACGGCCACGTGACAGGACGCCGCGCCGGGCCGAGACCACCAGGCGCCCACGCGAACCGGACTAGCGAGCGCGCGCGGGGTCGCCTTCGTGCCGCGTTTGAGGACTGCAGGAACAAAGTGAAGAAGAAGAAGAGGAGAAGGAGGAGGTGGAGGAGGACAAACTAGGATTTTTTTACTGAACAATGTTTTTACTTTTGAGTGTGTGCAGGGCGATGAAACGCACCACGTCCCGGGGCTGCGCAGTGTGAACCGAGACTCCTTTTTTAAAACACAGCAATATTTTTTAAAACCGTGTAGCGCTTTAATGATAACTATTGAATGGAGAGTGTTAAGCAAGTTAAGATTAAGGCCGCAACGGTCGATCAACTAATGCGTCGCATAGATGGATCGTCGCAATCATGGCCTGGACTATGCGGGCTCTAAAACGCATGCGAAATGACTTTTTATAACAAAGTCTGGGGCGATATTAGATCAAAATGTCAAAAAAAAAGTATAAACTGTTTGATTTTCATGATAAAAACACTTAACCTGTAAATACTCTTAAAAAGTCTAAAAGCGTCTAAAAAGTGTCGACGTGCAATTGAAATAATCGTTTGACTCGTCGACCGCTGAAATAATCGTCAGTTGCAGCCTTAATTAAGATCTTACGTCTCACTGAGAACGTGACGAGACCTGGATCAAACTTGGATCTAACCAAACGCTACCATTTTAAACTCAAAAGGCTCTTTATGATTGGCCGATTTTTAAGTATAATTGGTGATCTACGTGACACTGTGCAGCCCTGGCCACGCCCTCGTCTGGTTCTTCTGTTGTCCCCCCCCCCCGCCCCCCTTCACGCTGCTCCTTCCTGGGCCGCGGCTCGGGGCCCCTCCCCCTGGGGGTCAGCCGGGGCTCATTTCTCTGGGAATGCGGGCACGAGAGGCCGAGGCTCGAGTTAAGATGTCGCCTTTGTTCGCTCGCCTTTGTTCACGAAGCACAAGCTCAAACAGCTGGTGTCGCTCCTTCAGAACCTATTTCACACCGATCACGGAACGATACGAGCGTTTGTTTACACGGCACTGGAGGAAGTCTAATGATGGCGTTGTCGTGGACGTCTAAAAGTGCGCTGCGTAACTTTTCTGGCTTAGCTCCATTTCGACCGTGTCCCTCGTTAAACTAAGGTGTTCTAATTGCCAAAAATACCTTGAAAAGCGTGCATCGTTACTGTGAGCCTGCTCGCCTCTCCAGACGAGTTAAAAGCCGTACTGTGGAACATTCCAGTGGTGACGGCTCCATGGAGAAGAGCGGGTGTCGGACCCTGCTCCAGAAAAGTCACGTACTGCCACTTTTAAATGTATTACAAAATGAAATTGACGTTTTAAGACAATTCAAATAAACTATGCACTTTGCTTTCTACGGCAGAGAAAAAAAAGTACAACTTATGACAATTATGTAAACGATTAGTGCATTTGGAACGTAGTCTTTCTGAAGACTGAAACGCTCCAGAGTTTCAACATAGTTTTCAAACAGAGCTCGGGGTGAAGCGTCACGTATTTTGCGTCTTAAGACTCTGCAGCCCGCGGCAACAACTCTTTCATTCAGCATCTAAACAACATGTAGTTTATGTGCATTAATGTGACAAAAAATTAAGATTTTCATGTAATGTTTTCTTATATATATTAGACATTTTACGTAAAAATTTTAATAAAAACTTGAATAAATCACCCTTGAAATTAGGTATCATCAAATACATTCAAATCTTAAGTACGACATTGTGACGTTCGGTGTGTGTAGCTGCAGATCTTTGTCGCGATGAGAGAATAAACTGCCTTTTAACTTCAACTATCCCTTATAAATCCATGGACGTAAGTGGATTAAATCAAATACTAATAATCAAATGTTTAGGTGCAGAGTTAACCATGTTTTCAAGTGAAAATACTGACAAAAAGACCATAAACTTCTTAAACAAGCAGCGACAACACAAACCCCGAGCTCTGTTAATTACACGACACGGGAATTAGCCCCTCGCCCGCCTTACTCATTACCACCGGCTTATTGGTTTGTGACTCCCCGAACGCACTTCTGACAGTCGAGCCTCTGCGCTTGTGCCCGCCTCGAACCCCGCCCCCGAACCCCGCCTTCCCCCTCAGCGTGACGCGCATGAACTCTACTGCCTTCTTCTAGCGCCGGCTGGCAGGGCGACGGGGGCGAAACGTTTCTTACCAAGCCGCGAAAAGTAGCCATAGTCGTCGTCTCCCAGATTTAAAAAAAAAAACAACCCACCAACAACCAACCCACCCACCAACAACCACCCGACCGACCGACAAGCGATACAAACAAACACAAAAACGGGGCCACCTTTTTTGAAAGTTTTTTATTTTTCTACGATTGTGTGTATTTATTCCCAGATTGCGAGCTATGAATGTATATATATCGCTTTTACTTTTCTACGGCTAGCCACAGCTCCTCTCTAGTGCCTTTTCTTCGACCTTCAGCGAGAGGGGGGTTAGCCACGGTCCCCCTCCCCGACAGTCCCCCCGACGTTCCCCCAGGGGGCACCAGTGTTAATTGGGATGCCTGAATATCCAGTATTGTCTTAAAAAAAAACGCTCACGTCATCGCTCGTCTTCTCATCTCGTGTACGGTCCTTTTTTTGTTTCTTTCTCTCATCTTAGCGATGGCGGATTCGGCGTCGACAGGGGGGAGCGCCGGACCAAGTATTTAATCATTAGCTCTAGTTCTTAGCGCCGTGTTGTGCTTTTGAGAGGCTCCCACTCTCGGTTTGTTCTTGAATGGACTCTTCAAGTGCTTTTGTGGATTGACGGCGGAGCGGTTCCAAGCTGCTGCTGCTGCTGCTGCTGCTGCTGCTGCTGCTGCTGCTGCTGCTCTTCTCCTTCGGGAAAAACAAAAACGAAACGTGCATCGCTACTAGCAATGCGTGCTAACAAAGAAGCTTGGCGACCAGCTCAACTGCGTCTAACGCTGGTTTCGTTTGTGCCACGGGCGGTTTTCAAGGGGAAAGACGTCTGGTGTTAAAGGTGCACCGTGTAACTTGACTACTTTGCCTGGGATATTCCACAGTATGGCATTTAACGTACGCATTTGGTCATTTATAGATGCGTTTGCAGCTCTGAAGACGTCAAAAACGTGTATTCTGAAAAGCTATCATGCAAAATGTACTTTTTAATCATGTCAAAACGCTGTTCCTTCATCAAAAACATCCCTGAGAGTGGTATTTGGCTCCAGCTTGTTTCATTGGACATGTAGAGTAAGTCTACGTCTGAACCTGAGAAAACGCCCCGTTTCAAGTTTTCCAAACTTGCAACGTTTTAGTTAAGTGTTTTTTAAGTCCATAAATCATCACCAGACTGAGCGTTTCTGCCTCAAATCACGTGTTACCACCGCGTGCTTGTGTTAGCATGTCGGGCTAGCTTTTGTTTGTTGGTAATTCCCTCTGCTGCCAGTAGATGGGGCGTGGGTACCAAATCCTGCTGAGGAAACTCCTGACTGATGCATACATTAAGTTCTACAACAAAAGATGCCTGAACAAATGTATTTAAACTGACGATACAAATAATGCAGAGTATGTGTACTTTAAATGCCATACTGCGGAACATTCAGGGCCAGAGAAGTTAAACGGTGCACATTTGATATTAACATAAGCTTACTCGCTCTCACAAAGCTGGTTATGGATCAAGTCTTGTTTAATTCACAGGAAAACTCATCTGTTTCATTTCAGCCGTGGCAAAGCGCATTTTGTTCAGATTTGTTTCCGTTTTTGGGAGATGAGTCGGTATAGTTACTTTTGTTTGTGTTTTATGATTGAAAACCTAAAAGGGCTAAATTTCGTCGTGTTCTCTTCCTGTAATATATTTTTAAAAACGCGTCCTCTCACTGTCCACGGGATTAAAACGGTCCGTAACAAACACACTTTTTATCCACTTTTAAACGGTTGCAGAATATTGCTACGGCTAAAAAAAAAACGTTGCTACTGAACTCTAAAGCAGGACAATCCCAGAAACCTCTTTTCTAAACTCAAATTAATATATTCTAGTGTTTAATGAGTCGACACAGCTCAAATCTCATCTTTATAACGCAAACAATAACAATATGTAAACGGTAAATACGGAGTCGCAACGAACGGTTAAGATGATCAGTTGGTGAGCGATGAGACGATGATACTGTACTTAACTTTTATCCGGTTCAAAAGATGAAATATTTAGGTTTTAAATTATTGACCGCAAAGGTAATAGTCATCATTCGCAAACTCGTTTGTGTTTGTCGCAAGCGAAACGTCAAAAGCAATAAATTTTAAAGGCGTAATGAACGATTTTTCGCCAATTTGCGAACTCTGATGCATGCGCACTCCCCCGTGCAGACTGATACAACACACACGTGCGTTTGTTTATTAGCGCGACGGAGCGCATCGCATCTCTCGTCTCCGTAGATTTCCGTCTCTTCTGAGCTCGAACTGAGGGAACTATATTATGATAGATCAATGCGCTTAGCCACAGGGAAACGTGCTGCTCTCCTGGGGACGAGCCGACGCGGCTGCAGGTGAGCGGTAGGTGCATCTTTGATTGATGCTAATCGGCAGTCCACGCCACGAGAAAATGAGACTCAGATTTGGTGTCAAAAAATCGTCCATTCCACCTTTTTAAGAAGGGAAAAGTGGCGAACGACACGGTAAAGCGCAAATTATCACATAAAAAGGGCCTATGACGGGTCGGACTACTCATTGAACTAAAATGCAGTTAAGAAAAATATATTTTGAAATTTGCAAACATTAAAACAAATGATCACAGGTTTATAATTTCACTTCCTGTTTGTAATTGATGACATCACACTAAGAAATTATCCAGCAAAAACTCCTAATGTCTCAATTTTTTATTTATTTGACAAATAATAATATTTGAGAGCGACTTTGTTTTGTTGAATTAATGTTTAGAGAGAATTTTTTTTTGTAAATTCTGCATCAACTTTGACTGGAGTGTCCCTGGTGTGATGTCACTTCCTGTCATTTCCAACAGATTTTTTAAATAGTTTCCTCCACAAATACCTGCTCGATTGGTGTAAAACTATAATTTATATGTACAACAGGTATAAATACAGAAAAATAAAGTAATCATAAAAATCTGTCATACGTCACTTTAACGTTGAAAAGCATCTTAAGATCTCCAGAAGAATCCTTATTGCTCACACAGATTTACTGTCCATTTCACCGTAGAATTGACTTGTCTTTTAAACAATTTACGTTCAAAACTGAAGAATCGCCTCCGTGTTCTCTGCTCACTCCTGCTTCAAAGTAACATTACCCGAGTAAAAGTACAATGACGTAAAGTAACGTGAAAATCGCTTCACAAAACGACAACAAAAGTCGAGCAAAGAAAAACAAGCCTGTATAGTTTATTTGGAAGTGTGAAATTCTGATGTTTTTGGAAGGACAAAATGCGCAAAAAAAAAAAGCGCAAGAAATTACCAGAAATACAGTTGCGCTCAGTGGGAAATGCAACTCAAGAGTGCTGTTACATTAAGATATATTAAGTGGAAGTGTAAATGTAATGCAATAACGTCCAATGCCCTCGACTGAAAAGTACAGTTTTTAAAAGCAAAACGTTGAAAAGGGCAAATATTTACTCAAAATGTCCCTTTTTCGTTTTAAATTAACCTCATTTTAGTCTTTTCTTTTTGTCTGTATAACTGAAAATGTGTCAAATAGTGCAGTATTCAAATATCATCCTTACTGTATATTGATATCGCGGTGATTCCCCACATTGCGCACGCGAGCGATTTAAAAAAAAATAAATGACAACACGAGTATGATTTAAGTGTGTAGTTGTGTAAATGTAACTCGGTACTCTGCTCTTCTGCGTTTGTAAGTCACGTTCACGCTCGCACGTCACGTCGGGCGAGTTCCACGTTCCAGTTCATCGCCGAAACGAAAGCACAAAGGTCACGCGCCGTGGCATTAGTTCAACATTTCAGTGCCTTTTTCTACCGTGCCAGAACCAGCTTTGTGAGACCGGATTCCGCGAACGCTCTCCCAACTTCGCCGCCGACTCCCGCGGTGTTGGTTTCCGTGGCGCCCCCCAAAAGCCAAACACACACTCACAAAACTCACTGTGTAAAAAGGTAAAAAAAAAAAATAGGGCCTCGTCCGTTCACTTCGATAGCTTTAATCCACTGTTGTGTTGCCGGTTCTCGACTCCGTGACGAGCCGCATCTGGGTTTTTTCCGGTGAAGCGTGTCTCCGTGGTGACACTTGTTCTCGTCGCCGCCTTACGTGCCCAACAAATACGAACCCTTTCCCCGCTTTACTTTATCATTTCAAACGTTCGTTCCACCAATTGCGAAACTACGAGTCAGTGCGGTCGGCTTTGGTCGTCCGGAGTCTCCCGCGGCCCGGCGTCAAAGTGCATGTTCCATTTACAGGTGATTTTTGTGCTGAAAAATACCTTGGAAAAACTTCAGTTGGTTTTGGTGAAAGCGCAAAATCCCAACAGCCTCGCGGGGCTTTACAGAAATGTGGATTGGGACATCACAGCATCGAATTTTAGAGTCGCGATTTGACGATTGGTCACGATTCGACGATTGGTCTCGATTCGACGATTGGTCTCAATTTGACGATTGGTCACGATTGGGATCACAACCCAAAATGGACAGGAATCTCTAGTTTTGAAACTAGTTTTACGACATCGATTGACAAAACAAATTTTAAATGTGACCAAAACGGACAGATAAAGTGATATGAATTTAGTGTTTGGACTAGGGATTGAATTAAAAAGACAACATTTTGCGTCTAAAATAATCACGATTGTAATCTTTTAGTTTTATTGTGATTTATATTGTGGCCTAGATAATCACGTTGAATTAACCAACAAAACGCTCATAAAGAAGTCGATAAAAGTCGGATCGAGATATTCACAGGAAACGTGTCTTTAAAATGAGCGGCTTTTATGCTTTTAACTGTTATTCTGTGAAACGTGTCATTAACTGTAAAGTTTTTTTTTTTTTTAAATCACGCCAAGATCAAGGAAAGAGGAGTCAAATTGCGTAAATTCTTTCCCTTTATTCCTCACAATTGTAAAATAATCTCCAGGTTTTGTTGTAATTGCTTCATTTTAGTCAAACGTTTAGTTGGAAAGTATCGATTCTCGTGCAGAAAAATCGATACTTTGATCAAGCAAGGTTTTTGTTTTTTAATTTTCGTAATTTTTTATAATACATTAATTATATTTTATTTTTTGGACTTTTTTTTAATCCGATCAAGCTGCTATAGAGATAAGGTAACGATGTCACGGTTAAATTGTTTTTATGTTTCTTTTTTCTACATCTACATGACAAACCAATCCACAATTATATCACTTTAGATTCTAGTCGGATTAAAAAAACAATTACATTCTTGACAATAAAGACTAAAACGGCTAAAATGATGATTACAATAAAAAAGACAACTAATAAACAACCAAAAAAAGCGAAGATGACACAAAATAACACGGAACAAACAAAAGAAATGCATTAAAGTCAAAGAATTCCCATACATTTTAGTCCTAATCCAAACTCGTGGAGTCGTTGGCGTTTCGCTCTGACTCGTGGTTTTTCACTTGGTGGTCACGTCTGTCTCTCGGAGGAAAGCCCGGGCGCCAAAACAAACTCCCTCGCCGTCGCCCTCGCTCTCCCTCGACGTGGGAACTCTTTAATCCCGGCCCGCGAACTCCGACCTCGGGCCACGGGTTCTTTTCAGTCCCTTGTATTTTTGGTCAAGTGGGTTCACGGGACGCCCCGCGACAGTTAATGTTTTATTTATGGACCTCTGCACTTTTGGCTGTGACAACTTCAGTACTTATTAGACTATTTTTAAGGATTTTATACAATATTTACATGCAATACTATCTGAGTGTTTCCTTTGCCAAGTTTTTATTTTTTATTTTTTTCTTATTTAATTGTCATTTTTTTTTGGCATGTTTTACTCGCATACGGACAAGCTGTTTTCGGAGGAGTTGTTGCCATGGGGACGTCTCCGCGTGTGTGCGGCGCGCGTTTGTCTCGCCCGCGATTCGAACTTCCGTCGTCCACCGCACGTTTTGGGTTCTTGGTGGGACGTAGCGGCGTCTGGTCAGCCGAGCTCCGTCTCGTCCTGAGCGAGACAAAAGACAAAATTGCCACCTATTTTCTGCACTAATGACCTTTTTAAATGGACGAGCTTTATGCAATTCTCAGCCTCTTCTTTTGGTTGTACATTTTTTTTAAATTGTGGCGTTTGCCGTGCCCAGTTTGGTGCAGCTTTTTCAGCGACTTTAGGCCTTTTCCACGCAGTTCTTTCACTTTTCCACGCAGTTCTTTCACTTTTCCACGCAGTTCTTTCACTTTTCCAGAGCAGACCGAGCACGGCTGACTAGAAATAAGATGATAATAAGATGTCATAGGAAACTGGCCTAGCTCTAACTGCGTCATAACATGTAAAATACAGAAGGAGCTGTGGGGCGGGGGCGGGGCATGGGGACAGGGTTGCCTGTATTTATAAAGGTTCTGTTTAAAGGGAAACTTCATGTGTCAGTCCACAGCGGGACAAAGGAACTGGAGGCAAGAGAACAATTTGGTATTTTTTAAAAACTTGGCGTTGCGATGCCACCATGTGGCCGTATGATGCAAGTTGTTAAGAAGGACAAACCCTGTTATTTTAATGTTAGTTTTTCTTTTGAAAACATATTATTAATAAAGTCATAAGTACTGTTTGTGTGTGTTTGGTGCTGCCCTGTATTTGACCCGTGTTTGACCTGACTGAGCGGGTTCATGGTGAGTTCAAGTCGATGGGGTCAAAGGGTCATCAGCCTCAGCTATAAGCGTGATGCGTGTACCGTGGAGCCCAGAGTGTCTGAGAGGAGGTCTATTGATAAAGGCTGATCAATAAACACTGTTGCCAGAGGAACATTCAAACATGATGAGCACTTTAGATGCTCCATCGCTGCTGTCGCTCTCACGCTCTTGTGCTCTCTCTGACCACTTCAACAAAGCACTTCAATCACACTTCTTGGTCATTCAAAACCGAGATGTTTCCTTACATTTTTAAATATATATTTAAAAATGTTTTATATATGTATATATTATATTATGTTTTATATATGTATAAAACATAAGATGGAGTCAGATCTAAAGGAATATCTTATCTTATCTCCCCTTCACTGTGGAGCTCCTCCAGGTTTCTACTTTTTCTCAAGGAGGTTTTTTGTAGTTTTTCCTGGCTGAGGAGGACAGCGGACTCTGGAGCATGGTCTCCCGTCCCCACAGACATTGCTTAATCTGTTTTTCACCGTCGCCCTCAGAGGCAACTGTTGTGATTTTGGGTGTTACAAAATAAACAGCAAACAAACAGAACACATAAAACAGGTTCACTGAACATCAGAGCACATTTGGTCCTAAATCTTCTGTAATCAGAGTGAAAATCAATATTACTACATGAATTGTTGCCAATTCATTTTTTCAGCTCACTTTATCATGCTCCATTTCAATCCAGTGCCCGGTCCAGGTTTTCCTCTCCTCTTGACATGTCACCGCCCACAGGGCCAATCATCCAATCACAGGCTTTCTGATCTGGTATAGAAGCTGCCCTGCTGTACCTGAACTCAGCAGGTCACTTCCTCCAAACATATAGTTTTACACATGATACTGAAGTCACATATTGTAACAGTTGGTTGTACAAAACATGAAAGAGAATCGACAAGAGTCAGTTTGTTTTGCCACTTTTATTCCACGACTGTCCAACAACAAACATGTTTTAAATGGACAGAACTTCACTCTGAAATCACAGCTGTGGCTCGTCGCGGGTCGGGCGAATCCGGGAGCATCTGGTCCTTTAAAACCGCCCAAAAAAATCTTTACAATCCACAGTTGATTCCCTTCACCCAGAAAACCACAAACTGCCGTCGTATCCGCGAGGCCTGAACTCGCTCGGATACTCTGTACAATTATGTATTCCTTGTATCACTGGCCTTTAGTATAAAACAAAACTATCATCTCCATCTGTGCCGTTTCTGACAGCACTGAGTTTTGGCGCCATCTACTGGCTGTAGAACGACGGTTAAAATGAAAAACAAAAGTGAATTTAACATTTTTTCATTTTCACCCGTGTCTCAACTTGTGTTTCTCCCTCAGCCTCATCTGAAGAAATTACCTTTCTTAAATACAGCTGAATAAACACATTTTAAGCATTTAACTATTTTATCCCACACACGACACAGGTAAGGAACTATTTTAATGACATTTAACTATTTTATCCCACACAAGATGCAGGTAAGGGACTATTTTAATGACATTTATTTAACTTTCATCTCACTGTCTGGCTCTTATTCGCTTTAAATGTCCAGATGTAAATTTGAGGGCCCGGTAAGAAACTTTCTATAATGACCACCAGATGGCGACATTTGTACATTAACATTTGCTGCTTTTTCAGGGCAAAATGTGACGTTTAGGGTTTATCTTTCATTCACACATTATTTGTGAACGTAGAGACAAACACAGAGACAAACACAGAGACAGGAGAGTGTGTTTTTACCTTGATGGTGATGAGCATGGACAGAAACTTCTTCTTGTCTCCGATGAGCATGGCGTTGCTGATGAACGGGACCTGCTCCTTCACCGCGTCCTCGATGGGAACGGGAGCCACGTTTTCTCCTCCCGCCGTGATGATCAGCTCTGAAAACGCAAACGCAACTTTAACACGCGAGGAACACGGACACACGGGTTTTACTTGGATAAACGTCTTTCTGAGCAGACTTAACATGTAATACTTTAGACATGTTTTACAGTGCTCTTTATGTTGACAGGAAGTGTGCGAAATTATTATGAAAATCAAAGTAATGTTAAAGGGCCCATGTCAGGTTATTACGAGTTTCTAATTTTGACTTTATTTGGTGTATTTGTACCTGTTGTACATATAAATTATAGTTTTACACTAATCGAGCAGGTGTCTGGAGAAAAGTTGAAAAATCTGTAGAAAGACAGGAAGTGACATCACATCACTCCAGGGCCGGCCCAAGCCTTCAGGGGGCCCTAAGCGAAAACATTTTTGGGGGCCCCTCACCACGTCATCAGAATCAGTTTTATTGCCATTGTCAGTGAACAATTCACATATGGGAACTTTCTTCAACGCAAACAAAGCACACCAAAACGCCAGGGCATCAGTTTGCCAGTTAGTTTATTCTCAGCACCTCACAAGCTCAAATATTGATAACTTAAATCCCACAATGCAACTTGGTATTCCGCTGACATCACCTCTACTCCCTGTACAAATAACACACATCCCAGATATGTCTTTGGGTGTATTTGTGGGCGTTAAGGGTCGACAGCCACATTAGCAGTTTAAATTAATAAACAGGGGGGTCCGGGGGCCATCCCCCAGAAATTTTCAGACCTTTTTTGGGTCTTCTGCTGCATTTTAATGTGGTCCAGCCGGCTAAAGTAAGAGTAAAATGTTGAGGTTGTAATGCTATAAAATGATGATGTGATGAAACTGTGCCAGGAGAAAATGACTAAAGCCAGTTATTAATACATTAGTGTACTTAATTACTCAATACAATATTGGCTATGAAAAATAATTATGGTCAAATTGATTCATTTTAACTGAAAATGTAAAAGTAATAGTTATCCTTACTAATTTATCTTTTACAGCTCCCAACTGTTCCTTCTTGCCAAAGTGACAAAACAAGTTATATTAAATTAAACAAATGGCATAAGCATTGCTTGATTAACAATTAACACTGATAAAACAGTGCAAACATGTTATTCCCAGAGAATGAACAGAACGAGAAGTGAAAGTCCAAACCTCGCTATTGTGAAGCGACTGCGTTTCTGCAACTTTGCCACTTTTATATAAAAATATATAGTATTATTCTATAACAGACGTAATTATAATATGTCTGGTTATTTTTCACTATCAATTTATTATAATTTATAACAAATAGTCTAATGATGCTTTTTAAATAAATTGAAATGTTTTATTGCTCTATTAAAAGTTAATTACAATATAAATGTTTGTTCTGATCAGAACACCACACACTGGACTCCTGCACCTTTACATTCCTCTCATTCCACTTTAAGAAGTCAAAGTAAAACAGACATCACGAGTCACGATTGATCTCACACATGGTGATGTGAGAGAGGGGACGCAAACTCAAACCGCTCATCTCTGACTGAGGCTGCACAGGGGCCCGGGACAGGGGCCCGGGACAGGGGCCGCACACTGTTCACTCCAAAGTCTCACGTCAGAGGTTCTGGACGAGACGGCGCTCGTCCGGACCGGATCTCCGCCTCTTAGTGACCCGGGGCATAGAGGCCCCTCACCGGCCTCACCTGCAGCTAACACTACGGGGCTGGTGTAAATGTGAAGCTTATTATCTTTCATTCAGACACATATTGTGCGCGGGGCAGAGCTCTCGTCGCCTCCAGCCTGAGCGAACTAACGTGACAGAATCGTGTTGTTTCAAACAGCAGCATTAACCGTCTCTTTGTAAGAGAAGTTCAATACCTGGAGAGTGTTGTTGAGTTTGCAGTTTCTTTACATCGTCAAGAAGTTTCTTCTTTCGTTTTTCGGCATCGGGGGATATATTCCTCTGGACATGAGGACCACGCAGGCACCACGTTCTGTTGTGTTTATGTTTTGCTCTCGAGCTCCTCGCGCACAATGAAGTTGCCCAATCAGCGCAGGTTTGGTGTCTCGGTTGCCAGATTGTCATTACAAATAAATGCGGTTTGTGCCTTATATGTTACCGCTGTGTGTGCTTCCGCGCCAGCAGCGCTACTACACTAGTGGCGCACGCTGCGCTTGCGCTTCTCATAAGACGGGTTGCCAGATTGGGGGCCCTATTAACGCCTCGGGGCCCTACGCGGCTGCTTAGTTCGCTTATAGGCTGGGCCGGCCCTGCATCACTCGTTCAAGTTTATGCAGAATTTACACAAGTAAACAGCTTTTTTGACTCTCTAAACATGAATTCAACAAAATAAAGTTGCTCTCATATATTTATTGGTTGAATTTTAAAAAAAAGTGACATTAGATGAGTTTTTGCCCAGTGTTTGCCTAGTTTGACGTCATCAAATACAAACAGGAAGTGAAATGATAAACCTAAAAAAACTTGCCATTCGGGGATAAAACATTTTTAATATTTTTTTTATCAAAATTATTATATTATATTCATCTGTGATCTGTCCTTTTCCTCTGTATCTGCTGCGTTGTATCAATGAAATTTCCCCATGTGTGGACAATAAAGGATTATCTTATCTTATCTTCTGCATTTTAGTTCAATGAGTCGTCCGACCTGTAGGGGGCACTTTAGATCTGTTTTACCCCAGTACAGATGTACAGTAAAAGCATCTATTCAGGTGAAAATGAGACCACAGCGCATTCTCTACATCTAAACTAGGAGTGTGCAAAAATATTGATATATCAATATGTCATGAAACTAAGTTTGGTGATACAGTATCGATATTGTGGGCTGCTGTAATGATATATTACCACGAGTATTTTTTTGTATAATTTCCAGAATTATTTTGTGACCGTGCTACAATTTGGTTGCTTGTTTAACGAAAAAAACAATATAAAGTATTCTTTAGCGCGGCGTCTGACCACGTTCACAATTTGGAAGTGAAACAGAATTCCTCTGCGCGCAGAGGCCAATCTGAAGCGCTCTTTATTCCGAGTTCTTTCTTCCGAGCTTTAAAGGAATAATGGAGGATTTTCCGCTGATTTGAGAACTCAAGCGGAAGTGCGCATGTGCACTCCCCCGGAAGGAGGCACTGAAAAGCCTTGTTGCTCGGTGCAGGAGGTGGGGGACAGAAGGGTCCTGGCTAGATTCACATCTATGCTGGACCATGAGTGTCGCCCCCTGCAGGACACTCTGTCCGCTCTGGAGAGCAGCTTCAGTGAGAGACTGATCCACCCTCGCTGTGTGAAGGAAAGGTTTCGCAGGTCTTTCCTTCTGCTGCTGTCAGACTTTATAACAAACACTGTTAGTCCTGAACACTCGCAATACTGACCTAACCATGTGCAATTCCGTCATATGTGCAATTACTGTTGTGATTCATGTGCAATTACTGTGAAATCCATGTGCCGTCGTGACACATATTCATGTGCAATTACTGTCGTGACCACATGCAATGGTATTTATGTATTTATTTATTTATTTGTCAATGGGAGTTTTTGTTTATAGGAGATCTTCTACTGAGAGTGTTTTTCAAACTTCCTATAAGTGATCTGTTCTTTTCTTCTGTATCTACCTCTGTATCTACCTGCGTTGCACCAATGAAATTTCCCCATGTGGGACAATAAAGGAATATCTTATCTTATCTTAACACATGCGTTTGTTTATTAGAGCGATGGATCGCATGGCATCTCTCTGTAGATTTCCGTCTCTTCTGAGCTCAAACTGTCTTTCTCTGTCTTAATTTTGTCCTGTACACTGAGGGAACTATATTATGATGGATCAATGCGCTTAGACACACACCGGCATATCAACCACGCATGCGCAGCCAGGGAAATGTGCTGCTATGATGGGGACGAGCCGACGAGGCTGCAGCTGTGCAGTAGGTGCATCCTATGATTGACATGTGAATGAACTACTCGGCTGTCCACGCCACCAGAAAATGAGACAAAGATTTGGCGCCAAAAAATCCTCCATAATTCCTTTAATTATCAGACAAATGTGAAATGTTAATCACAAAGTGCATGGATATCAGCCTATACCCTTATTTAAAAGTTTACAACATACACTTATACATTTCCTATAAGTGATCTGTTCTTCTGTATCTACCTCTGTATCTACCTGCGTTGCACCAATGAAATTTCCCCATGTGGGACAATAAAGGAATATCTTATCTTATCTTACATATTTTTTCATATTTATATTTAATCAGCTCTCTTTATAGCATTAACTGTATTACTATTGTATTTGCATATCTTCTCAACAACAGTCATGATATTATCTAAATTGTGATATATTCCCCACTTCTATGTCTAACAATGTCATAAATTCTGCGTGACGGCTGTGCCAAAGTAAAAAAGTACTATAAGTCCACTAAAGTCGCAGCAAAACAAAAAGCATTATTCAAGTTTGCGATGTGTATTTTCATCCCTCTTCCTCTATTCTTCTGCTCAGTGTTGAGACGCAAACTTAAAGAGTTTACCTGTGATAGTCTTAAACACAGGAAGTGAAAAAACACACACACGCACGCACGCACACACACACACACACACACAAAAAGCACGCACGCACAAACACACACACACGCACACACACACAAAAAGAACAAAGTCTAAAGAATAAAGTCTAAAGAATAAAGTCTATAGAATAAAGTCTAAAGAATAAAGTCTAAAGACTAAGATGTACAACTACAGTAGGTGGCGGTAATGTAACGCTTGAATACCAACCGCCATAAAACACCAACCACCGGCGATGGAGCTTCCTCGAGGAGCCGTCACCTTCGCAGAGTCGCCGTGTGGTGGAGCCGACGGGGCCGCAGAGCTGGAAGACGCCGCCAAGTAAGTTCAGTCCACACACGCGAGGGCCCCTGCGGAAAAAAAAAACATATCGATTTAGCATATTAGTTTGTTTTTATCGCGTCATTGACGATATTCAGACGGTATTTTGTGCCGATATTTGCCTTGGTTGAGGTTCCGTTTTGTCTCGATGCTAAAATCTCAAACTTGGTCTTGAGAAAAAGAAAAAGGCTTGATCGTAGTTTAATCGTAGTTTCTTTAATGTTACCAAGTGGTCTTTACTAGTTCTGGTATAGATCAAGTAGGAAAGGGAACGTTCCAATTTTGTACCATTTTGTCATTTTATTTATTTTTTTCAGTATGCATGCGTTTGCACATCCGGAAACTTGTACAGTAGCAACCGAGTCCGCCATTTTGAAAGGTGCACAACCGCACATCTACTACATACGATATCCAGGATATATGAGGCCAAAATGGCAAAAACCTGCGTTCTGTAAGGACCAAGGAATGATAGCTTTGTCGTGTACCTTAGTTTGTCGTTATCGTCTAAAGAATCAAAGTATTCGTAGCTCATTATGCCGTAGAAAAGGATGCAGTCGTGGTGGTTGCTAGTATATCACGTGCCCCTTTCAAAATGGCCGCTATGGGGAAGTCCTGGATGTATGACGTCACCACGAATGCATGTATTGATCAAATGAGTATCTAGTTTTAGTGTTGATTAGTACCTGGGTATGAATAGTTTTGGACTAATCTGACGCATGTTATCAGAGATTATCCAAGATCTTACAAGTGTAAACATTGGAGTGACAATAAGTGAAAGTGAGTTTTATCGTATTATTTTCTCGCATGATCTCGATGAGAATATCACGGAAATCTGTCAGAATGTGCCAGATGTGCCTGGAGTGTCAATCATTTGTTTGACGTTCTTGTTTTGTAAAATTAACTACAAACAGTAAGAGCAGGAATATAACTTTATACCATTATTTGAAAGATTATGTTGTAAGTATGTCTTCTTTTTTATTTTTGATCATTACAAAAAAAAGCTTACTACAGGCACTTCAAATATTATTATTATACCATTATGTATTATTATTTACTAGTGTTATTATTATCATTATTTATTATTATCATCATTATTATTATTATTATCATTATCTATATTATTATTTATTTTTTTATTTTTATTTTTCGACACATCAGATTGTAAAGACTGGGCTGACTTTTTAAATGTTACTGTAAAAAGGCCTATTATTATGATGATTATTATTGTTCAGGGTTTAATTAGGGCCGTTGCCGTGGCATTTTACACAAACAATAGATGCATAATCATCTAATAGTGAAAGTTAGTTCTTTATGTACTATCTCTATACCAACAACTCTCATCTAAACATGTATTGACACTCATAAAATTACAAAAGTGGGACGATGCCCTTGATCTTCACTAACATTTGTAAAACACCACATGACAATGTTACGGATGGGCTGAAAAGTCGATTAATAAGTGTAAATATAGCTTCGATTAATAAGTGTAAATATAGCTTTACATTTTTCACAACGAAGTCTGGACATTTGGTTTTAACCAATGAAAAACCCGAGAACGCGCCATAGCAACCGCCTTGGTAACCAAATGCTTTGACAGCAGTCGCAACTAGCAGAAGGTCGTTCCTGAATATTTATCGGGCTATCATGATGGCAACTATTGATTATGGCTGTGTTGCCTACATGTCTGCAGCTAAGGCTAACTTGAAGAAGCTTGAGGTGGAGCAAGCCCAGGCCTTGTGTATCTGCTGTAGGGCTTTAAGGACCTCCCCTGTCTCGGCAATGCAGGTTGAATTGGGAGAATTGACTTCTCTTGGCTTACTGGGTGAATGTGCAAGGTCATACAAGCACGCACCCGGCAAGGACATTTCTCAGAGAAGATGGGGGACAGAATGAGGCTGACAATTTGGGTTTTAGCTGGGTAGGAAATGCAAACGTGCGACTTGCTGGGGTTAGTGACCTAAGTGTGAGCCCTTTGGTGGCTTTGTCTACTATAGCTCCCTGGAAGTTTGTTCCGGCTCCTGTTGATATTAACTTGCATCACAAACTTAAAGGGGGCACTGGGAGGGCACCGCAGTTCGTTGTTCAAGAGCTCATTGATAAGCATTCTGATGATGTATTTATACCGATTGGTCTAAGGATCCTGAGAGTGGGCGAACTGGCGCTGCTTATTTCGTGCCTGACCTGGGTGTGGCGGTCAAGAAGAGGTTGACAGATTGCCTTTCTGTCTTCACCTCAGAACTCATAGCGATACGGTTAGCGTTGGAATGAGTCTACTTTACAGTGTTGTAGCGTTGTGGTGGCCTCTTGACAGCATTTCTGCATTGCAAAGCATTAAGTTTGGGAAGTCGGATTGCAGACAGGATGTTTTATATGGCATCTTCTGTCTGTCTCTCTCTGTCCAGGAAGGATGTGAGGGTTTCCTCCATTTGGGTTCTTGCACACAAAGTGGCTGATTAAAAGTGATGGCGGAGCTTGAGGGTGGCTGCCTGCCTGGTGGGGTGTTCTTGGATGCATGGGCTGTGGCGTCGGGCCGTGTGTTCCGCCGCTTTGGACATGTGGCGGCAGTCTGCGGAGAGAGGCGGGGGTGTGGTGGGTGTGCAGGGGATACGAGTGCGGGAGGTGTTGTGAGGGAGCGGGGCTGGGGTGCTGTGGCTGTGGGAAGGAGCATGGCTGCAGGGGAAGCGTGTTTGGCGGAGGGGCTAATGAGGTGCGGTGGGTTGAGTTGGCGGCGTCGCGCCCAAGTGTTGAGGTTCCAAGTGTTGAGGTTCCAAGTGTTGAGGTTCCAAGTGTGGAGGTTCCAAGTGTGGAGGTTCCAAGTGTTGAGGTTCCAAGTGTTGAGGTTCCAAGTGTTGAGGTTCCAAGTGTGGAGCCTTCAAGTGTGGAGATTCCAGAATTATTGACAGTGCCTTGGTTGTGGATTGAAAGGATGTTGTACTCTTTATGGTGGATGTTGTGGGCTTTGCTGCTCAGGCTCAAAAGGGAACGGGAAGGATCGGGGTCATTGCTTGGGCTGCAGGGGGATTCCTTGGAGAAGAGCTTGAATGGGCAGAAATGGAAAACACACTAGAGGCGCTGAATGAGAGTCAGAGTAGAGGAAGTCTACTTTTGGAGAATCAGAGTGGTCAGGGTGGAGGGGTGATGGTGGGGGCGTCGCTGGTCTTCTGTCCACAGTGGATGCACGGCGACAACAACGGAAGTGGAGGTCACAATTGCAGTGGGTGGATGCCGGCCGCCATGGAGCGCTGGGAGGGAGGAAGAAGAAGGAAGACGAGGAACAAGAAGATGGGGAGGAGGATCTCATGTGCTTGGAATTCGTGGGCTTGGAACTCTTGCTTTGAACTGAAGAAGTCTAAAGAATAAAGTCTGAAGAATAAAGTCTAAAGAATAAAGTCTGGCGGTAATGTAACATTTGGATACCAACCGCCATAAAACAACAACAACAACAACTTGGATACCAGCCGCCATAAAACAACAACAACAAAGAAGAAGAAGAATCAGTTGCCAGAAGTATACTGATCTTGTCTGACATGTGCTAAACCGAGCGGAATTTTGTGTTTTAAATTCGACAAATCTTGCTGTTATCTGCAATGACGAGATGTGTAGTAATGGACTGCTCTCAAGAGGGAAGCGGGCTCTTTGAGTGGCCCAAACGGAAGGGTCGAGGATGTCTCTGGACACGATTTGTCCAAGAGAATGTTTTTGGAATCCCAAATCGGCAATGTATGGCAAGTCTGGTCCAATGTTATGCTACCGACATTTCACTAAACCTCGTGAAATATCGACTTGGATATTCGAAAAAGTAAGTTGCAAGATATTTTCACATCAAGGCAGTTGTCTGTTGTCTGTGCTTTTGTAGCCGCCGTATGCGGCTGTCTGACCGACGCCGTGGGCATGTTGTTGATGGCGAGAGTGCTCACTTTATGCATATTACTGGTTGTAATAATTATACCAGGAAGTTGAATGGATTTGAAATTAATTTGAATTGAGCCACCGGCACGTTCTCGACTCCCGTTTTCAGGTCAGTTTGACTAGTAATTTGCAGTTTCGAACTTATACAGTAAGAGGACCTCGTCATCATTGTATTACACATCATTTTATGGGAAATATTCCAGTTTAACACGCACCATTCAGAAAGTCTGTCGATGTCCAGTCGCCATCTCATTCTCGTCTCCTCATCATCACTCTCATCAGCAGTTGCAGGACCTGTTCGTCAACTGGATACTGTTCGTCATCCGTTGAAATCCGCTCACTTGACGAGGATTCACTTGTATTTTGTCGCTATCGCTGTCCACTTCAGTGTACATAACTGCCATGTTGGCTAGCCCATCTCCCAGAGTGAGGTCACACTTATGTAAAGGCAAAAAGACGGCAGCAGCAAAGGAGCTTTCAAAAATAGTTTATTTCTTTATCAATAGTATCTGAATATTAAGACTTGGATACTAACGGCTGACGACGACTTGAAAGCACTTACAATTAACGTTTCAGCCCATCTTTAAATAAAGCGACGTTGACGTCTTTCAATTTGTATAAAAATTGAGTTTAAATGTGAGTCTTGTGACAGAGGGATTGAACAAGATGGACATTTTTCAAGATTATTGAATTATTGAATTTTATGTCACTGGTTTGAACTAAATAATGACAAACAAAATGGTGGTTCAGTATTTTTTTTTTAAATGCAAGTCTCTATCAACAAATTTAACGTTAATATTTACTTAACACAATTAAACATACAATTCTTCTATATTATGCCCAGATAAAGGTATGAAAAAACAATTGAAACTAGATACTCATGATAACATTTTCCTGAATAGTTTTGTAATGGTTTTGATCTATATCCAAACAAATATAGATACAAACAGATATTTTGAGATAATATTGTAGAATTAAACGCTAAAGTCGCTCTCTCTAGCTATAATTGAGGAAAACGTACGTAAACAGATAGAAACGCTCCATATTTACAGCAGCGTTTCCACGGGAGTCTCTTGAGTTCACGCTCCTGGTTGCCCCTGGAGACGTTCTCTTCTGTAGTCCTCCGGGACCCTCACTCACGCGTTTGTGTTTCCTTTTTCCTCAGCGAGTCGTTGGAAGAGGAAAATGAGGAGGAGAATCAAGCTGATGAAGTCGCAGCTCCGCCGGCTCAAACAGGTGCGTTTTTAAAAGGTGTTCATCGAGGTGGATTCTTTGTTTATAATTATTCTTACGTTAATCGAGGTCGGTCATTTCAAATCGTCATTGACCAGGTCTTTAGTCTTTTTTTAATAGAGAGGTCCGCAGCCAATCCTCTGCTCCAAACCCACGACTTTACAAACTTTTACAGGACGAAAAAAACGTGACTTAATTCCACGAAAAGTGAGTTTGATGTAGCGCTAGAAGAGCTCTCAAAACTAGCACGAACTTTCGTTATCTGACCATCTCCAATTTCACCCTGGAGAGACTCAAACAAACACAGAAAGACCGTTTAGCAAGATCCAATTATCTCGACTCATGAAATATCCCGCAGCCCTAACTTGCCTTTATCATTCTTGATTTTATTTCTGTGAGTGCGTCGTGCGTTACCCCGGGTTTTCGTTTCGTTTCAGTAAGCGCCCCTCGCCCGGTCTCTCTGCGTGTGCCCGTGCCCTCGGACTCCGCCCTGTGGACGTCCCGGGGCGACGCCGAGGTGAAGCTGAGGATGGGCGATTCGGGCATCGCCGCCGAGCCCGCGCTGACCATACACCAGATGTTCGCCTCGTCCGTGGAGCGCTTCGGGGATCACCCGGCTCTGGGCTGGAAGGACGGGGAGCAGCAGAAGAGTCTGACCTACAGAGAGTACTACCAAACCTGCCGCGTCGCCGCCAAGAGCTTCCTCAAGGTGAACCACTTAGCATGTTTTACATTAAGCATGTTTTAATCCAGTCGTTTCCAAGCGTTAATGATGTATAAACCCCTTAAATGTTACATCAAAGGCAAAATGAAGCAGGTAATAATACACTTTCAATGATTCACTGACATCAGATCGAAATTCTAATAATTTGTGGTTAAGAATGTAAAAAGTCTGTTGGTAAAATTAAAACATTTGGTGGGGTCAACGTTTCTGTGAGTAAATTTCTATTAAAACCCCAAAATAAAAACTTAATAATGCTAAAGTTCTGTCATGATCTCCTGGTGAATAAACCAATAAAGTAAAATACAATAGTAAATGTGTTTAAAGCAGGCTCTGACATCACTTACATGTGTCTGACAAAGCCGTTTTTCAGATTCTGTCCATTTCTTTTGGTTTCTAAAAAGACTACGGTATTTTACGGAGTGTAAGTCGCACCAACCAAAAAATGCATAATAGAGAAGACAAAAACATAAGTCGCATTTTTGGGGGAAATTCATTTGATCAAATCCAAGACACAGAACAGACATTTACTCTTGAAATGCAATTTAAAATAATAACAGATGAGAGAACATGGTGAATAGGTGCACGTATGCTAACGCTAACACCTTCAGCTACATGACGCACAGACAGAACTGTGGTAAGTGTCTGGTATGTTAACGTAACATATTAACAGTTATTCAGATAACTATAGCATAAAGAACATGCTAACACGTTTACCAAAGCATCAGTTTTACCCCAAATCACTAAATCCATTGAATTCTTCTTCCTCTGTGTCACTTCTAAACAACTCCACAAACTCCAGAGGTAGAGGAAGTGCAGATTCTTCTTCTGCGTCGCTTAGAGACTAGAGCGCCCTCTTGTGGTTGCCAGTGTGAAAATAACTAATGATATCACATATAAGTCGCACCCCGGCCAAAACTATGAAAAAAGGACTGGCCCTGGTGTATTTTAGTATTAATCAAATAATCGTGACTAAAAAAATAATCGTAGTCGTATTTTGATCATCTTTATCTGGACTTTACAGACTCTAAAACACACACGAAAACTCTTTATAGCAAAGACAGTGGCATCATCGAATCAAAATGTCAAAAAAAATAAACTCAATAACACTTTCTTATATATATATATATATATATATATATATATATATATATATATATATATATATATATAGATAGATAGATAGATAGATAGATAGATAGATAGATAGATAATATATAAGGTTAGAAAATGGCCCCTGGATATATGGAGTATATATATATATATATATATATATATATATATATATATATATATACTCCATATATCCAGGGGCCATTTTCTAACCTTTTGTTCTTTTTAAATGTATTTTAAAAGCCAAGTTGAAATGACTGAAAGAAAAGTCCTGAATCATTCTCTCGTTTGCCTCGTTGTAATTATTTCTGCAGCTGGGCTTGGAGCGTTGCCATGGCGTTGGCATCTTGGGATTCAACTCTGTGGAGTGGTTCATCTCAGACATCGGTGCCATTTTGGCCGGGTGAGTTTACGCACACTTTATTAGATTATTAGACTTTATTAGTGTCGCTGGATTAGGGCGAAAATGATACAAAAACAAACAGTTGTTTTAGTCTTTGACTTGTAAGAGATTACATGTAAGAGAGTTAAAATAAATCAAATACAATTGAAATATGGCAACTAAAGTATTTATTTTATTTATTTTATTTTATTTATTTTATTTATTTTATTTATTTTATTTATTTTATTTATTTTATTTATTTTATTTATTTTATTTTATTTATTTTATTTATTTTATTTATTTTATTTATTTTATTTATTTTATTTATTTTATTTATTTATTTTATTTATTTTATTTATTTTATTTATTTTATTTATTTTATTTATTTTATCTGTTTTATCTGTTTTATTTACTTGATTTATATTATTTATTTTATTCTTATATATTTTGTATTAGTTTCTATATTTTAAGGATACAGTGTATATTTGTATTATTGATAGTAGAAAAAGCTTCAGTTGTAGTCATCTGGACTCAGTTAGAAAAAATAAACGTTTCGACTCTCATCCAAGAGTCATTGTCAATAAAAGAATTTAGGTCGAGAACTCCGATATTAATACTGTTCTGTGGTAAGACCCGCCCATTGGGAGGAGCCTTCCTGAAGAGGAAAGAGTGGTTTGTTTCAACAGAAACTTACCCTCTTGGTATCTACCGAGCCTATTCAACCCTTTAATGGGCTATTAGTCTCCCCTTTGTCTTTGTGAGACCCTGGCTCACCAGGGTCTCACAGTTCTCGACCTAAATTCTTTTATTGACAATGACTTTTGGATGAGAGTCGAAACGTCTATTTTTTCTAACTGAGTCCAGATGACTACAACTGAAGCTTTTTCTACTATGGAACACACCTGGACGAATGAGGGTTTACACCGACACTTGTATTATTGATGAACATAATATTGAAAGTTAAGTGGTGACAGACTTGAGACCACATGATGTTCCAGTTCCACCTCCTATGCAGCACGTAGACACAGTGTGTGATTGACAGTCGATCTGTGGAACAATCTTCATTCCTTTTCACCATCACAAGTATCGGCTGTGAAACATTAGTGTTTATCTACTGACGTCTCTAATGTGAGATTCTCGTGTTACATGACCAAACATCTGCAGCATTTAGGGCCTGTCGCATCTGAGATTACCACGTACTTTTAGGAGAAGTACTGGCTTGTGTAAACATGTATTTTATTGTGTATATTCAATACCAGAAATTTTAGTTTGGATCCAACTCAAGTAATACTATGGAAAGTATTGCAATATCCATGAGTTTTGTGTTAAAATGCATTGAAACTCTTTGACAATAAAGATGTATTGAACTGATTAAAAAAATTCAATACATGGGCCAATAAATTTAGATAAAATATAAACGATGCATCTAAAAAATGTATTAAAAACAGAATCGTGCATCTATGTTTATAGAATAACTACTTTTCTCTTTCAGTATTGATATATCAATATTGTGATCTGGATTACACTGTATTACACTGTATACATGCATTTGCGGTGATGTCATACATCCGGGACTTCCTCATAGCGGCCATTTTGAAAGGGGCACCCGATATACTTGCAACCACCACGACTGCATCCTTTTCTACGGCATAATAAGCTACGAATACTTTGATTCTTTAGACGATAACGACAAACTAAAGTACACGACAAAGCTATCATTCCTTGGTCTGTCAACAGAGCAATGTCCTTACAGAACGCAGGTTTTTGGCATTTTGGCCTCATATATCCTGGATATCGTATGTAGTAGATGTGTGGTTGTGTCCCTTTCA
Source organism: Eucyclogobius newberryi (assembly GCF_026437365.1). Lineage (NCBI taxonomy): Eukaryota > Metazoa > Chordata > Actinopteri > Gobiiformes > Gobiidae > Eucyclogobius > Eucyclogobius newberryi. The sequence continues at coordinate 21,492,557 of NW_027316532.1, forward strand.
AAACGGCGGACTCGGTTGCTACTGTACAAGTTTCCGGATGTGCAAACGCATGTATTACACTGTATTACTCTCTATTACACTTTATTACTATATTATTCTCTATTAGACTCTACACTATTACACTATATTACACTCTATTGCACTCTATACTCTATTACACTCTATTACGGGGAAAAAGCCTAAATCAGTGATCATAGACTATTACTCTCTATTCCACTCTATTACACTTTACACTGTATTACACTGTATACACTCAATCGGATAACGATCGGATTTCTGGAGTTATCAGATTATTGTAAACCGTTACATCTGATGTGAGTGATCAATCACTCTTGAGCCAGAGAAATGATGCGGCAAAGAAGACGAGAACAAAAGAGAAAATGTTGAAAGAGTTGTTTTAAAACGTACTTTGTCTTACAGTTACTCTAAAAAACAACTCGTCCTCGGAGGTTTTCTTGCGCACTTAAACGTTTCGGATTGTTTTGATTTTTTACTGGCCGTACGCTTGTGCCCGGTAACTTTACAGAAATAAGATTCAAAGTTAAAAATAATAACACAAAGCCCATAAGTTTTGCCCACGTGTTTTGCCTGTGAGTGACGCTGGCGTTGTGGTTGCAGGGGCTTCGCGGTGGGCATCTACACGACCAACTCGCCGGACGCCTGCCTGTACGTCGCGGACAACTGCAAGGCCAACGTGATCGTTGTGGAGAACCACGAACAGCTGCAGAAAATCTTACAGGTCTGTGCTGTTGTCTTTTTAAACGTTTTACTGGTTTGTCACGCGTACAAGGTCAAACACACACTTAAAGGAAACAAATCAAAAAAGGTTTATAATTAGGCCCGAGCGCCACAAGCTGGCGAGAGGCCTATTAATCTCGTAAGGCCGTGCAAAGCACGGCTGCGAAAGTGCGCACGTAGTGCGCACGAAATCGAGCGCGAAGCGCTCGCCCACTTCCAAACACTCACTAACGCACTCCTCCACTCATGCACGCCCCGTGCATACTAATTAGTAGTAGTAAAATGGAACATTACCGTTGTAAACGGGCGAAGCCCGTGCAAAAGTGCGCACTAAACGAGCACTTTACATTGAGATGACGACCGCGAAGTGGGCGGAGCCCACTCAAAATTAACGAAAGTACCCGTCAGTGACCAGGGACCCACACCATGAGGTAGGAAAGCGCTCGCGCTTTCCGAAAATGTATAGTTTATGATATTTGAAAAATGGGAAACATTGTTTTCGCATCGGAATATTATTCTTTCTTCTTCTTCTTCTTCTTCTCGGGACCAACCCCCCTATTTTTCACCCAGTGGACATTGACGAAAAGTCACAAACATGTTCACACCTCTAAAAATCGTGCCTCTCTACATTCTGGCTATTTCCCTTTTCTAAAATAACAAAAAATTGGCGCGTCAGCGCCCCCAAATGTACCAAAAATGCATTGAGAGATGGGAAATGACCCAAAAAAAATCTGATCGTAGAATCATGAAATTTGGCGCAGAGGTAGATGGTGACAAGAGAAGTAAAAAATATTATTACGGCAACGCCGTCCGCCCAACCAAATGTTGGCCATATTGCTTCAAAAATGGCTAAACATGACTTCGGAGTTTTTCCAAACGTCGTACTTTTACGAACTCCTCCCAGGGCGTTGGCCCTAAAAAGCTGAAATTTGGTGAAAATGCTACTGAGGAGTGGGACATCAAAAGTTATCCAAATTACATTGATACCTTTCACGGTCTCTGAGCGGCGAAGCCGCAAACTGTAGCTAGAATTTCAGAAATCTCCCATATTTAAAATTTCTGCCGTTTGCGCAGATAAAGTCCGAATTGCGTCAAATTAGAATCAGTTGTTAAACTCTTTGCCCTAAACCTACTTGAAGTGAAATAAATTCATTTGGCGCCACAGCGCCCCCTACAGATTTTATATGGAGGTTAAATGTTTAGTTTTCCGAAATTATATGAAATTTGACACACAACTCAATTTTGGCATCCCCATCAAAAAAGTCAATGAGACTCATGTCATAATTGTTATGGCGTTGCCGTAACGATGACCGAAACCTTTCATGTTATTCCAATGGGGAAATCGCCAGGACATGTTTACACTTTAGACTTTCACAAACTCCTCCCAGGGCGTTAGACATATTAACCTGAAATTTGGTGAGACTCATCTTCAGGACCATCAAAAGTTATCCACATTTTTATTCAAAGAGTCACGGTGTCTGTGCGGCAAAGCCGCACATTTTGCCAAGAATTCAAAATAAAATAGCTTTTTGATGGTAAAACAAAGGGGAGAAGATGTGACAGCGTCACAGATTCAGCAGTAGGCGTAATAAAAGGACAATTGGGGCGCGTTAGCGCCCCCTCCTCTTGCGGCGTGGCGGCGGTGTGGCGGCGGCGTGGCGAGGGCCGATCATTGCCGCTTGCGGCTATATTTGTTATTATATTGTATATTGATGTTTTTGGATTTCCATGTTTTTTAATGCCATTTAAAGCCTTGTAATTAGGCGTCTGGGCATTTGTACGTTTATAGTTTTATTCATGTTAATTATTTTTTTTAATATATATATATATATTTTCACATCGTATTTTCTGGACTATAAGTCGCACCTTTTTTCATAGTTTTGGCCGGGGTGCGATTTATACTCCAGAGCGGCACACTGGCAACCACAAGAGGGCGCTCTAGGCTCTTAAGTGATGTAGAAGAAGAATCTGCACTTCCTCTACCTCCGGAGTTTGTGGAGTTGTTTAGAAGTGACACAGAGGAAGACGAATTCAATGGATTTAGTGATTTGGGGTAATACTGATGCTTTGGTAAACTTGTTAGCATTTTCTTTATGCTATAGTTATCTGAAAAACTGTTAATATGTTACGTTAACATACCAGACACTTACCACAGTTCTGTCTGTGCGTCATGTAGCTGAAGGTGTTAGCGTTAGCATACGTACACCTATTCACCATGTTCTCTCATCTGTTATTATTTTAAATTGCATTTCAAGATTTATATTCGATTTATAGTCCGTTGATGTGAAACTGTCTGCTGCAGGTGGAGGACCGGCTGCCTCATCTGAAGGCCATCGTCCAGTACAAAGACGCGCTGAAAGAGAAGAGGCCAAACTTGTACTCCGTAAGCGCCCGTTTCCGTCTGCGATCTCCGTCCGTCCAAGCCGCGTTTTGACCCTTTTTTGTCTCCGGCAGTGGGCGGAATTCATGGAGTTGGGCCGCGGCGAGCCCGACGCGCCCCTCGACGCCATCATCGCCAGTCAAAAGCCGAACCAGTGCTGCACGCTGATCTACACCTCCGGGACCACGGGCCAGCCCAAAGGAGTCATGCTCAGTCATGACAACGTAGGTCTCCAGGGACGACGCGCTAAACGCCACAGTGCTTCTCACAGCAATTAGAGATACTGGAGTGGAGGATAAACGGAGACACTAGGGCTGAACGATTTATTTTTATTTTTTTCTGACAAACGTTGTGATTGGATTTGCTTTTTATGATTTATTGGTTGATTTTGTGCACATTTTAAAACATGTTAAGGTGCACTGACATTTGAGAAAAGTCTGAAATGCACGTGATTCTTGAAGCCAGAGCAGAGTTTCTTTTTCTTCTTCGTCTTCTTTAATAAACACTGTAAACACACCGGATTCTAGCCATGGACTCCTTTTCCTCTGTTGTCCTGCTCTTAAACGCTCTTTCAGACACGAGGACGCAGTGACAGTGTCACTACTGCCCCCCTTTGGTAACCAGTGTTCCCACTGTCTCCCATCCAAGCGCTAACCAGGCCCGTCCCTGCTTAGCTTCTGAGTTCTGACAAGACATTGGGCATTGACGAGTTGGTATGGCAACGTTTTCAAGACCCATTGAAGCTAACAACAACAACTAGCATGCTAACAGCGCTTTTAAAAAATAAACAACAAATAAAAATCAGACTGAAACACCTTAGACCCCAATGGTAAAATATTAGTCACAGAAGTATTCAACTCTCTATCTATATATTGTACTACAGTAAATTAACAAAACATCTTAAGTATTCTAAAGAAAATTACGGTACACACAATAAATATTTGTATTGTGTTATTGTTATTTATTTTAACAATGTGTGGATATAGTATTTATTGTGACAAGCCTCTGTACGGCCCCTCGTAAAGCTGTGGTAGATGTTGAGTTTCCCTCCAAAGAGTATATTAAAAGCATCTCTTTCTGACTAAATGAGACCGCTGGATGCTGTCTGCAGCTAACAACACATTGAAACAAGCCCCCTGATTGGCTCTGCTTGTGCGGCCCACCTTTATCTTTGGTCCTAAAATGAATGCATGTGGATATTAACGATGTGCCAGAGGTTTTGAGCATCACAAACGAGATGGACTTTCTCCTTCAGTGAACTTCAGGGTCTTCAGCCTTAAACTGTATTTCTAACCCTTTGGTTGTGGTCCGTGTTCAGATCACCTGGACCCCCTTGTCCTGCTGCCGACACGTGCAAATGACCGAGCCCAGCCAGGCCCAGGAGGTCATGGTGAGCTACCTGCCCCTGAGCCACGTCGCTGCTCAAATGATTGACATCTGGGGGTCCATGAAGGTGGCCGCAGTCATGCACTTCGCCCAGCCCGACGCCCTCAAGGTGAGACTTCTGTGGCATTAGAACCAAATGACCAAAAGACAACCTTTTAATTCAAAATATACATGACTATTATGCTGTTACAATTAAAGGCAGATTTATTCAGAGCCCAGTTAAAGAGAGTTTCCTCTAAGGTTTGGTGCCCGGTGTGTATTTATATATTATGTATATTTAAACACACAAACTCAAGATAAAACAGGAACATGTGATGGTTTCTTCCTGGAAAAGAAAAGTAGGAAAAACTACCACCAACCGTTTGCATCATAATGTATTTTTACTTTTGCACCATTTAATAAGATAAGATAAGCCTGTATTTGTTCCAGTGTTGCAACACATAGTAGGTACAGAGTAAATAATAAAAAACAGAACAAAAACACACTTATACTCTTAATAAAAATAATAATAAAATGTAACAATAGTAACACTCTTCTTTAAAGGCTGTTCAATGGACAGAGAATATTGCACCAGGATGATTGACATGTCACAGTATTGCACATGAATATGAATATGAAGATGAATGACACATGTTCAGGACTAACAGTGTTTGTTATAAAGTCTGACAGCAGCAGAAGGAAAGACCTGCGAAACCTTTCCTTCACACAGCGAGGGTGGATCAGTCTCACTGAAGCTGCTCTCCAGAGCGGACAGAGTGTCCTGCAGGGGGCACTCATGATCCAGCATAGATGTGAGTTTAGCCAGGACCCTTCTGTCCCCCACCTCCTGCACCGAGTCCAGAGCACAGCCACCACAGAGTCGTAGAAGTGTCAAGAAATTAGACATACACCAATGCTATTCCTTAACACGCAGAGAACACGATTCAACTTAGAATATGAAACGATACAGAAACGTCAGACTTTTGTGTAGCATGCATGGGAGAAACTGCCGACCCTCCTCAGTCTCACGAAGTTTTTTCTCATGCAGGTTGGTTTTATTAGATATTATGGAATAGGCGGGTCACATTCTCATTGGTCAGCTTCACATCAAGGCACTTGTCTTTTACAACAGTTGGTATTTTTCCTTAGAGATAAAGCATGGGTAATGTTTACCTAACTCCCCTGGGGTGTTCTCCCTAGAGTAAACATTCCTCTGCTCCATCTTTACGACACCTTCACATTACGACACCTTCACAAATGCAGTTTTTCACATGCCGTTTTTCTCTAAGACTAATGATGCAGATAATATAAAATATCGTCACTATAATATATATCACTATTATGCAGATAAAATACATCACAGAAATATAATCATATATTTAAATTTTATCACAAGAAGGTCTTCAGGAGCGGCCCTGTCACTCCAAAAGACCTGAGTCTCCTCAGGAGGTAGAGCCGACTCTGGCTCTTCCTGTACAGTGTCTGTGTTATGAGTCCAGTCCAGTTTGTGGTTCAAATGAACACCCAGGTACTTGTATGAGTCCACTCTCTCCACCACCATCTCCTTGGTCTTCCCCGCGTTGATGAGGAGGTGGTTCCGCTGACACCAGTCCACAAAGTCCTGCGCCAGTCCTCTGTACTCCTCGTCATCGTCGTCCGTGATGAGTCCGATGATGGCAGAGTCATCAGAGAACTTCTGCAGGACACAGTCGTCCGTGTCATGTCTGAAGTCTGCAGTGTAAAGGGTGAAGAGAAAGGGCGCGAGGACAGTGCCCTGGGGCGCCCCCACACTGCAGGTCCGAGTGTCAGACACACAGTCCCAGGCTCTCACAAACTGGGGTCGGTCTGTGAGGTAGTCCAGGATCCACTCTGCCAGTTCGTACTCCACACCAGCCGTCTCCAGCTTGTCCCTCAGGAGCAGCGGCTGGATGGTGTTGAAGGCGCTGGAAAGATCGAAGAACAGAATTAAAGGCTTAATGTGATTGGCCTGTGCACTTTTACAACATTGTCAGTTTTACTTTTCTTAATTGGTGCAGCTTAATTACTGCATCAATGATCTAAAAGCCTTTAGTCGATGATCAGTCGATGTCGTCTGAGCCAAAGGCAACATATTAAATATCACACATATAGTTAAAATAAATAAATAATTGTAAAAGTGCTTATATTTCTGCACTTTAATGAATTTTTTGACAAAGATTTCACATTTTTTAAAAAGTCAACTAACATGTTTAAAGGTTTTAACACGTTTCTGTTGGATTGTCTGAATATTGTTTCTAAGATCCTCTAAACAATTGATGTATCCCACCACTATTCTAATTATTAATAATCTTTTTTACATATACTGTAAATATATATTTTATGCATGCATAGTCCTGTCTTAAAGTGCACTTTATCCAGTGCATGCTTTTAGAGGCACTAAATAGTTTTGGAAACTTTGGCCTTGCTCTGTTTAAAATAGAAGCACAAAACATTTCTTTATCAGACTAAACAAAAGGTCAGTGAGTTTGTCAGTGTTCACCAAAAAGTGTTGATGAGTTTTCTGCTTTCGGTTTGTGACTTTCCCAGTGGCGCACCCTCGTCCCAGTGTTACAGGCTCTGGTTTCGTCTCTCACAGGGGTCTCTGGTGAACACGATGAAGGAGGTCCGTCCCACAACTTTCGTGGGCGTGCCCAGAGTTTGGGAGAAGATGCAGGAGAAAATGAAATCCATCGGCGCAACGTCTTCAACTGTTCAGAGAAAAGTGGCAGCTTGGGCCAAAGACGTGGGACTTCAGGCCAATCTCAGCAAACTGAACCAGTACGTCGCCTATTTAACACAAGTTTAACATTTACTTTAGATGAGAGATGTACAGAATAATGTACATACGGTATAAAGTATATGCAGCTCTGACACCTGCTTGTCTCATGAAACGTTTCATTATGACATAAACTTATCTGATTTTACAGGCTTTTATGGCTTAAGAATATCTGGTTTTACATGAGTCACCTACTGGTCTTTTTTCCCAAATGATATTATAGATCTGGTTTAGTCCCGCTGGTACTCGGAAAGCCTCTTTTGTTTTTGGTGTGAAAATGTTTGAGAGTCACTTTAACTATTAAAACCTCTCTTTATTTGGGCCGATTGCCTCAAAGCACCCGACCAAAATGAGCCCTGGACTCTTCGTGAAGCTGAGACTCTAGTTTTGATGTCTGATTTACTCTAATTATTAGTGGCAACAAACAATTTGCAAAAGAAAATCAGCTTTTAAATCCCGCCTAGATTTGGCACATGACAATTTCAGACCTGAGGCCAGTGTCACTAAAAATTAAATGTAGAAGTTCAGTTGGAATGTTTATAAAAGGCCTTTTCAAACTGATCCTGGTTCATCCCAAAAAAAGCTGTAAAAAGCGCTGATTTAAAAACTTGCTGTGTAATCCTGTAGGAGTATTAAGTGTCTATGTATTGTTCATTCATTTTTGGAGTACATTTCTCTTTTCAGAAACGGTGCGAGCCCTCTGTCTTCCCTCAGTTTCTACATCGCCAACAATCTGGTGTTCAAAAAGGTGCGCAAGGCTCTGGGGCTAGACCGCTGCAACAAATGCTTCACTGGTGCCGCGCCCATCACCAAAGACACGGTGGAGTTCTTCCTCAGCCTCAACATCCCTCTGTACGAGCTGTTCGGGATGAGTGAGAGCTCCGGCCCACACGCCGTCTCTGTCCCCGAGGCCTTCAAGCTCACCAGGTATGCACCCACTTTTATTAAAGGATTCTGTTGTTATTGGCCTTTAAACACGAGAATCAGTGCCTTTAGTTTGGCATCACTAGGCTTTGCAGATGTAATGATCGGGATTTTGACGTATAAATGATCAGAACGAGTCTGGAGATGATTTATGGAAATGAAAACGGCATCAAGAAGACGCCGCAGATCGGGAAGACGCCACGGATCGAGAAGTGGCCGCGGATCGAGAAGACGTCGCGGACAGAGAAGAGGTCGCCATGATCGAGAAGAGGCCGACGAGAAGCCGTCGTGGATCGAGAAGAGGCCGACAAAAGATCGAGATGTGGCCGCGGATCGAGAAGATTAAGATTAGAATTTAAATGTAACTTTTTGATGAGGGAACAACGTTAGAACATTGAAACCCTCTGACTGAACCGTTTCTATGATGTTTTGGGAGATTCATCGCTCTGTACGAGAAGACAGTCCAGCTTTACTTGTGTGCGTAGTCTCTTCCGTAATTTAAGTGAGTGTCCTGTGTCCAGCGTGGGGAAGGAGATCCCCGGTTGCAGGACCAAGCTACAGAGTCCAGACGCGGAGGGAAACGGCGAGATCTGTCTGTGGGGCCGCCACGTCTTCATGGGCTACCTCAACATGCCCGACAAGACCGAGGAGGCCCTGGACTCTGAGGGCTGGCTCCGCTCCGGGGACCTGGGCAAGCAGGACAAGAGCGGCTTCCTCTTCATCACCGGAAGAATCAAAGGTAAACGGAACACTTCATGATATATACGATTATGAGTGGCTTTTTTTATTTGATCATCAACAGACAAAGGTGCGTAAAGGAGACAAAACTGACTCAAGAAGAAGAAAATGATATAGTCAATTCTTTCAGTTTGACTTGAGTGAAACTAAAACAAATATTTGGGGAAAATTTAAGAGCTAAAGTTAATTTAAAATCAAGGGCCGACAATTTACTTTTTGTCCAGTTGTGTTCTTAAAAACTAAATAAATTTTAGTGCAATAAAAAAAATATTCCATCCCTTCTTGAGCAACAAAGTCCGTTCAGACCGCGGCGTCAAATTGGCGCCCAACGCATAAGTTGGATGCCTATACATTTGAAGGCAGACACCCCGGACGCGCATCCGAAAAATACACTCAACAGCAGACGCGCGTCCGAGGCGTCAGCGCACATGCTCAGTGGAGGAGTTGTGCTGTGTTGCTTTTCTCGTTGCGGACCATGGCTTTGGTTTATTAACTTTACAAAGTCCGAAAACGGAGGCGATGGCCTCCGGGGCCCGTCTGGGACCCGCATATACTTTCGAGGTGAGCAGAGTTTAGTCAATATTATTATTTGCTCCAAGAGCTGCGTCTTAAGGATTTTTTTTTTATTGTTGCGGGGGTTTGTTTTGGGTCTTCTTCCGGGTCGTGCATAGCACATCACCGGAGCGTAATCTCTAAGAAAAGTTGAGCTTTGTTCAACTTTTCTGCGTCGGACGTCCAGAGCATCCAGAGCGCCCAACGCTCAAACGTCCCCGACGCGCCCAACGCTCAAAACGCAGGATCTGCGCTGCAGAAAACGCAGGACGCCAAGACGTGTTTACATAGACTTTGAATGTAAACTGGACTCTTTTGACGCTGTGGGAATGTGACTTCTGATTTGTACATTTTAATTTAATTTATGTTTAGAAGGACAAAACATGGAATATTGCAATAAAATCGGCTGTTTTCATTGGACAGACACGGAAATGTGTTAGAGGAACAGTTCAAGAAACGCAAATGTTCAAATTGTTTTTATGGGACATGGGACAATAATGACTATAATCATGGCTTGCAACAAAATAATATCATATGTTTGCAATAATGTATATATTGCACACGATATTCTGAGAGATATCACTATTTTTAAAGCACCAAATGCTTTATTAAACCACAACCTGCACTGTTCAAAAAATAAATACTCACTTGAAACTAGGAAAATACAAAATTTTTATCAGCAAAACAGTAAACATCTTAAAAGTATTATAAACAAACTAAACTGTAGCACTGACACAAAATTATTATGTAAATCTACCAAAAAATACTCACGCGGAGAAAGGATTAGGCAAGTAGAGCACCTTTCATACACAAGGCAATTTAAAGTGCTTCACACAACAGGAAAAAATGCATTCAAATCACAAAACAGTTTAAGAAATAAAAGAGAAAAGTGCAAAGTAAAATCCTTTCATTCATATGCACAGCTAAACAAAACTGTTTTTAGCTTAGATTTGAACATTGTCAGAGTAGAAGCCTGTCTCACATCTTCAGGAGGAATGTTGCAGATTTTAGCTGCGTAAAACTGAAACACAGATTCCCCATGTTTAGTCCTGACTCTGGCACCAGCAGGAGGCCGGTCCATGTTTAGTCCTGACTCTGGCACCAGCAGGAGGCCGGTCCATGTTTAGTCCTGACTCTGGCACCAGCAGGAGGCCGGTCCATGTTTAGTCCTGACTCTGGCACCAGCAGGAGGCCGGTCCATGTTTAGTCCTGACTCTGGGAACCAGCAGGAGGCTGGTCCATGTTTTGTCCTGACTCTGGCACCAGCAGGAGGCCGGTCCATGTTTAGTCCTGACTCTGGGCACCAGCAGGAGGCTGGTCCATGTTTAGTCCTGACTCTGGCACCAGCAGGAGGCCGGTCCATGTTTAGTCCTGACTCTGGGCACCAGCAGGAGGCTGGTCCATGTTTAGTCCTGACTCTGGCACCAGCAGGAGGCCGGTCCATGTTTAGTCCTGACTCTGACACAAGCAGGAGGCCGGTCCATGTTTAGTCCTGACTCTGGCACCAGCAGGAGGCCGGTCCATGTTTAGTCCTGACTCTGGGCACCAGCGGGAGGCCGGTCCATGTTTAGTCCTGACTCTGGCACCAGCAGGAGGCCGGTCCATGTTTAGTCCTGACTCTGGGCACCAGCAGGAGGCCAGTCCATGTTTAGTCCTGACTCTGGGCACCAGCAGGAGGCCGGTCCATGTTTAGTCCTGACTCTGGGCACCAGCAGGAGGCCGGTCCATGTTTAGTCCTGACTCTGGGCACCAGCAGGAGGCAGGTTTACAGGTTTACAGCTTGTTTGGAGAGGCCAGTGAGCAGGCCTTTACAGAAGTCTTATCTACTGGAGACAAACACATGGATAAATCCGTCTGGTTTAGACATTAACTTGCCCCCTACTGGTCGGACGACTCATTGAACTCAAATGCAGTTAGGCTGAATAAGATTAGAATTTAGCTAAAATGTATAAAACATTTATCACAGAATAGTAAGTAAGTACATTTTATTTATATAGCACCTTTCACAGACAGAAGTCACAAAGTGCTTCACAGAACACAGAATAAAACAATAAAAACACAAAAAAACTTACAGTGAGCAATACATATACAACAATATACAGTCAAATCAGTCGCTAAAACAAAGGCTTGACTAAATAAAAAGGTTTTAAGCTGACCCTTAAAAGCAATAACTGAGTCCAGTGACCGCAGGGAGAGCGGAAGATTGTTCCAGAGTCTGGGGGCAACAGCCTGGAAGGATCTGTCTCCTCTGGTCCGAAAACGAGTGCGAGGAACCAACAACAGTTTCTGATCCAAGGACCTTAGTGAGCGAGAGGGAGCGTACGGTTTAATCAGATCGCTGATGTACGATGGCACCTGACCATTTAAAGCTCTAAAAGTCAGAACAATATTTTAAACTGGGGCTTTTAGAATGGGTGAAATGTGGGCCCTTCTATTTGTGCGGGTTAAGATCCTCGCTGCAGAGTTCTGGACCAGCTGCAGACGAGAGAGTTCCTTCTTGTTAAGACAGGAAAACAAGCTATTACGATAGTCTAAACATGAAGAGACAAAAGCATGAATTATAAGTTCCAGATCATTTTGAGACACCATTTTCCTCAGCTTAGAGATTTTCCTCAATAGAAAGAAACAGTTCCTCGTCAACAGCTTCAAGTGGTGCTCTACAGACATGTCTTTGTCAAAGACAACACCCAAGTTTCTAAGACTTGGTTTAGCAGTCTGGCCTAAATCACCCAAGTACTGGTTTATCCCTGGAATGGCATCCTCAGGGGCAATAATCAGAGTTTCTGTTTTGTCAGCATTTAGCTGCAAGGAGTTTTGACTCAGCCATTGTTTTATTTGCACTAAACAACTGACCAATGATTTCAGCTTCTGGATCTCAGAAGGTTTAAAAGAGCAATAGAGCTGAATATCGTCAGCGAACAGGTGATAGGACACATCACTAAACTCTTTAATGATCATTCCCAGAGGGATTATATAAAGCAAAAATAGGATGGGACCCAAAACGGAGCCCTGAGGAACTCCACACAACAGATCAGCTGAGTCGGACATTATTTGGTTTGCAGCAACACTAAAGCTCCGACCGGATAAATATGAGAAAAACCATTGAAGAACTGACCCCGATAGTCCAATCAGGTCCCTCAGTCTGTTCAACAGGATATGATGGTCGACAGTGTCAAAGGCTGCAGACAGATCCAACAGAACTAGAACAGTGCATTTTCCAGAATCAGCAGACATCATAATGTCACTGGACACTTTCAACAATGCGGTTTCCATAGAATGATGTTTGCGGAAACCAGATTGAAAAGAGTTGTGAATGTTAGACTGATCAAGGAAGTCTGACAATTGTTTGTCTTTTTCAGTAAAGGCTCTACTATGGCATGTTTAAATGGACCAGGAAACACACCAGTAGAAAGAGAGAGATTTACCATTTTGGTAACCCAGGGGCGTTATTGACCTCAAACACTTTGAGGAAGAGCCTGCAGGGAAGGGCATCTGATGTACAAGAGGAGGGTTTCATCTTGGTCACCAGAGCTGAGATGTCCTCTAGAGTGACAGGCTTAAAAGAAGACCAGTTTTGGGAAATAGGCTCCACAGAAACGGAGTTATCACACAAAAGGAGTGGGATTTGGTCTTTGATCATCTTGATCTTCTCGATAAAGAACTTGAGGAATTCATTGCTGTCAGCTTTGCAGGAAACAGGAGTAACTGCAGCTGAAGGACAAACAATAGAATTTATAGTGTCAAACAACACTTTGGGATTTTCTTGTTGGATGTTATTAGCTGACGGAAGTAATCAGATCTGGAACTTTCCATCATTTCATTGTAAGATGACACAAGATCTCTGAGGTGTGACCTAAGAACCTCAAGACTGGAGGTTTTCCACAGACGCTCAGTTTTCCGACATAGTCTCTTTAGGTTTAGGATATCTTCATTAGTCCAAGGACAAGCTTTTTTCTGTGTTGACAGAGTGGATTTGACAGGTGCCACCTGATCTAAAATGGATAAACATTGGCTGTTAAAGGAATTAATTAAACTGTCCACATCAAGACAATTCATAAACAAATGAGGATCAAACATAGCAGAAAATTGGACGGCTGTATTTGCAGTGATAATGCGCCTCTGAGACCTGATGTTTGAGGGCACAGGCTCAGGAGAAAAGTTCAATTCAAATAAAACACAGCTATGATCGCTCATATGAACATCCTCCACACAGAGGTTAGCAACACTCAGGCCAAGTGAAAACAACAGGTCTAAAATGTGTCCCTTTTGGTGAGTGGGACCAGAGACATGCTGCTCAAAGTTAAATGTTTCAGTCAAGGTTAAAAGATCATTTGCAGGGCATGATGAGCCATCGACCCAAATGTTAAAATCCCCAAGAATTAAAACATTTTCCAGCTTTATAATAGAAGATAAATAGTCACTAAAGTCCTTTAAAAAGACAACAGCAAGACCAGGGGGCCGGTAGACTAAAACACAGTAAAAAGGACTTGAAGAACCAACCTTAATCATCTGTGATTCAAAGGAAGTGAAAGTGTGTGAGTCGATGACTTTACACATGTAACGGTCCTGGGACACAACTGCCAGACCTCCACGTCGACCAGGGCGAGGCATCGCAAAAACGGAGCAGCCAGGTGGGCAGAGTTCATTTAGATGAATAAACTCACCCTCTCTCTGCCATGTCTCCGTAAGACACATGAAATCAAGGTTTTGTCTTGTAAAAAGTTCATTCAATCAAAAAGCTTTGTTGGCAATTGAACGTGCATTCAACAAGCCGAGCCGGACCGTGGATGACGTCACGTCCATCGGTTCAGCTGAGCGCAGCGGGACCTGTCGAAGGCACACGTTACGGTCACGTGATTCCCATCTGTTTCGCCAGTAAGCCGACGAAAACAAAGAAGTGGACGGTGGCGGTGGACCCCAGCGCTCATAATTCCAGAGGCGCGCAGGCTCCAGGCAAAACAGCCGCCACGTCCCGCGCAGGCTCCAGGACCGGTGCAGCCGCGATGGCCCGTGCAGGCTCCAGGGCCGATGCAGCCGCGATGGCCCATGCAGGCTCCGGGAAAGCAGCTGCGCTGACCCGGGCAGGCGGCGAAGACGGCGACGGCAAACAGCCGCAAACATCGAGGAGCGGAATTAGGCGTAAGCACTGAGCACGTCTCCCAATGTCCAGGATCGTGTACGCCGAACACAGGCTTGTCTGCACTTCACCTGCGCGCCAGACCTTGTGCCTCTTCTCCTCTGCTTCCTCCTTTTCCCCGGGCCTCGGGACAGCAGCAAAATGTCAGGTGAGTTGGGTCGACAAACAAGAGGTGGCGGAAAAGCTTGTTTGTACCTGTCCCATGTGTCGAAAAGCGACTCCATCGACGCTTTGATGCGGAAAAGTGCACCACGGTCGTAAACCCGTACAGCAGACACACAACAGACTAATGTCTGGGCTGATAAAACTGCATAAGTTGTAACAATCGTCAGTAATAAGCGGCATAACAAGAGTCGAGCAGTGGCGTGGCCGAACACAGGCGCCATCTTGGAATCTAACTCTAACTAATCTAACTCGACAAATGATCTTGACAAATCTAACTCAAGACAAATGATCAAATGAATAGCACAATTTTTAATCACACTGGGGAAACACTAATTTATGCCTCAATTTTTTTTATTCAATAAAAAAAAATATGTGAGTGACTTTATTTTGTTGAATTCATGTTTAGAGAGTAAAAAAAATGTTTTGGTGTAAATTCTGCATGAACTTGAATTAGTGTCCCTGGTGTGATGTCACTTTCTTGTCAATTTCTACAGATTTTTCAACAATTTCTCCACAAATACCAGCTCGAACAGGTACAAATACACCATATAAAATCAAAATTAGATGGGCCTTTTAACATTACTCATTTATTATAATAATTTCGCACACTTCCTGTCAACATAAAGAGCACTGTAAAACATAAAGTATTATAAGTGAAGTTTGCTCAGAAGGTACACGTTTAACAAAAAAAAAACGTAAAACCCGTGTGTCCGTGTTCCTCGCGTGTTAAAGTTGCGTTTGCGTTTTCAGAGCTGATCATCACGGCGGGAGGAGAAAACGTGGCTCCCGTTCCCATCGAGGACGCGGTGAAGGAGCAGGTCCCGTTCATCAGCAACGCCATGCTCATCGGAGACAAGAAGAAGTTTCTGTCCATGCTCATCACCATCAAGGTAAAAACACACTCTCCTGTCTCTGTGTTTGTCTCTGTGTTTGTCTCTACGTTCACAAATAATGTGTGAATGAAAGATAAACCCTAAACGTCACATTTTTTGCATCTCTGTAAGAGCAGCAAATGTTGATGAGCAAATGTCGCCATCTGGTGGTCATTTTAGAAAGAAACAGTTTCTGACCAAGCCCTCAAATTTAAATCTGGACATTTGAAGCGAATAAGAGGCAGACAGTGGGATGAAATACTTAAATGTCATTAAAATAGTCCCTTACCTGTGTCTTGTGTGGGATAAAACAGTTAAATGTCATTAGAATAGTTCCTTACCTGCGTCTTGTGTGGTCCAGTGCCAGGTGAATGCAGACAGCGGCGCTCCAGAGGATGAGCTCACTCCGGAGGTGGTGGAGTTGTGCCGTAGACTGGGCAGTAACGCCACCCGAGTGTCAGAGCTCGCGGCGGGAAAAGACCGCGCCGTCAACACCGCGATACAGGAAGGAATCAACCGAGTTAACGAGAAGGCCACGTCCAACGCCCAGCGCATCCAGAAGTGGCTCATCCTCGACAAAGACTTCTCCATCATCGGGGGAGAGCTGGGTGAGGGAACGTGTGTGTGCGAGCTGAACGTGTGCGAGCTGAACGTGTGCGAGCTGAACGTGTGTGCGAGCTGAACGTATGCGCGCGCTGAAAGTGTGCGCTAACTTGTTTTTATTTACTTTACAGTTTCATTTACATGTTTAACTTGCATTTATTTTTACCTGAAAGTATAGTTTGAATTGTGTTATTTTTTCTTAGGGAAAAACATTTAAAAAGTGTAATATTTCAAAAGGAAAGTGTCAAAAAGAAACTAGATGAATTATGCCATTTTAAGATTAATTGAATTCAGGTGAAAAGGAAAAAATGCTGAATTCACTTTTTTTTCATTTTAACCATCGTTCTGCAGCTAGTAGAAAAAACTCTGCTGTCAGAAACAGCAGAGATAGAGATGATGGTTTTGTTTTATACTCAAGAGCAGGTTTAAAAGCCAATGTACAAGGAATACATTTTTCTGACATTCATTAAAACTTTGAGGGCATATTTGATGCATTATAAGTGTCATGTAATGTTTTCATATAAAAATAAGGCATACAAATCGTAAAAATAACCATGTTTAAATTTCATTAAACATAAAATTTCACATAAGAAAATGTTGATGCTGGTGTCAAAAATCAAATTTCCCAATTTCTTTTGGTGTTTGGTGCTAAAACTTGAATGAATCCACATTTAGTGATAAACACCTTAAGAAGTGTTTGTTTTCATATGTAAGAATAATGAAAAAGTTGCCGGTCCTGTCTCCTCTTGATGAAAAATAAAACTACATTCTGATCCCCTTTTGCTTCTCTCCAGGCCCGACCACGAAGCTGAAGCGTCCGGTCGTAGCAGAGATGTACAAGGAGCAAATCGACAACTTCTACAAAGAAGTGCCGACGCCCATGAGTCCCGACACTCCGGCGCCGCCGAAATAAACGCCGCTTATCCTGCATCGTCACTCCTCTTTCCGCCTGAAGCTTTGGCCCTGTTTACATTTTACCTGTATAACTGTATAAAAGAAGTGAAATGAGCTTTATTTGTTGAGTGAAGTTATTATAATCCAAAGAGCTGCTCCGCCCGACCCGGGACGAGCTACAGCTGTGACGTCAGAGTGAAGTTCGTCCATTTAAAACATGTTTGTTGTTGGACAGTCGTGGAATAAAAGTGGCAAAACAAACTGAGTCTTGTCGATTCTCTTTTCATGGTCTATATAACTAAAAGTTTTACAATCTTTCAGGTGCGTTCAGTTGGGACTTTACCAACCGGAACTAAACCTGGACTAGAACCAAACTAGGACTAAACCTGGACCAGAACAGGACAAAACTTGGACCAGAACAGGACAAAACTTGGACTAGAACAGGACAAAACTTGGACTAGAACAGGACTAAACTTGGACAAGAACAGGACTAAACTTGGCCAACACTAGGTCCTTATACTTCGTACAACTACAGTAGGTAGCAGTAAATGCACATTTAAATTTTACGGCAAGGCCGTGGTTATTTTATTACTTGGTTTATGAAATTTTTGATTAAAATATATTTACACAGACGGGCAAAATATAAATAAGACGCAGCGCGCAGGTGAATGTAACAGTAGATTTAGCGTGTTTTGCATTGGTAGAATTGACGCTTCTAAGTGTGCAGCCTTAGTTACGGCAAAATGCGCTGGAGAAAATGTGGTAAACGGGTTTAAAATGTGTATTTGTGATATAAGGAGTTAGCGCTGCACACACCAGACAGAGAGACGGGCGCGCGCGTCTTCTCATGCTCTCCCGCAGGACCGCGCGCAGAGACCGTAGTTGCGCCGTCACAGATTCAAGCAGGATTTTGACAAAAAATTGCTTAACGCGCTCTTATCTTTTGACTTAATACCGCTTTTTATATTTCATTTGAAGCTATTTTATAAAATAAATAAATTATAATTAATTTTATTTATGTTGTAGAAATCAATAATCTAAGTGCGGCGGATCCGTAAACCAAGTAATAAAATAACTGTGTTCCAACCACCATTAAAAATAACACAACGACAACATTAGCTCGCTACTTAGCATTTGTTAAAGCAACAGACATACATTAGTACATTCCTGATTACACAATATATGGACTCATTTATTATGGGACCCCGTGTTAGCCCTACCTTGTTAGCTACGCAAACATTATTCACAAACAAGATAAGATAAGATAATCCTTTAATATCCACACAAGGGGAAATTTGCGTTGTAACAACAAAATTTAGTAATAAAAATAAAAAATAATAAAAAATAAAAATCAGATAATAATAATAAAATAATAATAGAATAAAACAAAAATAAAAATATACCCGCAAGCGGCAATGATCGGCCCTCGCCACGCCGCCGCCAAGCCGCAAGAGGAGGGGGCGCTAACGCGTCCCAATGGTCCTTTTATTACACCTACTACTGAATCTGTGACGCTCTCACATCTTCTCCCCTTTGTTTTACCATCAAAAAGCAATTTTATTTTGAATTCTTGGCAAAATGTGCGGCTTTGCCGCACAGACACCGTGACTTTTTGAATAAAAATGTGGATAACTTTTGATGGTCCACCCCTGAAGATGAGTCTCACCAAATTTCAGGTTAATAGGGCTAACGTCCTAAGAGGAGTTTGTGAAAGTATTAAATTTAAACTTGTTCTGGCAATTTCCCCATTGGAATAACGTGGGAGGTTTTGGTCATCGCTACGTCAAAGCCATAACAATTATGACATGAGTCTCATTGACTTTTTTGATGGGGATGCCAAAATTGAGTTGTGTGTCAAATTTCATATAATTTCGCAAAACTAAACATTTAACCTCCATATAAAATCTGTAGGGGGTGCTGTGGCGCTAAATTTATTTATTTCACTTCAAGTAGGTTTAGGGCAAAGAGTTTAACAACTGATTCTAATTTGACGTAATTCGGACTTTATCTGCGCAAACGGCAAAAATGTTAAATTTGGGAGATTTCTGAAATTCTAGCTACAGTTTGCGGCTTCGCCGCTCAGAGACCGTGACAGGTATCAATGTAATTTGAATAACTTTTGATGTCCCACTCCTCAGTAGCATTTTCACCAAATTTCAGCTTTTTAGGGCCAACGCCCTGGGAGGAGTTCGTAAAAGTACGACGTTTGGAAAAACTCCCGAGTCATGCTTAGCCATTTTTGAAGCAATATGGCCGACATTTGGTTGGGTTGGACGGCGTTGCCGTAATAATATTTTTTACTTCTCTTGTCACCATCTACCTCTGCGCCAAATTTCATGATTCTACGATCAGATTTTTTTTGGGTCATTTCCTATCTCTCAATGCATTTTTGGTACATTTGGGGGCGCTGACGCGCCAATTTTTTTATTTTAGAAAAGGGAAATCGCCAGAATGTAGAGAGGCACGATTTTTAGAGGTGTGCAAATTTTTTTGACTTTTCGACAATGTTCACTGGCGCTCGGGCTTTCCTACCTCATGGTGTGGGTCCCTGGTCACTGACGGGTACTTTCGTTAATTTTGAGTGGGCTCCGCCCACTTTGTGTTTTTGGCCCTCTATACAGTAATAATGTTAAATTTTTGCATTACATGCTTATATGCACGGAACATGGAAGAGATGGGGAACGTATTCGTGAGCTACTTAGCGCAAATGAGTGCACATGGTTGATTCAGTATTGCACATGAATATGATGGTATTGCACATGGTTACATCAGTATTGCACATGTTCAGGGCTAGCAGTGTTTGTTGTAGAGTCTGACAGCAGCAGGAAGGAAAGACCTGCGAAACCTTTCCTTCACACAGTGAGGGTGGATCAGTCTCTCAATGGCACAAACAATCTCTGCTGTCGCTCTCACGCTCTTGTGCTCTTTCTGACCACTTGAACAAAGCACTTCAATCACACTTCTTGGTCATTCAAAACAAAGATGTTTATCTGACAGTCATTTTTCCTTAATGGCAAATCAGGTGAAGCAGGAGCAAGTCGAATTGGACGATGAGCTTCTCCGTGATTGACAGAGGCACTGCATGCACCAGGACACATTCTTCATGCCTGTTGATATAGCTCAGGAGGCTCTTGACCACTATTTTGAGGGTGTTTTAAATTTATCTCCGGCTGAGGGTAACAGCCCGGTAAGTTTGTTAAAGGATAAAGAAAATGAAGCTAAATGCTTTCCAAAAGAGTTTCCCTTTGGACGCAATACGTTTCATACCACTCGGAAAACACAATATTTTGTTAACAGACTCATGCATGTGGATGGCAAATTTGCAGAACATTTTAAGTTTTTCTTTTTGGCATTATACATGTTGGTAGTTGAGCAGGTTGTGTCAAAAGTGTCCATAGCTTTGCAAAAGGGACAGTTCTGGTAATGCTGCTGCAGGTGAAGGAACTTTACAGGATTTACTACAGTTTGATAACAGTTATTGATTTATGATTCCTATAAGAGGAACACCGCCCTTCTGGCAAACGGCACAAATATAAAAAAAATTACGTGCATTCATCAGCTCGGTATTCCAACGTGGTTTTGTTCATTTAGTTCTGCAGATCTCCGGTGGTCAAGCCTGAAAACACTTTTAAAGCAGGAAAGTAGTACCCGGAGGGTTGCAGATTTGGACTGGGCTGAGAGATATGTTTGACTCCCGTTGGCGCAGATTTTTGCATAAAATGTTATTATGTCACCAGCTTAGCCCAGGCGGTAAGGTCATAGATTATTTCTCTTGTGTAGAATTCCAGCAGAGGGGCTGCCCACATTATCAGGTCTTGTTTTGATACAAAAACGCTCCAAAACCTGGAGTAAACATTGACAAGGAGTTCATTAACTTTCTGGATTAATACGTCACATGTAAACGACTCTCAGGCCCAAATTTATTGGAAAAAGTTACTTCAGTGCAGCAGCATTCCAAACGTCACTCTAAAACGTGTATGAAAGGTAAAAAGGTGTGCCGTTTTAATTTTCCCCGCCCAATATCGACGCGGTTAAAAAAACAGCTGGACCCTGAATCTGTCCCACTAGTTACAAAGGAACAAGCTGAAGTTATTATGACTGCGCTTAAGAATGCTACTCTTGATGAAAATAACCTGTCTTAGTGCTCAGAATTTCTTTGTGTGGGACGCAAGCGTAAAGTGTTTTAGGCGGGGACACACACACATAGTTTTGGGGAGGGAACTCGACGAAGTCTGGATTAATAACAACAACAAGACGTTATTAATTTGCTAGAATGCCAATATGGATATCCAGTTTGTTGTAGATGCGTGGACTTGTGTCTCGTACATTATTTCATATATTTCCAAGTCTGAAAGAGAAATGGATTTGCTCTTGAGTTGTGCACAAAAAGAAGCTTCCAACGATAATCTTAGTGCAAAAGAAGCATTTAAAAATGTGAATAATTGAGATGTCTCTTTACAGGAAGCTGTCTATCGTGTAACGAGGATGCATCTTAGAGTTTTCGTGCAAAGTTGAATTAATTCCATCAGGCAATAATATAGTTTACATGAGCAGACCCATAGGCAAAATAGATGAAGAAAGGCAGGACGATATTTGGATGACAAACACTATTGATTGTTACTAGGGTAGACCACATAACGAGACATTTAATGACATGTGCATTGCAACAAAATCGACTTTTCCGAGCTTTTAACCTTCTTACAGTGCTATTTGTGCCTCATATGTGTGCCCAAAGTGTTTTTTTAGCTATAGAGTAGACTATAATATAGTCTACTCTATAGCTAAAAACTGCGGGCACCAGATTTGAGTAAAGGATATTATCCTTTATCAAATCTGGTGCCAGAGTCAGAACCAGCAGGAGGCCGGTCCCTGAGGTCCTCAGAGTCAAGATGGTTCATGGTTTTCACGACTAGTACGAAATGAAATGTTACGATTAAACGACGATACGGTTCCAGAGGCTCTCGCATGCCTCGCCTCTCGACCTGTAGACCCCGGCCAGGATCAGCAGTCCCACGTAGGCGCGCAATTCGGTCCGATCGAGGGGCTTTCAGCTCATCCGCGGCCGCAGCTGCTGTCTCCTGGCCCCTTCCAGATTGGTCATCTCAATCGCTATGTCCTCTAGTTCCGGGTAGAAGTACGCGAGGAACAGGGATAGCGGGTCGCTCGCTTTTTCTTCTTGTTCTTTGTCTACTTCTTCATGTTCCCGTTCTGTCTTCTTCTTGTTCCTGTTCTTTGTCTTATTCGTGGTCCTCTCCTAGAAACGGAAGAAACCCGGGTCTTTCGCCGCCTTCT
Organism: Eucyclogobius newberryi; assembly: GCF_026437365.1. NCBI lineage: Eukaryota > Metazoa > Chordata > Actinopteri > Gobiiformes > Gobiidae > Eucyclogobius > Eucyclogobius newberryi. The sequence continues at coordinate 21,515,011 of NW_027316532.1, forward strand.
CCTTCGCCTTTGTCTTCTCCTCCTTCTTCTATGCGTCTCTTTCTCCTTCTTCGTCTAAAAACTGAATAAACCTAGGTCTTTTGTCCCCTTCTCCTTAAAAACTCCTCTAAAAACTGAACAGCCCTAGGTCTTTTGCCACAGTCTCCTCCTTCGCCTTCTCCCACTTCCCCTACTACTTCTTCTACTTCTTCTTCTAACAGCTGAAGAAACCTAGGTCTCGTGCGGGACATGACGGTAATTCAGTAGGGCTAATAGTCGATATCCGTGGCAAGGGATCACGTTAGTAAGGAGCGATATCGCTCTCGATCTGACGCTCGGCCTGGGGTATCGTAGACCCCCCCAGCATCTGACGCTCGGCTGGGGGTATCGTAGACCCCTCACCCCCCGCCGCATCAGACACTCGGCTGAGGATATCGTAGACCCCCCACCCCCCCGCATCAGATGCTCGGCTTGGGGTATCGTAGACGCCCCCAACCTCTACCCCACCCCCCTGCATCAGACGCTCGGCTGGGGGTATCGTTTACTTTATCATGCTCCATTGCAATCCAGAATCAGAATCAGGTTTATTGCCTTTGACAATGAACAAAATTCAAAAACATTGGAACTTGTCTTGGTGATTCGATACAACACAAAAAAATAAAACAACGAACAATGAACAAGCTATCAGGGCTGAATATGTGCACACATTTACAGTACATATATATATACATATAGAGTGCAGAAAGAGAAGAGTGCAGTGAGTTATAAAAATGATGGTTAAAGTTAAAGAGATAGTGTTTAAGAAGTGTTCATGAGTCCAACAGCAGAGGGAAAGAAACTGTTCTTGTGACGGCACTTTCTGGTCCAGATCGTCCGTAGCCTGAGGGGAGTGGCCTCCTGCCTTAGGGGAGTGGCTCGAATAGTCCGTGTCCAGGGTGAGAAGGGTCGGCTGTGATCCGACCTGCACGTCCCGGAGCCCTGGAGACGTACAGGTCCTGCAGAGATGGGAGTCTGCAGCAGACCACCTTCTCAGCAGAGGGCGCTGTAGTCTCTGTTTGTCCCTGGCTGTGGCTCCAGCATAGCACACCGTGATGGAGAAGGTGAGAATGGACTCAATGATGGCCGTGTAGAACTGCACCATCATCTCCGCTGTCAGCTTTGCTTTCCTCAGCTGTCGCAGGAAGTACATCCTCTGCTGGGTCTTCTTGATGAGGGAGCTGATAGTGAGCTCCCACTTGAGGTTCCGGGTGATGATGATGCAGAGAAAGAGGAAGGAGTCCACAGTGGAGATGAGGAAGTCTGAGATGGTGGTGGGGGGGGAGTCCACCTCACCTAAAAAAAACCCCACCTTTTTCATCAAGTAATACGGTAGAATTCCCTTTGTTCACATGTAGCCACTTTGACTTCATTGGTTCAGGTATCACCGTCGACAATACCAATAAATAATCAGCTTATACGTAACAAATAAAGCTCATTTTACTTCTTTTATACAGCTATACAGGCGAGGGCCAAAGCTTCAGGCGGAAAGAGGAGTGACGATGCAGGATGACGAGTTGCGTTTATTTCGGCGGCTCCGGAGCGTCGGGACTCGTGGGCGTCGGCACTTCTTTGTAGAAGTTGTTGATTTGCTCCTTGTACATTTTTGCTACAACCGGACGCTTCAGCTTCGTGGTCGGGCCTGGAGAGAAGCAAACGGGGATTAGACTGTCGTTTTATTAAATGTGCAGTCGAGGGCATTAATACTACTACCACCCGTTTATTTCATCAAGACGAGCTTTTTCATTATTCTTACATGTGAAAACAAACACATCTCAAGGTTTTTATCACTGAATGTGGATTTATTCAAGTCTTTCCGCCAAAAAATAAGGTGAAATTTTACGTTTTACACCAGTGTTAAGTAACATTTTCTTATGTGATATTTTATGTTTAAAGGTCCCATAACATGCAAAATCGACTTTTCAGAGCTTTTAACCTTCTTACATTGCTATTTGTGCTTCATATATGTACCCAGTGTTTTTTTGATTGATTCCCGCAGTGTTTAGCTATATTACAGACTATCTCCTTTCCTCCAATCTCCAAACTGACGGGGGGTGTTCACAGGCATGCGTCATCATCCCCCCTCACCCTCCCCCCTCTCCACCCGCCTCCCCCTCCCGCCTAACGCCCCCCGCCCCCTTCCCCCCGGCTCTGCGCTGCTGCAGGCTCGTCTCCCAATACAAGCCCCGGAGTTTTTCTGCTTCGATTTACGAGGAAACACGGTTCAAAGAGGCCCAAAACTTCATTAATGATATCGCACTCTTTACTATTATCACAATGGTGAAGGTTGATGTGGCAGCTGATGCAGCAACCGGGAAAATAAACGGAGAGAAGTTCTATCCGATACCGAAAAACCAGGAAATAAGAGCGCAATGGACACAAGACTTATATATATATGCATATATATGTCTGTTCTGCGCACGCTGTAGAATAAACACCAGATTTATTTAGGCTCAAAGTAATGTTGATCTGAAGTTCTATTGTTTCTCACTCAGTCGCGCGGCAGGAGCTGCGCAGCGCGGAGCAGACAGCTGTGGGGCTACGTCACGGGTGGGCGGGGCACACACGCGCTCTGAGACTACGTCACGGGTTGGGCGGGGGAGCCAGATCGCTCTTCGCAAGGGTGGGGGCGAATATCAAACCAAGCCGTCTGCATTTCCGGGTTGGTGAGGGGGTCCAAGGTCTGGGTGATATTTCTTAACTATTATGTTAAGGGTGTTGCACAACCCTTATTATTATCAATTATACACTTAGGATAGACTACGAAACGTGAAAAAAGCACGTTATGGCACCTTTAAGGAAATTTAAAGAAGGCTATTTTTACTTTTTTTCTGTTTTATTTTAATTTGAAAACATGACACTTAAAATGCATAAAATTTGCCCTTAACGTTTTAATGAAAGTCAGAAAAAATTATTCCTTGTATCATTGGCTTTTAAACCTGCTCTTGAGTATAAAACAAAACTATCATCTCCATCTCTGCCATTATTGCCAGCACTGAGTTTTTTTTCTACTGGCAAAAATTTTTTCGTGGGAGTGTCTACAGAGCCGCGAAACTGCCATGTTATTTTGTGCCGCGGCTCCTGAAACTGCTGGACTATTTGACCGCGCCGCGGCTGCCTTTTTTTCTTTTCACCTGTGTCTCAACTTGTGCTTCCCCCTCAGACCAAGGTTTGTTTTTTTTCATAAATATGCACACAAAAAAATAACTTTGTTTCTTTTTGGCACTTTACTTACTTAGGCACTACACTTTTTTTTTTTTTTTTTTCCCCTTAGAAAAAATAACACACTCCGAACTATAGTTTCAGAAAAAAAGAAATGCAAGTTAAACACGTAAATGAAATGGTAAAGTAAATAAAAAAGAGTTCCGCGAGCGCGCACATGTTCCATGCGCACACGTTCCTTGCGCACACGTTCGTTACACTCGCGCGCAAACATTCAGCTCGCGCGCCCACTTTCCGCTCGCACACGTTCAGCGCTCGCACACGTTAAGCTCGCAGACGTTCCGCTCGCAGACGTTCAGCGCACGCACACGTTCCACTCGCGCACACGTTCCGCTTGGCGAACGTCACGTTCCGATCGCACACGTTCAGCTCTCGCGCACGTTCAACTCACGCACATGTTCAGCTCGCACACGTTCAGCTCGCACATAGGTGGCTGCCCACGAGTCCGAAGGTTCACTAGTCCGAAAATTCTGAAATTTTAAGGTTCACTAGTCCGAAGGTTCACTAGTCTGAAGGTTTGCTAGTCCGAAGGTGTGAGTGCGCGCAGCAGGCTCTACTCTCTCCTCACCAAAGGTGTGATGGCCGTTCCACACCGCCGCGGCCGAGGCGTCCAGTTTACATTCAAAGTCTATGGTAAACGCGCGTCGAGCACGTAGTGGGTTATCCGCGGCGCGCGATTTCTTCGTTTTTGCGGCGCGATTGGTGCGTTTTTTTACGCTCTCGACGCTTTGAGCGCGCGTATGAGCTGGCCGAGGCAACGAAAGCGGCTTACGCGACGACGCGTTCAGATATGTTGAGGTCTCCTGCAGCTGAAGCGTAGCAGCCGCCGCAGCAGCCAATCAGAGCTGACGCTCCAGTGACGTACGTACGTACGTACGTATTGCCCCTCGCATTTCCGGTATTCCCCGTGGAATTCCCCAAGAAGCGCCACTTTTTCCTGGCTCGTCAACCATGGCAGACGAACGATTGATTGTGGCCGTGTGTGGGAGAAAGTAGCTGTACGATGTATTCACGGTGGAATACAGAGACCGGCGCCTCCGTGTGAGGGTTTTGAAAACCAAATACATGAAAACAACACTCGATATCCGCCATTTTACACAATGAAAGGCCACACCGTCAACAACTCCACTGCTCATGCGACAACACCTCTACTGCGCATGTGCGCAGAGAGCTCAAGCACGCCATACGCGCGCCTGTGTACAGTGGCCGGCGTCAATAGTGCGCGTCCGGTGCGTAAACTAGCGAACCTTCGGACTAGTGAACCTTTAATACCTTCGGACTTGTGAACCTTCAGACTCGTGGGGGGTAACCCGCACACACACGTTCCCTCACCCAGCTCTCCCCCGATGATGGAGAAGTCTTTGTCGAGGATGAGCCACTTCTGGATGCGCTGGGCGTTGGACGTGGCCTTCTCGTTAACTCGGTTGATTCCTTCCTGTATCGCGGTGTTGACGGCGCGGTCTTTTCCCGCCGCGAGCTCTGACACTCGGGTGGCGTTACTGCCCAGTCTACGGCACAACTCCACCACCTCCGGAGTGAGCTCATCCTCTGGAGCGCCGCTGTCTGCATTCACCTGGCACTGGACCACACAAGACGCAGGTAAGGAACTATTCTAATGACATTTAACTGTTTTATCCCACACAAGACACAGGTAAGGGACTATTCTAATGACATTTAACTGTTTTATCCCACACAAGACACAGGTAAGGAACTATTCTAATGACATTTAACCATTTTATCCCACACAAGACGCAGGTAAGGGACTATTCTAATGACATTTAACTATTTGTGATCGACCACGGGTAAAACCGCCACAAGTCAGCCTCGGTGAAACTGAGATAAAGCCAAATTTTTTTTTTTTATTTTCGTTTTTTTGCAGAATGTGAAAGTCGAAGTATACATTAAGCTGTTAAAAATGGGTAGTTTTAGGGTCTTTTTCCTGGGGGGCGTCACCTTTTTCTAGCCAGCGCATGTTGATCTTTTTCCACCAATCAGCTGCGAACCACATGGCTACAGCTACATGTTCTCCTCTCAGAGAAAAAAAAACACGCACAACTTTGTGGATAAAGTGAAACATCTCCAACTGGACCCAGATGACCTCATGGTTTCATATGATGTTGTGTCCCTGTTCACCTGCATCCCGACCACTGATGCAGTAGCAGCAGTGAGGATCAGACTGCAGGAAGACACCACCCTACAGGAAAGGACCAAACTGACACCTGAACACATATGTAAACTGTTGGACATCTGTCTGAACACCACTTACTTTCAATTCCGGGGACAATTTTACAGACAGATTCATGGCTGTGCCATGGGCTCGCCCGTCTCTCCCATAGTGGCCAACCTGTACATGGAGCACTTTGAGAAGAAGGCACTGTCCTCATTCTCAGGCATAGCTCCAAAACTGTGGCTCCGCTATGTCGATGATACCTTTGTAACAATCAAGAAACAAGAGCTGGAAACCTTCTCTGATCACATCAATGCGGTGGACCCACATATTAGGTTTACAAGAGAAGACGCTAAGGAGAATCGCTTGGCCTTTCTTGATTGTTCCACGATCAGAGGAGAGGACGGGAAACTCCAAATAGAAGTATATAGGAAACCTACACACACGGACCAGTATCTGCTCTTTGGTTCCAACCACCCACTACAGCACAAGCTGGGGGTGATCAGAACCTTACAACACAGAGCTCAAGGTGTGCCCACCAGCTCAGAGGGCAAGAAGAAAGAGGAAAAACATGTCCGAAATGCCCTCTCAGCCTGTGGTTACCCCGCTTGGGCTCTCAACAGAGTGAAGAGAACCAAGAAGCAGGACAAAAGGGAAACTGAACAGAGAAGGAAGGGTGTTTCTATCCCTTATGTGTCTGGCCTGTCGGAAAAACTGCAGAGAATTTTTAGACAACACGAAGTCCCTGTTTATTTTAAACCAGGAAACACTTTAAGACAAAAACTGGTTCACCCAAAGGACAAGTTGCCGACTCAAAAACAGAGCAATGTAGTTTATTCGATCCAATGCAGTGAAGAAAGTTGTAAAGAACGTTACATAGGTGAGACGAAACAGCCTCTACACAAGAGGCTTTATCAGCACAGAAGAAATACTAGTTCAGGACCTCAGAGCGCCGTGCATCTCCATCTTGAAGCCTCTAATCACTCGTTTGAAGACGGTGAGGTGAAGGTTTTAAGCAGGGAGAAAAGATGGTTTGAAAGAGGAGTCAAGGAAGCTATTTTTGTTAAAAAAGAAAGACCTTCTTTAAACAGAAATGGAGGGCTTAGGTTTCATCTTCCTGTTATTTATAATGGGATTCTGAACCCCTGGAAAGGTAAAGGACATTCAGATGCTAATCAGGTACTCAGGGTGGTCGAGCCAGGGTCTCACAAAGACAAAGAGGTTTCTAATAGCCCATTAAGATTCTGAATAGGCTAGCTCGGTAGATACAAGGGGGAGTTTCTGTTGAAACAAACAACTCTTTCTACTTCAGGAAGGCTCCTCCCAATGGGCGGGTCTTACCACAGAACAGTATTAATATCGAGTTCTCGACCTAAATTCTGTTATTGACAATGACTCTTGGATGAGAGTCGAAACGTCTATTTTTTATTTTTTTTTTTCAAACTGAGTCCAGATGACTACAACTGAAGCTTTTTCTACTCCTCTCAGAGACATTATTCATTTCTCCAGACTGTCTTCAGAGCTTACATTCCCTGGACTGCATTGCAACGGAACTGAGGTACTTTTACGCTGTGTTTTAAGGTGGTTTTGTGATGTCACTTTAGCCTCGCCACTTTTGCCTCGGGCACCGGAGCAGAGATGGAGCAATGCTAAGCTAACATGCTGCTTCAGTGCACTCCACATTATAAATACGGGCTTGAATTTAATGTGACCACTTTCTGAATAATTAACATCACGTAGTCTCTTGAAACTAGCTGTTTTGGGATGGTATAATGTCTGTATCTTCGTGTTTTTTACTGTAGCCCGCGTTAGCCGCTTTAGCTCGCTACATTCCAAGCTAGCACCGGGCCGTGTTCTTTTTTCCTTGGCTTCTGCATAACAAATACGGGCTTGAATTTAATGTGACTACTACTGAATAATTACCATCACGTACTCTCTTGAAACTAGCTGTTTTGGGACGGTGTAAGGTCTGTATCTTCGTGTTTTTTACTGTAGCCCGCGCCAAACTTCTTTGTTTCACTTTTCAGAAGAGGCGCTCACAGCTGGAGTTTATCAAAAACTATGCAGAAGTTCATTGCATTACAGCTTCGACTTTGTACAGCAGGTACTATTTATTACACATCATTTACTTAACTTCACTTTATTAAATGTACAATAAAGTGCAAATGCTCGGGTCAGCACGGAGCGACGCGCGCGGGGTCAGCACGGAGCGACGCGGGCGGGGTCAGCACGGATAACTGGTTTATCCACGGTCACATTTTATCCCACACAAGACTCAGGTAAGGGACTATTCTAATGACGTTTATTTATTTAAGTTTCATTTGACTGTTTGGCTCTTATTCGCTTTAAATGTCCAGATTTAAATTTGGGGGCCGGTCAGAAACTGTTTCTTTCTATAATGACCACCAGATGGCGACATTTGAACATTAACATTTGCTGCTCTTTCCGAGATGAAAAAATGTGACGTTTAGGGTTTATCTTTCATTCACACATTATTTGTGAACATAGAGACAAACACAGAGACAAACACAGAGACAGGAGAGTGTGTTTTTACCTTGATGGTGATGAGCATGGACAGAAACTTCTTCTTGTCTCCGATGAGCATGGCGTTGCTGATGAACGGGACCTGCTCCTTCACCGCGTCCTCGATGGGAACGGGAGCCACGTTTTCTCCTCCCGCCGTGATGATCAGCTCTGAAAACGCAAACGCAACTTTAACACGCGAGGAACACGGACACACTGGTTTTACTTGGATAAAGTATTACATGTGTAGTCTGATCAGAAGGTACATGTTTATCCATGTTTTACAGTTGCGTGACCCGCCAGCCCCTCCCACATTTTGTTCAAATGCGGAAGGGTCTGGAACCCAAGTCAGAACCAATCAAGTCGTCGGACCATAATCGTCCGATCCAATCCCAGGCGGAGGGTTTAACGCGTCACACTGAAGATACGGAAGTTGCTTTTCACCCCCGTTCCAAAACATTCAAGATGGCAGACCCGGCTCGTGACCGAGTGTTTACTTCTGCTCTCGCTTCGGTTTGAACAATCAGGAAAGTATCAAATCATTTAAAAACAGTGCAAAAAACTGCGTCGAAGGCATTTCTATTGGAAGAGTGGCAAAAACTTCCTTTTTCAACTGGATTTGGAAAGAGTTTAATCTATCAATGCAGAACATGCCTTATAGACATGGGTTACGTACTATCCGGTTAAGCATGTTGCGTTTTTAGAGGATAAAGTATTTTTTACCGTGTTGAGAACTCAAGCGACTGTTAGTCCCTTTTTATAAATGCGCATGCGCACACTCACCACACTCACCCCCACCCCCCACCCCACCCTCCTGTTCTTTCCAAGAGGCCGCCTCCCATCAAACCTTGTTTGATCAACAGCCCCGCTGCTACACATGCATTTGTTTATTAGCGCGACGGATCGCATCATCTCTCGTCTCCACAGATTTCTGTCTCTTCTGAGCTTGAATACAGTCTTTCGCTGTCTGAAACGTACTGCTATCATGGGGACGCGGCTGCAGGTGTGCAGTAGCACGCAGGGAATTATTGACATGTGGGAGAACTACTTGGTTGTCCATGCCACGAGGAAATGAGACTTTGATTGCGTGCCAAAAATCCTCCATTATTCCTTTAAGACTTCAAAGACCAAGAAGGGATGGAACATTATTTTTATTGCACTAAAATAGATTTTGAAGTTAATTGTCGGCCCTTAATATTAAATTAACTAGTACTCTAAACCTTCCCCAAATATTTGTTTGACTTTGTAAGTCAAAGTGCATGAACTATGTACTGTTCTTCTTGAGTCAGATTTTTGTCTCCTTCATGTACCTTTGTTTGTTGACGCTCAAATAAAAGAAGCCACTCATAATCGTATGTATCATGAAGTGTTCCATTTACCTTTGATTCTTCCGGTGATGAAGAGGAAGCCGCTCTTGTCCTGCTTGCCCAGGTCCCCGGAGCGGAGCCAGCCCTCAGAGTCCAGGGCCTCCTCGGTCTCGTCGGGCATGTTGAGGTAGCCCATGAAGACGTGGCGGCCCCACAAACAGATCTCGCCGTTTCCCTCCGCGTCTGGACTCTGTAGCTTGGTCCTGCAACCGGGGATCTCCTTCCCCACGCTGGACACAGGACACTCACTTAAATTACGGAAGAAACTACGCACACAAGTAAAGCTGGACTGTCTTCTTGTACAGAGCGTCTAATCGCCCAAAACATCATAGAAACGGTTGGTGCCGTTAACTTAAGCATTTTGTTTAACGTCAGAGGGTTTCCATGTTCCAACGTTGTTCTCTCATCAAAAACATATCTGGAGTTACATTTAACTTGATTTACACTACTTTGATGAACTGTTAAATCTGTAAATCTTCTCTCCCTGAGCGTCATTTTGAATCTTCTCGGTCCGCAGCGTCTTCTCGATCCGCAACCTCTTCTCAATCTCTTCTTGGCCTCTTCTCGATCTCTTCTTGGCCTCTTCTTGGCTTCTTCTCGATCCACAGCGTCTTCTTGATCTCTTCTTGGCCTCTTCTCGATACGTGGCATCTTCTCGATCTCTTCTTGACCTCTTCTTGATACACGGCCTCGTCTCGATATCTTCTGGGCCTCTTCTCGATCTCTTCTTGGCCTCTTCTCGATCTGTGGCGTCTTCTCAATCTCCTCTTGGCTTCTTCTCCATCTCTTCTTGGCCTCTTCTCGATCCGTGACGTCTCCTCGATCCGCAACGTCTTCTCGATCATGGTGGCTGTCGTCTGATCACGATCATTACAACTAATAAGCTAAATTTTTCCCCTCTCAAATATGTAATTCCCTCTGCTGCCAGTAGACTGAGACCTCAGTTCCCCGTGTTCTACTTTCTAAAACATGTGATGCCAAACTAAAGGCACTGATTCTCGTGTTTAAAGGCCAATAACAACAGAATCCTTTAATAAAAGTGGGTGCATACCTGGTGAGCCTGAAGGCCTCGGGGACAGAGACGGTGTGTGGGCCGGAGCTCTCACTCATCCCGAACAGCTCGTACAGAGGGATGTTGAGGCTGAGGAAGAACTCCAGCGTGTCTTTGGTGATGGGCGCGGCACCAGTGAAGCATTTGCTGCAGCGGTCCAGCCCCAGAGCCTTGCGCACCTTTTTGAACACCAGATTGTTGGCGATTTGGTAACTGAGGGAAGACGGAGGGCTCGCACCGTTTCTGAGAAGAGAAATGTACACCAAAAATGAATGGACAATATATAGACACTTAATACTCTTACAGGATTACACAGCAAGTTTTTAAATCCGCTCTTCTTGCAGCTTTTGTTAACCTTTATTTATTCCTTTTTGTCCACTGTCTGATAAAATGTACATGTGTAACAAAAATAAAACTTTAACACACTTATCTCCAGTCAAATCAATACTTTCGGGATGAACCAGGATCAGTTTGAAAAGGTATTTTATTAACATTCCAACTGAACTTCTTTTCTCCCAACATTTCCTTCCTTGCTTCCTGCTTCCGAAGAGTGCAGACGCTTTCTTGCGCGCTCCAGCTTGCTATTGCTGCTTTCCTTATTTATTTTGCTTTTTAATCAGTTTTTGTCTTCCAAACATTTTTGCTTATGACTTTTTCAAGTAAACCAAGGATTTTAAGAATTTTTTTCCAGTTTTAACAACATATCTGACGCCAGCGACATGTCCGGGAGGAGAAGGGAGAAAGACTGTGAACACTGCCCGAAATATCAATAAGAAATGAAAGACAAGGCTGTTTCTTGGAACAAACTTGGGGCAAATTCGACCAAACACGTGGCTGTCCAAAGAGTGTGCACCGAGAGGACTACACTACATTGAGAATTTCTATCTATTCTGGAAACGAGGGGACCTGTTTAAGAGAAATGGCCCCCACCTATTCAGAGGTGGAGTGAGGGTGCTGACAGAGAACCTGCTCCACGCTCTGAGGCATTGGACTGGACCTGAGCATGATAGTTAGAGAAGAGAGGAATGAGCGAAGAATTCCTGCTCCACCGCCGGATGGATTTGGATTTGGATTTGGATTTGGATTTGGATGCAAAACAACTTTCTCAAGCTGAACTCAGACAAGACTGAAATAATCGTTTTTGGCCCACAGAAAAAAAGAGAAATTGTTAGCGGTCACCTCCAGAGTCTCGCTCTAAAACCTACAAACCAAGTTAGAAATCTGGGGGTAGAAAATGGACTCAAGACTTGAACTTTAACAGCCACATCAAATCAATAACATCAGCAGCTTTTAGCTGTTAGTGCCATATGAACCATCTCGGACTCTGAGGACCTCAGGGACCGGCCTCCTGCTGGTGCCCAGAGTCAGGACTAAACATGGGGAATCTGCATTTCAGTTTTATGCAGCCAAAATTTGGAACAGTCTTCCTGAAGATGAGAGACAGGCTTCTACTCTGACAATGTTCAAATCTAAGCTAAAAACAGTTTGTTTTGCTGCGCATATGACTGAAAGGATTTTTCTTTGCACTCTTTCCTTTTATGTCTTAAATTGTTTTGTGATTTCATTCGTTTAGACAATCAGTTGGACTGATTTAAAAAGGAGTCGGACTCCAAAACACGTTAGAAGTGTAAAAGTACGTACAATCAGTTGGACTGATTTAAAAAGGATTTAAAAAGGAGTTGGACTCCGAAAACACGTTACCCTTTGTGGCTAGGGATTTTTTATTTAATTTTTTTATTTAGTTAATACAATTTTATTGTATTTCTGTTTCTGTAATTTCTTTGTGATTTTAATGCATTTTTCCTGCTGTGTGAAGCACTTTGAATTGCCTTGTGTATGAAATGTGCTCTACAAATAAACTTGCCTTGCCTTTAGAGACACAGCCAAATCTAGGCGGGATTTGAAAGCTGACTTTTTTTTTTTGTGCATTGCTTGTTGCCACTAACAATTAGAGTAAATCATACATCAAAACTAGAGTCTCAGCTTCACGAAGAGTCCATGGGCTCATTTTAGTTGGGCCCTTTGGAGCAATCGGCCCAAATGAAGAGAGGTTTTAATGGTTACATACAGGTATGTCGGTGTGATCCCTCATTCGTCCAGGCGTGTTCCATAGTAGAAAAAGCTTCAGTTGTAGTCATCTGGACTCAGTTTGAAAAAATAGACGTTTCGACTCTCATCCAAGAGTCATTGTCAATAACAGAATTTAGGTCGAGAACTCCGATATTAATACTGTTCTGTGGTAAGACCCGCCCATTGGGAGGAGCCTTCCTGAAGTAGAAAGAGTTGTTTGTTTCAACAGAAACTCCCCCCTTGTATCTACCGAGCTAGCCTATTCAGAATCTTAATGGGCTATTAGAAACCTCTTTGTCTTTGTGAGACCCTGGCTCAACCACCCTGAGTACCTGATTAGCATCTGAATGTCCTTTACCTTTCCAGGGGTTCAGAATCCCATTATAAATAACAGGAAGATGAAACCTAAGCCCTCCATTTCTGTTTAAAGAAGGTCTTTCTTTTTTAACAAAAATAGCTTCCTTGACTCCTCTTTCAAACCATCTTTTCTCCCTGCTTAAAACCTTCACCTCACCGTCTTCAAACGAGTGATTAGAGGCTTCAAGATGGAGATGCACGGCGCTCTGAGGTCCTGAACTAGTATTTCTTCTGTGCTGATAAAGCCTCTTGTGTAGAGGCTGTTTCGTCTCACCTATGTAACGTTCTTTACAACTTTCTTCACTGCATTGGATCGAATAAACTACATTGCTCTGTTTTTGAGTCGGCAACTTGTCCTTTGGGTGAACCAGTTTTTGTCTTAAAGTGTTTCCTGGTTTAAAATAAACAGGGACTTCGTGTTGTCTAAAAATTCTCTGCAGTTTTTCCGACAGGCCAGACACATAAGGGATAGAAACACCCTTCCTTCTCTGTTCAGTTTCCCTTTTGTCCTGCTTCTTGGTTCTCTTCACTCTGTTGAGAGCCCAAGCGGGGTAACCACAGGCTGAGAGGGCATTTCGGACATGTTTTTCCTCTTTCTTCTTGCCCTCTGAGCTGGTGGGCACACCTTGAGCTCTGTGTTGTAAGGTTCTGATCACCCCCAGCTTGTGCTGTAGTGGGTGGTTGGAACCAAAGAGCAGATACTGGTCCGTGTGTGTAGGTTTCCTATATACTTCTATTTGGAGTTTCCCGTCCTCTCCTCTGATCGTGGAACAATCAAGAAAGGCCAAGCGATTCTCCTTAGCGTCTTCTCTTGTAAACCTAATATGTGGGTCCACCGCATTGATGTGATCAGAGAAGGTTTCCAGCTCTTGTTTCTTGATTGTTACAAAGGTATCATCGACATAGCGGAGCCACAGTTTTGGAGCTATGCCTGAGAATGAGGACAGTGCCTTCTTCTCAAAGTGCTCCATGTACAGGTTGGCCACTATGGGAGAGACGGGCGAGCCCATGGCACAGCCATGAATCTGTCTGTAAAATTGTCCCCGGAATTGAAAGTAAGTGGTGTTCAGACAGATGTCCAACAGTTTACATATGTGGCTCCAAAACTGTGGCTCCGCTATGTCGATGATACTTTTGTAACAATCAAGAAACAAGAGCTGGAAACTTTCTCTGATCACATCAATGCGGTGGACCCACATATTAGGTTTACAAGAGAAGACGCTAAGGAGAATCGCTTGGCCTTTCTTGATTGTTCCACGATCAGAGGAGAGGACGGGAAACTCCAAATAGAAGTATATAGGAAACCTACACACACGGACCAGTATTTGCTCTTTGGTTCCAACCACCCACTACAGCATAAGCTGGGGGTGATCAGAACCTTACAACACAGAGCTCAAGGTGTGCCCACCAGCTCAGAGGGCAAGAAGAAAGAGGAAAAACATGTCCGAAATGCCCTCTCAGCCTGTGGTTACCCCGCTTGGGCTCTCAACAGAGTGAAGAGAACCAAGAAGCAGGACAAAAGGGAAACTGAACAGAGAAGGAAGGGTGTCTCTATCCCTTATGTGTCTGGCCTGTCGGAAAAACTGCAGAGAATTTTTAGACAACACGAAGTCCCTGTTTATTTTAAACCAGGAAACACTTTAAGACAAAAACTGGTTCACCCAAAGGACAAGTTGCCGACTCAAAAACAGAGCAATGTAGTTTATTCGATCCAATGCAGTGAAGAAAGTTGTAAAGAACGTTACATAGGTGAGACGAAACAGCCTCTACACAAGAGGCTTTATCAGCACAGAAGAAATACTAGTTCAGGACCTCAGAGCGCCGTGCATCTCCATCTTGAAGCCTCTAATCACTCGTTTGAAGACGGTGAGGTGAAGGTTTTAAGCAGGGAGAAAAGATGGTTTGAAAGAGGAGTCAAGGAAGCTATTTTTGTTAAAAAAGAAAGACCTTCTTTAAACAGAAATGGAGGGCTTAGGTTTCATCTTCCTGTTATTTATAATGGGATTCTGAACCCCTGGAAAGGTAAAGGACATTCAGATGCTAATCAGGTACTCAGGGTGGTTGAGCCAGGGTCTCACAAAGACAAAGAGGTTTCTAATAGCCCATTAAGATTCTGAATAGGCTAGCTCGGTAGATACAAGGGGGGAGTTTCTGTTGAAACAAACAACTCTTTCTACTTCAGGAAGGCTCCTCCCAATGGGCGGGTCTTACCACAGAACAGTATTAATATCGGAGTTCTCGACCTAAATTCTGTTATTGACAATGACTCTTGGATGAGAGTCGAAACGTCTATTTTTTCAAACTGAGTCCAGATGACTACAACTGAAGCTTTTTCTACTATTTACATACAGGTAGTTTAAATAACTGCTATGCTACAAGTGGCTCTAAAAATTTTTCAAAAAACAAAACAAAAGAAGCTTTCCGAGTACCAGCAGGAGTAAACCAGGTCTATAATATCTGTTACAAATCTCCATGGAGACCAGCAGGTGACTCATGTGAAACCAGATATTCTTAAGCCATAAAACGACAGTAAAATCAGATAAATTTATGTCATAACGAAATGTTTCATGAGACAAGCAGGTGTCAGAGCTGCATATACTTTATACCGTATGTACATTATTCTGTACATCTCTCATCTAAAGTAAATGTTAAACCTGTGCTAAATAGTTGACGTACTGGTTCAGTTTGTTGAGATTGGCCTGAAGTCCCACGTCTTTGGCCCAAGCTGCCACTTTTCTCTGAACAGTTGAAGACGTTGCTCCGATGGATTTCATCTTCTCCTGCATCTTCTCCCAAACTCTGGGCACGCCCATGAAAGCTGTGGGACGGACCTCCTTCATCGTGTTCACCAGAGACCCCTGTGAGAGACGAAACCAGAGCCTGTAACACTGGGACGAGGGTGCGCGTCACTGGGACGAGGGTGTGGGCCGTGCACTTTTGTGATTATTTTTTATTTATTTTAACTTTCTGTGTGATATTTAATAGATTTCAAACCTACATTTCGATATGTTGCCTCTGTAAACCAACATATGTTGACAGATAATCGACTAAAGGCTTTTAGATCATTGATGCAGTAATTAAAGATAAGATAATCCTTTATTGTCCACACATGGGGAAATTTCATTGGTGCAACGCAGGTAGATACAGAGGTAGATACAGAGGAAAAGAACAGATCACTTATAGGAAGTTTGAAAAACACTCTCAGTAGAAGATCTCCTATAAACAAAAACTCCTACAGACAAAACCTCCCATTTCCCAACAAGGGATGGAGGGGAAAAATAATAAAGATAAAAATAAATAAATAAATACCATTGCATGTGATCGCGACAGTAATTGCACATGAATATGTGTCATGACAGTAATTGCACATGAATTGCACAGTAATTACACATGAATAAGATGGAATTGCACATGGTTAGGTCAGTATTGCGAGTGTTCAGGACTAACAGTGTTTATTATAAAGTCTGACAGCAGCAGAAGGAAAGACCTGCGAAACCTTTCCTTCACACAGCGAGGGTGGATCAGTCTCTCACTGAAGCTGCGCTCCAGAGCGGACAGAGTGTCCTGCAGGGGGTGACACTCATGGTCCAGCGTAGATGTGAATTTAGCCAGGACCCTTCTGTCCCCCACCTCCTGCACCGAGTCCAGAGCACAGCCCAGGACGGAGCTGGACTTCTTGATGACCTTGTCCAGCTTCTTCCTCTCCCTCTCTGTGATGCTGCTGCTCCAGCAGGCCACACCGTACAGGAGCTGATGCCACCACAGAGTCGTAGAAGGTCTTCAGGAGTGGCCCTGTCACTCCAAAAGACCTGAGTCTCCTCAGGAGGTAGAGCCGACTCTGGCTCTTCCTGTACAGTGCGTCTGTGTTATGAGTCCAGTCCAGTTTGTGGTTCAGATGAACACCCAGGTACTTGTATGAGTCCACTCTCTCAATGTCCCTTCCCTGGATGTTCACTGGTAAGGGAGCAGTGGGGTGGCGTCTGCGGAAGTCCACCACCATCTCCTTGGTCTTCCCCGCGTTGATGAGGAGGTGGTTCCGCTGACACCAGTCCACAAAGTCCTGCGCCAGTCCCCTGTACTCCGCATCATCGTCGTCCATGATGAGTCCGACACACAGTCCCGGGCTCTCACAAACTGGGGTCGGTCTGTGAGGTAGTCCAGGATCCACTCTGCCAGGTCGTACTCCACACCAGCCGTCTCCAGTTTGTCCCTCAGGAGCAGTGGCTTGATGGTGTTGAAGGCGCTGGAGAGATCGAAGAACAGGATCCTCACAGAGCTGCCAGGCTTCTCCAGGTGAGAGAGAGAGCGGTGCAGCAGGGAGATGACGGCGTCCTCCACTCCGATGCCAGGCCGATATGCAAACTGCAGCGGGTCCATGGCTGAGCTCACGGTGGAGCGGAGGTGGTCCAGGACTAGCCGCTCCAGTGTCTTCATCAGGTGGGACGTGAGAGCCACCGGCCTGAAGCTGTTGAGGTCTTTGGCGCGCGGTGTCTTGGGCACAGGTACCAGACAGGAGGTCTTCTAGACCTGTGGTACCACCCTCAGCTTCAGGCTCATGTTGAAGACATGCTCCATAACTCCACACAGTTCATCCGCGCAGGACTTAAGGAGCCTGGGGCTGATGCCGTAAGTCCTGCTGCCTTCCTCACTTTAATCCTCTTCAGTTCAGTCCTCACCTGTGCTGCTGTGACAGTCAGTGGATGGCAGGGGGACTGTGTGCTGGGGGGATGGGTGAGTCCAGGCGAAGTGGGGAGATGGTCCGGGGCAGAGAAGTGAAGAGGAACAGATGCAGGGCATTGTCCAGCTGTGGAAGAGGGAGCATGCAGCTGTGCAGGGGAAGGGGTGGGTGACCGATCAAACCTCAAGAAGTGAACATTTAAATCATTCACCCACTGTAGGTCTCCCTCTGTCTGGGCAGGGGGGATTTTGAAGCCTGAGATGGTTTTCAGGCTCCTCCACACTCCCTGAATGTTCTTCTGCTGCAGCTGCCCCTCCATCCTCCTCTTGTAGCCGGCTTCCGCCTGCCTGATCTTCCTCCTCAGCTCCTTCTGCACAGTCCTCAGCTCCTCCTTGTTCCCTGACCTGAAGGCTCTCTTCTTCTCCATCAGCAGAACCTTCAGTTCACGGTTAATCCATGGCTTGTTGTTTGGAAAACACTGCATCGTCCGGGAGGGAACAATGTTCTCAAAACAGAAGTTGATGTTGTCCGTGATGCACTCTGTGATGGTGTTGATGTCCTCCCCATGTGGGTCATAAAGCTCAGTCCAGACAGTGGTGCTGAAGCAGTCCCTCAGAGCCTCCTCGCTCTCAGCAGACCACATCCTCACCACACGGGACACCACAGGCTGCCTGCGCACAATGAGTTCATACACAGGCCTCAGATGTACAAGGTTGTGGTCCGAGCTGCCCAGGGGAGGGAGGGGGGAAGAAGAATAAGCCTCTTTGGTGTTGGCAAAAAACAATTTGGACTTGTTTTTTGCAAAGAGGTGTTGGGAGTATATCCCCGTGCGGACTGATACAACACACACGTGCATTTTGTTTATTAGCGCGACGGATCGCATCGCATCTCTCGTCTCCCGTAGATTTCCGTCTTCTTCTGAGTCAGCTTGAACAGTCTTTCTCCGTCTTCATTTTGTCCCGTACACTGAGGGAACTATATTATGATAGATCAATGCGCTTAGACACGCGTAAACGTGGGGACGAGCCGCACGCGGCTGCAGGTGAGCGGTAGGTGCGTTTTATGATTGATACGTGGCAGGACTAGTCCACGTCACGAGGAAATAAGATTTGGGCCAAAAAAAAATCGTCCATTCAACCTTTAAGCTATACCAACAAGAAAAGTAAAACTGACATTGTTGTAAAAGTGCACACGGGCCAATCACATTAGGCCTTATATTAAACAATGCAAAAGTCAAAATACAATATTGTGATGTAAACGATTGGTGGTAGTTTTTCTACTTTTCTTTTCTAGAAAGAAACCATTCGGCCCAATAAACATGTAATTACCACATGTTCCTGTTTTCATCTTGAGCTTGTGTGTTTGAATATACATAATACATAAATACACACAGGGCACCAAACCTTAGAGGAAACTCCCTTAAACTGGGATCTATATAAATCTGCCTTTAATTGTAACAGCATAATTAGTCATGTGTATTTTCAATTATAAAGTGGTCTTTATCAGGCGAGGTCATTCGGTCATTCGTTCATTCGGTGCTAATGCCACAGAAGTCTCACCTTGAGGGCGTCGGGCTGGGCGAAGTGCGTGACTGCGCCCACCTTCATGGACACCCAGATGTCGACCATCTGAGCGGCGACGTGGCTCAGGGGCAGGTAGCTTACGATGGCCTCCTGGGCCTGGCTGGGCTCGGTCAGGTTCACGTGTCGGCAGGTGGACATGGCGGTCCAGGTGAGCTGAAGAGGGAACACGACTAAAGGGTTAGAAATACAGTTTAAGGCTGAAGAACCCTCCCCTGGGCAGCTCGGACCACAATCTTGTACATCTGCGGCCTGTTGTGCGCAGGCAGCCTGTGTTGTCCCGTGTGGTGAGGAGGTGGTCTGCTGAGAGCGAGGAGGCTCTGAGGGACTGCTTCAGCACCACTGTCTGGACCGAGCTTTACGACCATGGGGAGGACATCAACGCCACCACAGAGTGCATCATGGATTACACAAACTTTTGTTTTGAGAACACAGTTACCTCCCGGACGGTGCAGCGTTTTCTAAACAACAAGCCGTGGATTAACCATGAACTGAAGACTCTGCTGAAGGAGAAGGAGAGCGCCTTCCGGTCAGGGAACAAGGAGGAGCTGAGGACTGCCCTCTCTTCCACAGCCGGACAATGGCCCACCCCTGTTCCCCTTCACACCTCTTCTCCGGACCATCAGCTCCCCACTTCACCTGGACTCACCCATCCCCCCAGCACACAGTCCCCCTGCCATTCACTGACTGTCTCAGCAGCACAGGTGAGGACTGAGCTGAAGAGGATTAAAGTGAGGAAGGCAGCAGGACCTGACGGCATCAGCCCCAGGCTCCTTAAGTCCTGCGCAGATGAACTGTGTGGAGTTATGGAGCATGTCTTCAACATGAGCCTGAAGCTGAGGGTGGTACCACAGGTCTGGAAGACCTCCTGTCTGGTACCTGTGCCCAAGACACCGCGCGTCAAAGACCTCAACAGCTTCAGGCCGGTGGCTCTAACGTCCCACCTGATGAAGACACTGGAGCGGCTGGTCCTGGACCACCTCCGTTCCACCGTGAGCCCAGCCATGGACCCGTTGCAGTTTGCATATCGGCCTGGCATCGGAGTGGAGGACGCCGTCATCTCCCTGCTGCACCGCTCTCTCTCTCACCTGGAGAAACCTGGCAGCTCTGAGGATTCTGTTCTTTGATCTCTCCAGCGCCTTCAACACCATCCAGCCACTGCTCCTGAGGGACAAGCTGGAGAAGGCTGGAGTGGAGTATGACCTGGCAGAGTGGATCCTGGACTACCTCACAGACCGACCCCAGTCTGTGAGAGCCCGGGACTGTGTGTCTGACATTCGGACCTGCAGTGTGGGGGCGCCCCAGGGCACCGTCCTCGCGCCCTTTCTCTTCACCCTCTACACTGCAGACCTCAGACACGACACAGACGACTGTGTCCTGCAGAAGTTCTCTGACGACTCTGCCTTCATCGGACTCATCACAGACGACGATGATGCGGAGTACAGAGGACTGGAGCAGGACTTTGTGGACTGGTGTCAGCGGAACCACCTCCTCATCAACGCGGGGAAGACCAAGGAGATGGTGGTGGATTTCCGCAGACGCCACCGCACTGCCACCTCACCAGTGAACATCCAGGGAAGGGACATTGAGAGAGTGGACTCATACAAGTACCTGGGCGTTCATCTGAACCACAACTGGACTGGACTCATAACACAGACGCACTGTACAGGAAGAGCCAGAGTCGGCTCTACCTCCTGAGGAGACTCAGGTCTTCTGGAGTGACAGGGCCACTCCTGAAGACCTTCTATGACTCTGTGGTGGCATCAGCTCCTGTACGGTGGGGCCTGCTGGAGCAGCAGCATCACAGAGAGGGAGAGGAGGAAGCTGGACAGAGTCATCAAGAAGTCCAGCTCCGTCCTGGGCTGCGCTCTGGACTCGGTGCAGGAGGTGGGGGACAGAAGGGTCCACTCTGTCCACTCTGGAGAGCAGCTTCAGTCAGAGACTGACCCACCCTCGCTGAGTGAAGGAAAGGTTTTGCAGGTCTTTCCTTCCTGCTGCTGTCAGACTTTACAACAAAAAACTGATAGCCCTGAACATGTGCAATACTGATGTAACCATGTGCAATACCATCATATTCATGTGCAATACTGAATTTACCATGTGCAATACCTGTAAATAAGAGTGTTCTATTTTGTTTTTATTCGCTTTACTTACCTGCTAATAGTATTACCTAGTCTTGTGCTAGCTATTTTTACTTTATTTTTATTTTATTCTATTATCATTATTTAATTATTATTATCTTATTTTTATTTATCTATTTTATTCCCCCCCTCCATTCCCTATTAAAATAGGAGAGGAGTTTTTGTTAATAAGAGTTTTTTGTTTTTGTTCATAAGAGTTCTATTAAGAGTGTGTTTTTGAAACTTCCTATAATCTGTCCTTTCCTCCTGTTTCTACAGCGTTGTAACAACGAAATTTCCCCTTGTGTGGATATTAAAGGATTATCTTATCTTATTACGATGTGTTTGTCAATTTAGTGTAGTACTTCCTTCTCTAATTGCTGTGAGAAGCACTGTGGCGTTTAGCGCGTCGTCCCTGGAGACCTACGTTGTCATGACTGAGCATGACTCCTTTGGGCTGGCCCGTGGTCCCGGAGGTGTAGATCAGCGTGCAGCACTGGTTCGGCTTTTGACTGGCGATGATGGCGTCGAGGGGCGCGTCGGGCTCGCCGCGGCCCAGCTCCATGAACTCGGCCCACTGCCGGAGATAAAAAAGGGTCAAAACGCGGCTTGGACGGACGGAGATCGCAGACGGAAACGGGCGCTTACGGAGTACAAGTTTGGCCTCTTCTCTTTCAGCGCATCTTTGTACTGGACGATGGCCTTCAGATGAGGCAGCCGGTCCTCCACCTGCAGCAGACAGTTTCACTTTCATCACTTTCATCATTAAAAAAAAAAACTATTTTCTGGACTAAAAGTCACACCGGAGTATAAGTTGCACCAGCTAAAATGCATAAAATGCATAATAGAGAAGAAAAAACACATATGTCGCACATTTCTGATAAACTTGATAGACTGCAGACTAATAGGAAATCATTGATAAATAAGGCCTCTAATATTAAACAGACAATGGCAAAGGAGTGGGTTTTAAGTTGTGGCAAAACAAGATGTGATTTGTTAACGTGAAGATAAAATTTCACTTAACTCTGTGTTTGTGTAGTCAGTTACCGTTAGCGATTAGTGTAATAAACATTTCTTAAATCTAAGGTTGTTCTGAATGCACCAAAAACAGTCAGAGTGACATCTGTAGAGGAGGGGAGGGCTTATCTCAATCAGATGCAAATGACCCCCCCTGTGACTTGGGGGGACTCATTTGCTCACTCATTTGGTGAAGAATCTTTGGAGGCATTTTCCTCAGTAAACAAGTCTCAGAGGGGTATACATTGAAATGACCACCAAGATGTACATGAGTGAGACATCATTGGATAGCTTTGAATCTACACTTTCAGATTCTGTGACAAACTCAAAATGTCTCTGGGGAGACTTGTTCCTGGTTTATCCACGGTCGGGCACATATGAACGACTTTTAAAACTATAAACGTACACATTTTTTTCCTTTAAGTGTATGTTCGACCTTGTGCGTGTGACAAACCAGTAAAACGTTTAAAAAGACAACAGCATAGACCTGTAGGATCTTCTGCAGCTGTTCGTGGTTCTCCACGACGATCACGTTGGTCTTGCAGTTGTCCGCGACGTACAGGCAGGCATCCGGCGAGTTGGTTGTGTAGATCCCCACCCCGAAGCCCCTGCAACCACAACGCCAGCGTCACTCACAGGCAAAACACGTGGGCAAAACTTGTGGGCAAAACTCATGGGCTTTGTGTTATTATTTTATTAACTTACAATCTTATTTCTGCAAAGTCACCGGGCACAAGCACACGGCCAGAAAAAAACTCAGAACAATCAGAAAAATACATCTTTAGATCTAAAGTTTGGAGAGCGTTTACGTGTGCAAGAAAACACCCGACAACGAGTAGGTTTTTAGAGTAAGACAATCCAATACAATAGGTTTTAAAACAACGTTTTCTCTTTCGTTTTTGTCTTTGCCCCATCATTTCTCTGGCTCAGGAGTGAACAATCAGATCGAACAATCAGATCACTCACATCAAATGTTTACAATAATCTGATAACTCCAGTTATCGGATAACTATCAAATTTTTGGAGTGCGTGTGATTTAGGCTTTCCCCCCGTTTCAAAGACTAACATTGATCATTTATGGCATTTTGTTGACAGACGTTTATGGCTGAAGGCGCTGCACGTTTCAGGCGCTGCACGTTTCAGGCGCTGCACGTTTCAGGCGCTGCACGTTTCAGGCACTGCACGTTTCAGGCGCTGCACGTTTCAGGCACTGCACGTTTCAGGCGCTGCACGTTTCAGGCACTGCACGTTTCAGGCGCTGCATATTTTGCACAGGATCACGTCTCAGACAGTTAAAGGATCTCACACAAAAACAACCGTCGACACAGACTCGTTCTGTGCAAATAAAATCCTTAAAATTTAGATAAAATAATCCACTAATTTGGTCTCGGACATCATCGACCTGTTAACAACATTCAAAATCGTGTATTTCTTCACTTATGTTCTTTTTTCAACGTGGAATATTTCAGATGAATGCACAGTGTAATAAATACTGTGTAATAGTGTAGAGTGTAATACAGTGTATTAGAGTCTATTGTAATATTGCGAGTGTAATAGAGTCTATTGTAATACAGTGTAATAGAGTGTAAAATGTAAATGGTCACATTTATATAGCGCTTTTCTACCGTCAAGGTACTCAAAGCGCTTTACATCAAGGAACCAGTCACCCATTCACACACACATTCACACCCCAGATGTTTGCAGACATTGGGGGGCGAGTTGGGTTAAGTGTCTTGCCCAAGGACACAACGGCAGTATTCACATGAGGCAGCTGCAATCGCACCGTCAACCTGCGGGCCAGTGGATCGAACCGCCGACCTTTGGATCAGAAGACGAGCACTCTGCTGCTGCCGCCCCAGTGTGTACACCCAGAGTGTAATAGTGTAGTGTAATACAGTGTAAGAGAGTCTATTGTAATACAGTGTATTAGAGTGTAATAGAGTGTAGTGTAATACAGTGTAAAAGAGTGTAATATGGATTGAGATAACAATATTAATATATCGTTACTGACGTAACAATAGAAAAGTAGTGATTCTCATTCATAAATATAGATGCTCAATTCTATTTTTAAGACATTTTTTAGATTGTATTGCATTGTTTATATTTTATTTTAATTTATCGGCACATATTTTGCATTTTTAAAATCAGTTCAATACATCTTTATAATCAAAGAAATTCAATGCATTTTAACACAAAACTAATTTATATTGCAATACTCTCCGTAGTATTACTTGAGTTGGATCCAAACTAAAATTTCTGGTATTGAATATACACAATAAAATACATGTTTACACAAGCCAGTACTTCTCCTAAAAGTACGTGGTAATCTCAGACGCGACCAGACGGCCCTAAATGCAGCAGATGTTTGGTGATGTAACGCGACAATCTCACATCAGAGACGTCAGTAGATAAACACTAATGTTTCACAGCCGATACTTGTGCTGCACAGGAGGTGGAACTGGAACATCATGTGGTCTCATCTCTGTCACCACTTAACTTTCAATCCAATCCAATCCAATCCATTTTATGTATATAGCACGATTTACACAACCAGAGGGTTCCAAAGTGCTTCACAGCAAGGTAAAAGACTACAGAGGCATAAATAGGATAAAAGTAATAAAATAAGATATAAAAACAAAATCAAATAGAAAATCAAACAAACACACTAAAATCAATGGAATAAAATAAAATAAATGAAAGGTGCTGCCCTCCCTTTCAACAATATGTTCATCAATAATATAAATATACACTGTATCCTTATAATATATAAATAAATAAATGAATTAAATATATTAACAGTAATTATTGCTGACAAGTCGACTACTAAAATAATTGTTTGTTTTCGTTTAATTTTCGCCCTAATCCAGCGACACGCCCGGTGTTAAGAGTCTAATAAAGTGTGCGTAAACTCACCCGGCCAAAATGGCACCGATGTCTGAGATGAACCACTCCACAGAGTTGAATCCCAAGATGCCGACGCCATGGCAACGCTCCAAGCCCAGCTGCAGAAAGACATCAGGCAAATAATTACAACGAGGCAAACGTTATTTCAACTTGGATTTTTAAATACATTTTAAACAAGCAAAAGGTTGAAAACATGGCGCCTGAAGGATTCTAGATGGAGAATCTATATATTATATATATATTGATGATGCCACTGTCTTTGTTATGTAGAGTTTTCGTGTGCGTTTTAGAGTCTGTAAAATCCAGATAAAGATGATCAAAATACGACCAAAGAAGATGAAGAAGAAAGTCGAGAGGCCTCAGGCCTCGAGCCTCGAAGTCTAAAGAAGGAAGTCTGAAGAATAATGGTTAAAGTATGAAGTCTAAAGTCTAAGACGAACAACTACAGGAGGTGACGGTAATGTAACTCTTGAATACCAACCGCCATAAAACACAAAGGAATTTTTAGTCACAATTAAATTTTGATTAATACTAAAATACACTAGGGCCTTTTATTGTTCAATCGTGGTTTATTTCAATTTCGATTTAATTTAGTCTTTTTAGAAACCAAAAGAAATGGACAGAATCTGAAAAACGGCTTTGTCAGACACATGTAAGTGATGTCAGAGCCTGCTTTAAACACATTTACTATTGTATTTTACTTTTTTGGTTTATTCACCAGGAGATCATGACAGAACCTTAGCATTATGAAGTTTTTATTTTAGGGTTTTAATAGAAATTTACTCACAGAAACTTTGACCCCCCACAATATTTTTTTTTATTTTACCAGCAGACTTTTTTACATTCTTAACCACAAATTATATCTTCTATCAAACTTAAATACAAAATTTGAAGCAAGAAAATTGTATATTCTCCATTTTATGTTATAGAACTGACATTTCTACCTAGGAAAATCTAAATTGTTGCTTATTTTGTTGTTATAAAAGCTTAAAATGATTAGAATTTAGATCTGATGTCAGTGAATCATTGAAAGTGACATTTAAGGGGTTTATACATCATTAACGTTTGGAAACGACTGGATTAAAACATGCTTAATGTAAAACATGCTAAGTGGTTCACCTTGAGGAAGCTCTTGGCGGCGACGCGGCAGGTTTGGTAGTACTCTCTGTAGGTCAGACTCTTCTGCTGCTCCCCGTCCTTCCAGCCCAGAGCCGGGTGATCCCCGAAGCGCTCCACGGACGAGGCGAACATCTGGTGTATGGTCAGCGCGGGCTCGGCGGCGATGCCCGAATCGCCCATCCTCAGCTTCACCTCGGCGTCGCCCCGGGACGTCCACAGGGCGGAGTCCGAGGGCACAGGAACACGCAGAGAGACCGGGCGAGGGGCGCTCACTGAAACGAAACGAAAACCCGGGGTAACGCACGACGCACTCACAGAAATAAAATCAAGAATGATATAGGCAAGTTAGGGCTGCGGGATATTTCATGAGTCGAGATAATTGGATCTTGCTAAACGGTCTTTCTGTGTTTGTTTGAGTCTCTCCAGGGTGAAATTGGAGATGGTCAGATAACGGAAGTTTGTGCTAGTTTTGAGAGCTCTTCTAGCGCTACATCAAACTCACTTTTCGTGGAATTAAGTCACATTTTTTCGTCCTGTAAAAGTTTGTAAAGTCGTGGGTTTGGAGCAGAGGATTGGCTGCGGACCTCTCTATTAAAAAAAGACTAAAGACCTGGTCAATGATGATTTGAAATGACCGACCTCGATTAACGTAAGAATAATTATAAACAAAGAATCCACCTCGATGAACACCTTTTAAAAACGCACCTGTTTGAGCCGGCGGAGCTGCGACTTCATCAGCTTGATTCTCCTCCTCATTTTCCTCTTCCAACGACTCGCTGAGGAAAAAGGAAACACAAACACGTGAGTGAGGGTCCCGGAGGATTACAGAAGAGAACGTCTCCGGGGGCAACCAGGAGCGTGAACTCAAGAGACTCCCGTGGAAACGCTGCTGTAAATATGGAGCGTTTCTATCTGTTTACGTACGTTTTCCTCAATTATAGCTAAAGACAGCGACTCTCAATTTACAGAAAACACAGAAAAGTTGGACAAATCTGAACTTTTCTGCGGCGAACAATTTTGACGCCTTGAAGCTTATACGCCCGTCAAAGCGTCTAGAGCAGAAAGGGCAAAAACGCCCCTGACGCGCCGCGCTCCACGCCGAAAAAGCAGGAATCGCGCCGCAAAAAAGCAGGAGGTGTTTGACGCGCGCTTACATAGAAAAGTACTTTGAATGTAAACTGGACGCTTATGCTGCCCCGGTCTGAACCCGGCATCAGGATCCTTAGACCCATCGGTATAAATAAATAAATCATCTGAATGCTTATCAATGAGCTCTTGAACAACGAACTGCGGTGCCCTCCCAGTGCCCCCTTTAAGTTTGTGATGCAAGTTAATATCAACAGGAGCCGGAACAAACTTCCAGGGAGCTATAGTAGACAAAGCCACCAAAGGGCTCACACTTAGGTCACTAACCCCAGCAAGTCGCACGTTTGCATTTCCTACCCAGCTAAAACCCAAATTGTCAGCCTCATTCTGTCCCCCATCTTCTCTGAGAAATGTCCTTGCCGGGTGCGTGCTTGTATGACCTTGCACATTCACCCAGTAAGCCAAGAGAAGTCAATTCTCCCAATTCAACCTGCATTGCCGAGACAGGGGAGGTCCTTAAAGCCCTACAGCAGATACACAAGGCCTGGGCTTGCTCCACCTCAAGCTTCTTCAAGTTAGCCTTAGCTGCAGACATGTAGGCAACACAGCCATAATCAATAGTTGCCATCATGATAGCCCGATAAATATTCAGGAACGACCTTCTGCTAGTTGCGACTGCTGTCAAAGCATTTGGTTAGGAAAAAATTTTCACTATTTGATGGTTTATGCATCTTTTGTTTGTGTAAAATGCCACGGCAACGGCCCTAATTTAACCCTGAACAATAATATTCCTCATAATAATAGGCCTTTTTATAGTAACATTTAAAAAGTCAGCCCAGTCTTTACAATCTGATGTGTCGAAAATAATAATAATAAATATAGCCGCAAGCGGCGATGATCGGCTCTCGCCACGCCGCCGCCGCAAGAATTAATATATTTTCCTTTTATTACACCTACTTCTGAATCCGTGACGCTGTCGCCTCTTCTTCCTTTTGCTTTACATATAAAGGGAAAAGTTTGCGGCTCCGCCGCACAAAGTCTGTGGCTCTTAGAATGAAAATTTTGATAACTTTTGATGGTCCACTCCTGAAGTTGAGTCTCACAAAATTTTAGGCAAATTGGGCTAACGCCCTTGGAGGAGTTTGTAAAAGTACAAAATGTCAGCATGTTCACATTTCAAAGATCTGGCGATTTTCTCATTAAAATAACATGGGGGTTTCAGTCATCGCTACGGCTACGCGATAACAAAAATATGACATGGGTGTTTTGGGCTTTTTTACTGGCATGCCAAAATAGAATTTTGTGCAAAGTTTGATACATTTTGTGGTCCCCATTCAAAAAGCATTTTCATTTTAAATTCTTGGCAAAAAGACCAGATGAGTCTCACCAAATTTCACGTTAATAGGGCTAACGCCCTAGGA
Organism: Eucyclogobius newberryi; assembly: GCF_026437365.1. Lineage (NCBI taxonomy): Eukaryota > Metazoa > Chordata > Actinopteri > Gobiiformes > Gobiidae > Eucyclogobius > Eucyclogobius newberryi. The sequence continues at coordinate 21,543,708 of NW_027316532.1, forward strand.
GGAGTTTAAAAAAGTGTCAGCATGTTCGAATTTCATAGATCTGGGCACCATTGGAATAACATGGGAGGTTTTGGTCATCGCCGTAACAGTTATGACCTGGGTCTCATTGACTTTTTTGATCGGGATTCCAAAATTAAATTTTGTGTCAGATTTCGCCAAACTAAACATTTAACCTCCATATAAAATCTGTAGGGGGTGCTGTCGCGCCAAATTAATCAATTTCACTTCAAGTAGGTTTAGGGCAAAGATTTTGACAACTGATTCTAATTTGACGCAATTCGGACTTTATCTGTGCAAACGGCAGCAAATTAAAAATTTGGGAAGTTTCTGAAATTCTAGCAACAGTTTGCGGCTTCGCCGCTCAGAGACCATGACAGGTATCAAAGTATTTTGAAAAACTTTTGATATCCCACTCCTCAGCACCATTTTCACCAAATTTCAGCTTTTTAGGGCCAACGCCCTGGGAGGAGTTCGTAAAAGTACGACGTTTGGAAAAACTCCTGAGTCATGCTTGGCCATTTTTGAACCAATATGGCCGACATTTGGTTGGGCGGACGGCGTTGTCGTACCAATATTTTTTACTTCTCTTGTCACCATCTACCTCTGCGCCAAATTTCATGATTCTACGATCAGATTTTTTTTTTGTCATTTCCTATCTCTCAATGCATTTTTGGTACATTTGGGGGCGCTGACGCGCCAATTTTTTAATTTTAGAAAAAGGAGATAGCCAGAATGTAGAGAGGCACAATTTTTAGAGGTGTGCTAATTTTTGTGACTTTTCATCAATGTTCACTGGGTGAAAAATAGGGGGGTTGGTCCCGAGAAGAAGAAGAAAGAAAGAAGAAAGAAGAAAAATATTCCAATGCGAAAACATTGTTTCCCATTTTTCAAATATCATAAACTATACATTTTCGGAAAGCTTTCCTACCTCATGGTGTGGGTCCCTGGTCACTGACGGGTACTTTCGTTAATTTTAAGTGGGCTCTGCCCACTTTGTGTTCTTGGCCCTCTAAACAGTAATAATGTTAAATTTTTGCCTCACGGAACATGCAAGAGATGGGGAACGTATTCGTGAGCTACTTTATAGGGGGATGCCGACATCGGACATAAAATTACCGATTTCCCCCTATAAAGCGCTTGTGTAGTGCGCACTTTTGCACGGAATCTTTCAAATAATGGTATAAAGTGATATTCCTGCACTTACTGGAAGTGGTTCATTTTACAAAACAAAAACTCCAGGCACGTCTGACATTCTGACAGATTTCTATGATATTGTCATCGAGTTCATGCGAGAAAATAATACGATAAGACTCACTTAAGGGTATTCCACACCGCGGCAGCCGAAGCGTCCAATTTACATTCAAAGTCTATGTAAACGCGCGTCGAGCACGTCGTGCGGCGTGATTCCTTCGTTTTTGCGGCGCGATTGGTGCGTTTTCCTACACTCTCTGCGCTTTGAGCGCGCACATGAGGCGCCCGAAGCGCCCAAAGCGGCCGGCGCGACATGTTCAGATTTGTTCAGGTTTCTGCAGCAGATGCGCCCGCAGCAGCCAATCAGAGATGACGTGCTACGCACGACCCGGAAAAAGACCCAACACAAACCCCGCAAGATAAAAAAAAATCCTTAAAACGCAGCTCTTGGAGCAAATAATGATATTGACTAAACTCTGCTCACCTCTGAAGTATATGCGGGTCCCAGACGGGCCCCGGAGCCCATCGCCTCCGCTTTTGGACTTTGTAAAGTTAATAAACCAAAGCCATGGTCCTCCATTAAACTCCATTTACACCACGAGAAAAGCAACACAGCACAACTCCTCCACTGCGCATGTGCGCAGGACGACTCGGACGCACGTCTGCTGCTGAGTGTATTTTACGGACATGAGTCCGGGGCGTCGAGAACGCGCGTCCGGTGCGTTTGTCTTTCAAATGTACACGCGCTCAAATTCTGCGTCGAGCGCGATTCGGCCACCGCGGTCTGTACAAGGCTTTACACTTATTGTCAGTCCGATGTTTACACTTGTAAGATCTTGGATAATCTCTGATAACACGTGTCAGATTTGGCCAAAACTATTTATACCCAGGTACTAATCGACACTAAAACTAGATACTCATTTGACCAAATATCAACACTGAATTTTTTTTAAAGAAAATGACAAAAATTGTACAAAATTGGAACCTTCCCGTATAGTTTTGGAACGTTCTTCATCTATACCAGAACTACTAAAGACCACTTGGTAACATTAAAGAAACTACGGTTAAACTACGATCAAGCCTTTTTCTTTTTCTCAATACCAAGTTTGAGATTTTAGCATCGAGACAAAACGAACAGAACATCAACCAAGACATTCTGCAGGCAAATATCGGCACAAAATACCGTCTGAATATCGTCAATGACGCGATAAAAACAAACTAATGCTAAATCGAGATATGTTTTTTTTGTCCGCAAGGCCCGCCCCTGCTTCTGAGGGCCCTCGCGTGTGTGGACTGAACTTACTCAGTGAAGGCGACTGCTCCTCGGAGAAGCTCCATCTGAGCTGGGCTCGCAGGCGGTCACTGCGCAAAGACACGGGAAAAACACGGACGATTAGACAGTGTCGATCAAGTCGGGCTGCAATTAACGATTATTTCTTCTTCATTGGTGTTTTATGGCGGCTAGTATCCAAATGCTACATTACCGCCACCTACTGTAGTTGTACATCTTAGACTTTATTCTTCAGACTTTAAAGTCTAAAGAATAAAGTCTGAAGAATAAAGTCCGAAGAATAAAGTCTGAAGAATAAAGTCTGAAGAATGAAGTCTGAAGAATAAAGTCTGAAATATAGGCGGTCTAAATAAAGTCTAAAGAATAAAGTCTAGCGGTAATTTAATCATGGATGTATTATTATCTCTGCCTCTGGCTCCAAATTGAATAGTGGCCACTTCGCAGAATGCAGCCTTTTGGTCGGACCATTTCAGGAGTTCGGCCTCTATAATTACTGAAAATTAAAAATTATTTTTAGTCTAAAAATAAAATAGAAGGAATTTCTCTTTGTGACTGTTTCTAAAATACTTAAAAATGACATTTTTGAGCTCACGGTAAACGGTGTACACGCACCAAGCGCGCACGCAATCCTCATCAACGAGCCTCGGGAGAACATGTGACGGAAACTAAACACAAGCTGAAGAAAGTGACACAACAAGACCAACGATACACGTAAGTTGTGTTTGTGTCATTCCTCACGTTTCACACATCGTTCAATGTGAAGTGTAAATCAACGATTACACAGCTAACACGAGTTAACGTTTAGCTACACGAAAAGATGCATTGGAACGACATGCCGTGATGGCTCGTGCCTTCTGCAAATAAATACTGTAACTCATTATTTCTCCTACAAAATGTTATAAGAGACAAAAGGTTGAGTTTAACACAGACCAAGGGAAACTAGAGAAAGAATGTGGAAATAATGTGATGTTTGTATTGTGTGCAATCAAAAACTACCAATAATTCAAATATAACCTGCTGAAATGGGTGTAATATCTTACACATATAAATGTAAACGTATTTAAACGTGTACTTACAGGGGCAGAGACTACATTTGAGGTTTTATTACCAATTTAATAATGAAATGTGCTGTGTTTAAACAGCAAAGCACACGCTTGTTTTCTATAGGAATGTCATGGATTTACTTCCATAGAAAATGTGCAGAGATTCAGATGTCAGTTATGTTCTAACTTCTAAGGTTTAAACTTATGCAAAAGTAAACAACTTTTGTTACTAGCTTTAAAAATGAATGTGAAAAGAGGAACTTTAGTGTTACAGAGCGAAATGTAAATGTGTCAATAACATATTCCAGTTTTTACAACATTCTATATTGATGTTCTAATGATTATCTTTCTCATCTTCGCCGGAGTGAAGCAGCAGTCCAGAGCAGAGCTGTGTCCGTCCTGACCAGTGAGTTTGGTTCCTGTCTGTGCTGACCGGAGCTCTACAGGTCACTACAGGTCATCTCAAGTAAACTCCTGACGAAGCAAAGTTTTTGAATTTATAAAATGTCTGTTAGTTTTGTTATGACCAAAAAACGAAATCATAATTGTTCTAAAAAAGAGCCACTGCTGTGTCACATGTGTCTGTGAAGCAGCTTCAGGACAAACATTTGAAGTTATATGACTTGTATAATCTAATACATTTGAAGTGTATGTTCTATGACTTGTATAATCTAATACATTTGAAGTGTATGTTCTATGACTTGTATAATCTAATACATTTGAAGTGTATGTTCTATGACTTGTATAATCTAATACATTTGAAGTGTATGTTCTATGACTTGTATAATCTAATACATTTGAAGTGTATATTATATGACTTGTATAATCTAATACATATGAAGTGTATGTTCTATGACTTGTATAATCTAATACATTTGAAGTGTATATTATATGACTTGTATAATCTAATACATATGAAGTGTATGTTCTATGACTTGTATAATCTAATACATTTGAAGTGTATGTTCTATGACTTGTATAATCTAATACATTTGAAGTGTATGTTCTATGACTTGTATAATCTAATACATTTGAAGTGTATGTTCTATGACTTGTATAATCTAATACATTTGAAGTGAATGTTCTATGACTTGTATAATCTAATACATTTGAAGTGTATGTTATATGACTTGTATAATCTAATACATTTGAAGTGTATGTTCTATGACTTGTATAATCTAAACATGTGAAGTGTATGTTCTATGACTTGTATAATCTAATACATTTGAAGTGTATGTTATATGACTTGTATAATCTAATACATTTGAAGTGAATGTTCTATGACTTGTATAAATCTAATGCTGTGAAATGTTCTGTTTCTCTCTCGGTCAAATGATGGAGCTGAACGGTGTATTTCACTGAAGTTGTCCTTTTCACCAGAAGACTGTGCAGCCATGGAAACAAAGTCTTGTTAAATACTGAGATATTCAGTATTCAGTATGTTCTATTTGACTTAATCAGGTTGTTTTTATCATTGTTCATTGTTTTATGTTGCACTGAATCACCAAGACAAGTTCCTATGTTAGTGAATTCTGTTCTTTGACAATGGCAATAAACCTTTTCTGATTCTGATTCTAATAATGATAATAATAATAATAATAAATATAGCCGCAAGCGGCAATGATCGGCCCTCGCTACGCCGCCGCCACGCCGCAAGAGGAGGGGGCGCTAACGCGCCCCAATTGTCCTTTTATTACGCCTACTGCTGAATCTGTGACGCTGTCACATCTTCTCCCCTTTGTTTTACCATCAAAAAGCAATTTTATTTTGAATTCTTGGCAAAATGTGCGGCTTTCACGCACAGACCGTGACTCTTAGAATAAAAATTAGGATAACTTTTGATGGTCCACACCTGAAGATGAGTCTCCCCAAATTTCACGTTAATAGGGCTGACGCCCTAGGAGGAGTTGGTGAAAGTATTTATAAGTGTAAGCATGTTCTGGTGATTTCCCCATTGGAATAACATGGGAGGTTTCGATCATCGCTACGGCAAAGCCATAACAATTATGACATGGGTCTCATTTACTTTTTTGATGGGGATGCTAAAATTAAGTTGTGTGTCAAATTTCAGATAATTTCGCAAAACTAAACATTTAACCTCCATATAAAATCTATAGGGGGCGCTGTCGCGCCAAATTAATTAATTTCACTTCAAGTAGGTTTAGGGCAAAGAGTTTAACAACTGATTCTAATTTGATGCAATTCGGACTTTATCTGCGCAAACGGCAGAAATTTTAAATATGGGAGATTTCTGAAATTTTAGTTACAGTTTGCGGCTTCGCCGCACAGAGACCGTGAGAGGTATCAATGTAATTTGGATAACTTTTGATGTCCCACTCCTCAGTAGCATTTTCACCAAATTTCAGCTTTTTAGGGCCAACGCCCTGGGAGGAGTTCGTAAAAGTTTGGAAAAACTCCGAAGTCATGTTTAGCCATTTTTGAAGCAATATGGCCGACATTTGGTTCGGGGGACGGCGTTGCCGTAATAATATTTTTTACTTCTCTTGTCACCATCTACCTCTGCGCCAAATTTCATGATTCTACGATCAGATTTTTTTTGGGTCATTTCCCATCTCTCAATGCATTTTTGGTACATTTGGTGGCGCTGACGCGCCAATTTTTTTTATTTTAGAAAAGGGAAATAGCCAGAATGTAGAGAGGCACGATTTTTAGAGGTGTGCAAATTTTTGTGACTTTTCGTCAATGTTCACTGGGTGAAAAATAGGGGGGTTGGTCCCGAGAAGAAGAAGAAAGAAAGAAAGAATTAAAGCCGCAAGCGGCATCCAACGGCCCTCGCGGGCCGCCGGCCTTCCGACTCTGCGCTTTTGACTTGATAAAGATGGCGCCCTTATTGTGTGTTGAATAAAAAAATAACTTGACAGACGGCGACACATTGGACATGGCCAATCCAGTGCAAATGAACACAAGTGTCAGTCAAATTTGCTGCGCCGCCGCACAGAGACCGTAGCACTTGGAATAAAAATATGGATAACTTTTGATGCCGCTTGTGTAGATGATTTTTCCCAAAGTAAAGCTTGATCGAGCTATTGCCCACGGAGGAGTTTGTTAAAGTGTGAAGCGTAAATGTGAACATTTCAAGGATTTGGCGTTTTTCCCATTTGTGACAGTATATTTGCAGCTCCACGGCACAGAGACCGTACCACTTAAAATCAAAATATGGATAACTTTTGATGCCCCGTTTGTTTAGATGATTTTCCCCAAATATGAGCTTGATCGGGCAATCGGCCTAGGAGGAGTTCGTTAAAGTGTGAAGCGTAAAAATGTGGTGATTTTAGAGATTTCGCTGTTTTCCCATTTCTGACATATATTTGCGGGTCCGCCACACAGAGACCGTAGCACTTAGAATCAAAATATGGGTAAGTTTTGATGCCCCGCTTGTGTAGATGATATTCTCCAAATATGAACTTGATCGGACAATCGCCCTAGGAGGAGTTTGTTAAAGTGTGAAGCGTAAAAATGTGGTGATTTGAGCGATTCTACGATTTTCCCATAAGGATAACATGGGATGTTTCTGTCATCGCTACGGTTACGCCGTACAAAATATGACTTTGGCTCTCATACTTTTATGATCAGGATGGCAAATTAGAATTTTGTTCAAAATATCATGTCATTTGGAAAAACTCTATTGTTTATAGGCCACTCTGAAGGCCAAATAGTCAGAATTCTGGGAAACGTTTGCGTTAAGACAGTTGCAACGCTGCCTTCGGCAGCGTTGCGGGAGCAATAGGCCCTCCGCCCTGCTGGGGCTCGGGCCTAATAATATTCCGATGCGAAAACAATGTTTCCCATTTTTCAAATATCATAAACTATACATTTTCGGAAAGCGCTCGCGCTTTCCTACCTCATGGTGTGGGTCCCTGGTCACTGACGGGTACTTTCGATAATTTTGAGTGGGCTCCGCCCACTTTGTGTTTTTGGCCCTCTATACAGTAATAATGTTCAATTTTTGCATTACATGCTTATATGCACGGAACATGCAAGAGATGGGGAACGTATTCGTGAGCTACTTAGCGCAAATGAGTGCTTTATATGGGGATGACGACCGCTTCGCGGTCGTCATCCCAATGTAAAGTGCTCGTTTAGTGCGAACTTTTGCACGGGCTTCGCCCGTTTACAACGGTAATGTTCCATTTTCCTACAACTAATTAGTATGCACGGGGCGTGCATGAGTGGAGGAGTGCGTTAGTGAGTGTTTGGAAGTGGGCGAGCGCTTCGTGCTCGATTTCGTGCGCACTACGTGCGCACTTTCGCAGCCGTGCTTCGCACGGCCTTACGAGATTAATAGGCCTCTCGCCAGCTTGTGGCGCTCGGGCCTAATAATAATAATAATAAACAGTACACGGACTCCAGAACTCCTTAATAAGGGAGTCCCACATTGTAGCTTTAAAACTCAACTCAAACTGTGGAAAAAATCAAACCCGATTCCTTGTGTTGTATTAATCTTCTATTTGTCTATTGTATTGTTTTATACCTGCCTAAAGACTGCAGATCAAATTACATTTATAGCTATAATCAGATTTACATTTATTCAACAAGTTCATTCATGTTCATTATTCTTATTAAATACATTAATAAACAAGTGTGTTTTGTATTTATTAAAGATTGACATGATACAAAAACGACAAACAAGGAAACTGAATATAAATAAATACTGATTAACTCCATTATGTAACAGAATTGATTTGTTTTATTTCTTCTCATTTGAAAAATCTGCATATTGGCTAAATTATATTCTGTAAATTAAAGGTGGTATGGACGATTTTTTTCAGCAAATTTTTTACCATATTTCCTCGTGGCGTGGATAAATCATTTGTCCTGCCACGTATCAATCATAAAACGCACCTATCGCTCACCTGCAGCCGTGTCAGGCTCGTCCCCACGTTTCCGCGTGCCTAAGCGCATGGATCTATCATAATATAGTTCCCTCAGTGTACGGGGCAAAATGAAGACGGAGAAAGACAGTTCGAGCTGACTCAGAAGTGGACAGAAATCTACGGGAGACGAGCGATGCGATGCGCTCCGTTGCGCTAATAAACAAACGCACCTGTGTGTTGTATCAGTCCGCACGGGGGAGTGCGCATGCGCACTTCCGCCTGCGTTCTCAAATCGCCGAAAAATCGTCCATACCGCCTTTAAGCATTTATTTCACAGCGCAAATCCAAAAAATACTAGAAGTTTTTTCAAATACATAAGCAAAAATAAATAACTGAATCTAATTAATCTTAAAGGCGCAATGGACGATTTTTCGGCGATTTGAGAACGCAGGCGGAAGTGCGCATGCACACTCTCCCGTGCGGACCGATACAACACACACGTGCGTTTGTTTATTAGCGCAACGGAGCGCATCGCATCGCTCGTCTCCCGTAGATTTCTGTCCACTTCTGAGTCAGCTCGAACTGTCTTTGTCCGTCTTCATTTTGCCCCGTACACTGAGGGAACTATATTATGATAGATCCATGCGCTTAGGCACGCGGAAACGTCGGCACGACCCTGCAGGTGAGCGATAGGTGCGTTTTATGATTGATACGTGGCAGGACTAATGATTTATCCACGCCACGAGGAAATATGCTGAAAAATTTGCTGAAAAAAATCGTCCATACCACCTTTAAAATTCGCGCACGTTTCTTCAGCTCGCACATGTTCAGCGGGTTACCCCCCACGAGTCCGAAGGTTCGCTAGTCCGAAGGTTCGCTAGTCCGAAGGTTTTAAAGGTTCACTAGTCCGAAGGTTCAGTAGTCCGAAGGTTTGCTAATCCGAAGGTTCGCTAGTCCGAATGTTTTAAAGGTTCACTGGTCCGAAGGTTCGCTAGTCCAAAAGTTCCTCGTAGGCTAAAGTGAAGGTGCATAGACAGCATCGGGATGTAGTCAGTCTGTAAAATACGCACGAAGCACGAAGACACGCACTGGGGCTCGTCACAACGTTTTGTGTACCAGCTGCTCACAGGTGGCACCGCAAGTTGTACTCTGTATATAAAAATAACAAGGGAACATATCGAATCCTCCGCTTTGTGCTCTCATTTGATCATAAGTATAGAAATACGCGTGATCCGATCACCGTAGGATTGGTAGTCAAAAAGGAAATTCAGCTTTTGAAGACCGAAGTGTCTATTTTGCCGCGGGGCGGCGGCCGAAACTACTATACTATTTCGTGCCGCGGCTCCTGAAACTGCTGGGCTATTTGACCGCGCAGCGGCTACTGGAAAACAGTTTAATCCCGGAGTTAATTAATTCATTAACAATACGATAAGAAGCTCAGGCTATGCACAGAAACAAGTCGGTTATGGAAAATACGTGAGTTTAATCATAAAAAGTGCATCAACACTAGAAAAGTCTTAAAAGCCAGTGTGTAGGGCAAAGGGAGGCGAGGAGAGCTGCGCAGACACACACCTTCGGACTAGCGAACCTTTGGACTTGTGAACCTTAAAATTTCGGGGAAATTTCGGACCCGTGAACCTTCGAACTATTGAACCTTAAAATTTCTGAATTTTCGGACTAGTGAACCTTAAGACTAGCGAACCTTCGGACTCGTGGGGGGTAACCCGCACACACACGTTCCCTCACCCAGCTCTCCCCCGATGATGGAGAAGTCTTTGTCGAGGATGAGCCACTTCTGGATGCGCTGGGCGTTGGACGTGGCCTTCTCGTTAACTCGGTTGATTCCTTCCTGTATCGCGGTGTTGACGGCGCGGTCTTTTCCCGCCGCGAGCTCTGACACTCGGGTGGCGTTACTGCCCAGTCTACGGCACAACTCCACCACCTCCGGAGTGAGCTCATCCTCTGGAGCGCCGCTGTCTGCATTCACCTGGCACTGGACCACACAAGACGCAGGTAAGGAACTATTCTAATGACATTTAACTGTTTTATCCCACACAAGACACAGGTAAGGGACTATTTTAATGACATTTAACTGTTTTATCCCACACAATACTCATTGTGTGGGATAAAACATGCCGCGGCCATTCTATTACTTGGTTTACGGATTTTTATATTAAATATATTGAACAGGCGGACGAAATATTATATATTAATATATTTCAGAAGTTTTTTTCTTCATAAAACATTAATATAATAATTCAAGGAAATACGGCGACAGGCAGGAAAAATATAAATGTCAAAGAACACATTCGATAAATTTGGCACCGAAGTCTCTAAGTACGAACAGCTGAGTTGACATTTCAACAGGGTCCACTTTGGAGGAGTCCAGAGGCTTCATCACTTTGGAGGAGTCCAGAGGCTTCATCACTTTGGAGGAGTCCAGAGGCTTCATCACTTTGGAGGAGGAGTCCAGAGGCTTCATCACTTTGGAGGAGTCCAGAGGCTTCATCACTTTGGAGGAGGAGTCCAGGAGGCTTCATCACTTTGGAGGAGTCCAGAGGCTTCATCACTTTGGAGGAGGAGTCCAGGAGGCTTCATCACTTTGGAGGAGTCCAGAGGCTTCATCACTTTGGAGGAGTCCAGAGGCTTCATCACTTTGGAGGAGGAGTCCAGAGGCTTCATCACTTTGGAGGAGTCCAGAGGCTTCATAATTTTGGAGGACTCCAGAGGCTTCATCACTTTGGAGGAGGAGTCCAGAGGCTTCATCACTTTGGAGGAGGAGTCCAGAGGCTTCATCACTTTGGAGGAGGAGTCCAGAGGCTTCATCACTTTGGAGGAGTCCAGAGGCTTCATAATTTTGGAGGACTCCAGAGGCTTCATCACTTTGGAGGAGTCCAGAGGCTTCATCACTTTGGAGGAGGACTCCAGAGGCTTCATCACTTTGGAGGAGTCCAGAGGCTTCATTGCTGCTGCTGCTGCTGCTGCAGGTGATTTCCATGACATTGCGGTCACATATATTGTCGGGCAGGAGTCTGTTTAGTATATCTCCAACTGTAACATCCCGATCACCACTTGCATATTTTTTCAAGACGATATGGCCTCCAGGTTATGCAAAACCACACTGGCCCATAGAGCGCTGAGCGCTCTGAGCGCTGGCCACTGTGGTGTCCCCATTTTAAATACCCATCATGCATTGCACATACGCACATAGCATCAGTAGAATGCTTTCCAAAATAAATGACTCCCGCAGGATTTTGGCAAAAAATTGCTTCATGCACTCTTATCTTTTGACTTAATACCGATTTTTATACTTAATTTAATTCTATTTTGCGTTGTCGGCGGTACTTTATAAATTTATGAATTACAACTCAATAATCTAAGTGCAGTTAACCAAGTAATAAAATAACCGCGGCCTAAGGGACTATTCTAATGACATTTAACTATTTTATCCCACACAAGATGCAGGTAAGGGACTATTCTAATGACATTTATTTAACTTTCATCTCACTGTCTGGCTCTTATTCGCTTTAAATGTCCAGATGTAAATTTGAGGGCCCGGTAAGAAACTTTCTATAATGACCACCAGATGGCGAAGTTTGTACATTGACATTTGCTGCTTTTTCCGAGATGAAAAGGGCAAAATGTGACGTTTAGGGTTTATCTTTCATTCACACATTATTTGTGAACGTAGAGACAAACACAGAGACAAACACAGAGACAGGAGAGTGTGTTTTTACCTTGATGGTGATGAGCATGGACAGAAACTTCTTCTTGTCTCCGATGAGCATGGCGTTGCTGATGAACGGGACCTGCTCCTTCACCGCGTCCTCGATGGGAACGGGAGCCACGTTTTCTCCTCCCGCCGTGATGATCAGCTCTGAAAACGCAAACGCAACTTTAACACGCGAGGAACACGGACACACGGGTTTTACTTGGATAAAGTATTACATGTGTAGTCTGATCAGAAGGTACATGTTTATCCATGTTTTACAGTGCTTTTTATGCTGACAGGAAGTGATATAAATAAAATATAATGATAATAAAGAGTAAAGTTTAAGGGCCTATGACCGGTTTTAGTGAGTTTATAATTTTGACTTTATTTGGTGTATTTGTACCGGTTGTATGTATAAATTATAATTTTACACCAATCAAGCTGGTATTTGTGGAGAAAACGTTGAGAAATCTGTAGAAAATGACAGGAAGTGACATCACACCAGGGACACTAATTAAAATGTATGCAGAATTTACACAAATAAACAACTTTTTTGACTCTTTAAACATTACTTCAACAAAATAAATTCACTCTCATATATTTTTTATAGTTGAGAAAAAAAATTTGGGGCATAAATTAGTTTTTGCGTGTGTGATGTCATCAATTACAAACAGGAAGTGAAATTAGAAACCTAAAAAATGTGCAATTCTGTGATAAATGTTTTATCATTTTTAGCTAAATTCTTATTTATCCTAACTGCATTTGAGTTCAATGAGTCGTCCAACCAGTAGGGGGCACTTTATTTTTGGTGGCTGTATCAATGGATCGGCAGAGTATTTTTCGGTAAATTTACACAATCATTTTGTGTCAATGTTACAGTTAAGTTTGTTTATGATACTTTTAACATGTTTACTGTTTTGTTGATAAAAATCAAGTAAAATCAAGAGTATTTTCCTAGTTTCAAGTGAGTATTTATTTTTGAACAGTGCAGGTTGTGGTTTAACAAAGTATTTGGTGCTTTAAAAATAGTGATATTTCCCAGAATATCGTGTGCAGATGTCTCCCATCTGTAATGCTGACAATATTAACGATTTGAACATTTGCGTTTCTTGCACTGTTCCTCCAGATATAACTGAGTTTTTCCTCATTTTCATGTCTGTCCAATGAAAACACCCGATTTTATTGCAGTATTCAATGTTTGGTCCTTCTATCTTAAAATGTACAAATCAGAAGTCAAATTCCCACAGTTTAAAGGAATAATAGGGGATTTTTTGCTGAGTTGAGAACTCAAGCGACTGTTTAAAATGCCCATCAAACCTCGTGCGGAAGCACCAACAGCTCCGCTGCTACATGTGTGTTTGTTTATTAGGGCGACGGCTCGCATCATCTCTCGTCTCCACAGATTTCCGTCTCTTCTGAGCTAGAACAGTCTTTCTCTGTCGTAATTTTTGTACTCTACACTGAAGGAACTCTCTAAACACACCGGCATATCCACCACGCTTGTGCAGCCAGGGAAACGTGCTGCTATCCTGGGGACGAGGCTGCAGGTGTGCAGTAGGACGCAGGGAATGATTGACATTTGGGAGAACTACTTGGCTGTCCACGCCACGAGGAAATGAGACTCTGAGTGCGCAACAAAAATCCTCTATTATTTCTTTAAGACTTCAGCGCTCACGAAGGGATGGAATATTATTTTTATTATTATTATTTATCAATTTAAAAAAAAAAATTGCACTAAAATAGATTTGTGTTCCGTTTACCTTTGATCCTTCCGGTGATGAAGAGGAAGCCGCTCTTGTCCTGCTTGCCCAGGTCCCCGGAGCGGAGCCAGCCCTCAGAGTCCAGGGCCTCCTCGGTCTTGTCGGGCATGTTGAGGTAGCCCATGAAGACGTGGCGGCCCCACAAACAGATCTCGCCGTTTCCCTCCGCGTCTGGACTCTGCAGCTTGGTCCTGCAACCGGGGATCTCCTTCCCCACGCTGGACACAGGACACTCACTTAAATTACGGAAGAAACTACGCACACAAGTAAAGCTGGACTGTCTTCTCGTACAGAGCGTCTAATCGCCCAAAACATCATAGAAACGGTTGGTGCCGTTAACTTAAGCATTTTGTTTAACGTCAGAGGGTTTCCATGTTCCAACGTTGTTCTCTCATCAAAAACATATCTGGAGTTACATTTAACTTGATTCACGCTACTTTGTTGAACTGTTAAATCTGTAAATCTTCTCTCCCTGAACGTCAATTTGAAACTTCTCGGTCCGCAGCGTCTTCTCGATCCGCAACCTCTTCTCAATCTCTTCTTGGCCTCTTCTCGATCTTTTCTTGGCCTCTTCTCGATCTTTTCTTGGCCTCTTCTCGATGTCTTCTTGGCCTCTTCTAGATTTCTTCTCGATCCGCGGCTTCTTCTCGATCTCTTCTTGGCCTCTTCTCGATCTCTTCTTGGCCTCTTCTCGATTTCTTCTTGATCCACGGCATCTTCTAGATCTGCGACCTCTTCTCGATCCGCAATGTCTTCTCGATCATGGTGGCTGCCATCTAATCACGATCATTACAACTACTAAGCTACATTTTCCCTCTCAAATATGTAATTCCCTCTGCTGCCAGTAGACTGAGACCTCAGTTCTCCGTGTTCTACTTTCTAAAACATGTGATGCCAAACTAAAGGCACTGATTCTCGTGTTTAAAGGCCAATAACAACAGAATCCTTTAATAAAAGTGGGTGCATACCTGGTGAGCCTGAAGGCCTCGGGGACAGAGATGGTGTGTGGGCCGGAGCTCTCACTCATCCCGAACAGCTCGTACAGAGGGATGTTGAGGCTGAGGAAGAACTCCAGCGTGTCTTTGGTGATGGGCGCGGCACCAGTGAAGCATTTGTTGCAGCGGTCCAGCCCCAGAGCCTTGCGCACCTTTTTGAACACCAGCTTCTTGGCGATTTGGTAACTGAGGGAAGACGGAGGGCTCGCACCGTTTCTGAGAAGAGAAATGTACACCAAAAATGAATGGACAATACATAGACACTTAATACTCCTACAGGATTACACAGCAAGTTTTTGCAGCTTTTGTTAACCTTTTATTTATTCCTTTTTGTCGACTGCTGTAACTGACTTATTTCCAGTCAAATCAATACTTTTGGGATGAACCAGGATCAGTTTTAAAAGGTCTTTTATAAACATCCCAACTGGACTTCTTTTCTAAGTCCCAACATTTCATTTTTAGAGACACTTGAAGAGTCATTTGAAAGCTGACTTTTTTTGTGAGCATTGCTCGTTGCCACTAATGAGTAAATCAGACATCAAAACTAGAGTCTCAGCTTCACGAAGAGTCCATGGGCTCATTTTAGTCGGGTGCTTTGAGGCAATCGGCCCAAATAAAGAGAGGTTTTAATAGTTTAATACGGGTAGTTTGAATAACTGCCATGCTACAAGTGGCTCTCAAAAATGTTCACACCAAGTACCACAAAAACAAAAGAGGGTTTCCGAGTACCAGCAGGAGTAAACTAGGTCAGTTATATCTGCTAGAAATCTCCATGGAGACCAACAGGTGACTCATGTGAAACCAGATATTCTTAAGCCATGAAACGCTTGTAAAATCAGATAAGTTTATGTCATAATGAAACGTTTCATGAGACAAGCAGGTGTCAGAGCTGCATATACTGTATACCGTATGTACATTATTCTGTACATCTCTCATCTAAAGTAAATGTTAAACCTGTGCTAAATAGTTGACGTACTGGTTCAGTTTGTTGAGATTGGCCTGAAGTCCCACGTCTTTGGCCCAAGCTGCCACTTTTCTCTGAACAGTTGAAGACGTTGCTCCTATGGATTTCATCTTCTCCTGCATCTTCTCCCAAACTCTGGGCACGCCCATGAAAGCTGTGGGACGGACCTCCTTCATCGTGTTCACCAGAGACCCCTGTGAGAGACGAAACCAGAGCCTGTAACACTGGGACGAGGGTGCGCCACTGGGACGAGGGTGTGGGGTGAGCACTTTTGCGATTATTTTTTATTTATTTTAACTTTCTGTGTGATATTTAATAGATTCCAAACCTAAATTTCGAAATGTTGCCTCTGTAAACCAACATATGTTGACAGATAATCGACTAAAGGCTTTTAGATCATTGATGCAGTAATTAAGCTGCAGCAATCAAGAAAAGTAAAACCGACATTGTTGTAAATGTGCTCGGGCAAATCACATTAAACCTTATATTAAAAAATGTGTCTTTCTGGTGTTATATGTTTTGTCATGTTTTTACACAGTCTTCTATCTCTGCTCTTCTTGGTTTCCCCCTCCCCTCTTGTTCTCCCTCTGGTTACCGCCCCTTTTGTCTCTCTGCCCACTCACAGCTGTACCTCATTGCTAATCACTGGGTGTAGTATTTTAGGTGTTGGTTTTTCCTTTGTTCAGTGCGAAATTGTCTGTGTTGCCCTGTTAGCCCCAGCATTTGAGCGGTTTTGATTCTGATTCCTATTTTTGACTTTTGATTCTGATTTCTGCCTGCTCCTCGTGATTCCTGTTTGCCGTTATCGACCTTGGACCGTCTTGTGATTCCCTCCTGCCTGATCTCTGATATTGCTGTTTGCCCGTGTAGCGAACCTGGAAAGGATTTATTACTACGACTCTCGCCTGATCTCTGACACTGCTGTATGCTGGACCTGACCTCCGCTGGAAGTTTCTCTCCTTGTCGTCTTGACTTTATATTTACTGTTTGGACTATTAAAGACTGTTAGAATCATCGCCTGTTTCCAGCTCTGTAATTGTCTCCCTTCTGCCGTTCGTGACACAATGCAAAAGTCAAAATACAATATTGTGATGCAAACGATTGGTGGTAGTTTTTCTACTTTTCTTTTACTTTTTCTTTACCATTTGGCCCAAAACATCTAATTTCCACATGTTCCTGTTTTCAACTTTAGCTTGTGTGTTTAATATATATTATATAAATACACACCGGGCACCAAACCTTAGAGGAAACTCCCTTAAACTGGGCTCTAAATAAATCTGCCTTTAATTGTAACAGCATAATTAGTCATGTATATTTTCAATTAAAAAGTTGTCTTTATCAGGCCAGGTAATTTGGTGCTAATGCTGTAGAAATCTCACCTTGAGGGCGTCGGGCTGGGCGAAGTACATGACGCCGCCCACCTTCATGAACCCCCAGATGTCGATCATCTGAGCGGCGACGTGGCTCAGGGGCAGGTAGCTCACCATGACCTCCTGGGCCTGGCTGGGCTCGGTCAAGTACACGTGTGGGCTGGTGGACATGGCGGTCCAGGTGATCTGAACACGGACCACGACCAAAGGGTCCAGCAGTCTCATTTAGTCAGATAGAGCTGCTTTTCATATACTCTTTGAAGGGAAACAAAACATCTACCACAGCTTTACGAGGGGCCGTACAGAGGCTTGTCACAATAAATACTATATCCACACATTGTTAAAATAAACAACAATAACACATTTATTGTGTGTACATTTTCTTTGCACTAATTACGATGTGTTTGTCAATTTAGTGTAGTACTTCCTTCTCTAATTGCTGTGAGAAGCACTGTGGCGTTTAGCGCGTCGTTCCTGGAGACCTACGTTGTCATGACTGAGCATGACTCCTTTGGGCTGGCCCGTGGTCCCGGAGGTGTAGATCAGCGTGCAGCACTGGTTCGGCTTTTGACTGGCGATGATGGCGTCGAGGGGCGCGTCGGGCTCGCCGCGGCCCAGCTCCATGAACTCCGCCCACTGCCGGAGATAAAAAAGGGTCAAACGCAGCTCGGACGGACGGAGATAGGAGGCTGAAATGGGCGCTTACGGAGTACAAGTTTGGCCTCTTTTTTTTCAGCGCGTCTTTGTACTGGACGATGGCCTTCAGATGAGGCAGCCGGTCCTCCACCTGCAGCAGACAGTTTCACATCAAACATCACAAAAAAATACTGTATTTTCCGGACTATAAGTCGCACCGGAGTCTAAATCTTGAAATGCAATTTAAAATAATAACAGATGAGAGAACATGGTGAATAGGTGTACACATGCTAACGCTAACACCTTCAGCTACATGACGCACAGACAGAACTGTGGTAAGTGTCTGGTATGTTAACGTAACATATTAACAGTTATTCAGATAACTATAGCATAAAGATCATGCTAACAAGTTTACAAAGCATCAGTTTTACCCCAAATCACCAAATCCATTGAATTCTTCTTCCTCTGTGTCACTTCTAAACAACTCCACAAACTCCGAAGGTAGAGGAAGAGCAGATTCTTCTTCTGCGTCGCTTAGAGCCTAGAGCTTCCTCTTGCAGTGGTCAGAGTGAAAATAACTAATAGTATCACATAAGTCACACCCTATTTTTCCCCCTTTAAGTGTGTGTTTGACCTTGTGCGCGTGACAAACCAGTAAAACGTTTAAAAAGACAACAGCACAGACCTGTAGGATCTTCTGCAGCTGTTTCTGGTTCTCCACGACGATCACGTTGGCCTTGCAGTTGTCCGCGACGTACTGGCAGGCGTCGGGCGAGTTGGTCGTGTAGATGCCCACCGCGAAGCCCCTGCAACCACAACGCCAGCGTCACTCACAGGCAAAACACGTGGGCAAAACTCGTGGGCTTTGTGTTATTATTTTTATTAACTTATTAACGTCACCGGGCATAAGCACACGGCCAGAAAAAACTCAGAACAATCAGAAAATCCATTAGATCTGATTTTTGGCGAGCGTTTACGTGCGCAAGAAAACACCTCTTTTCGTTCTCATCATCAGATCAGCATCACAGAGAGGGAGAGGAAGAAGCTGGACAAAGTCATCAAGAAGTCCAGCTCCGTCCTGGGCTGCGCTCTGGACTCGGTGCAGGAGGTGGGGGACAGAAGGGTCATGGCTAAATTCACATCTATGCTGGACCATGAGTCCCACCCCCTGCAGGACACTCTGTCCGCTCTGGAGAGCAGCTTCAGTGAGAGTGAGGTGACTCGATTGACGTTCCCATGGGGTGATGTGTGGCAAGAAGAAGTCACGGACACGGACTCTGTACCTTCAAAGTTAGTTT
The DNA here is from genome assembly GCF_026437365.1 of Eucyclogobius newberryi. Lineage (NCBI taxonomy): Eukaryota > Metazoa > Chordata > Actinopteri > Gobiiformes > Gobiidae > Eucyclogobius > Eucyclogobius newberryi. The sequence continues at coordinate 21,562,803 of NW_027316532.1, forward strand.
ATTACAGAAATCGCCATGTCAGATCACAGGACAGAAAACAGCCCCGGGTATCCAGATGATCAGAAGAACCCCGTCTCTGGGCGTACCTCGCCTTTTATATGTCTACTTACACAAAGACCTCTAAATAATCACTTGACAGCTATGATATCATCCATGTACAAACGGTTTAGCCAATAAGAGAACAAGCTGTAAAGAATATCCATATTTGGGTAGAACCAGAGGAGAAGTTACAGAAATGAGGTCATAAGAAAACACAGATGTACACGGAGCGTCTCAAGGCCTCGCTTGGTCTGTTCTCGGCAGTTATCGTGAAATTAACAAAGGCGCCGCTTGTCATCTTCTTAGACTTTAGGAATGTGAAAAGTTAGTTAAACAAACCGAGGGGGAAACCCAAAAACAAAATGTCCTAGGTCAGATACTTCAAGAGACTGATCCACCCTCGCTGTGTGAAGGAAAGGTTTTGCAGGTCTTTCCTTCTTGCTGCTGTCAGACTTTATAACAAACACTGTTAGTCCTGAACACTCGCAATACTGACCTAACCATGTGCAATTCCGTCATATGTGCAATTACTGTCGTGATTCATGTGCAATTACTGTGAAATTCATCTGCAATCCATGTGCCGTAGTGAAACACATTGTAAGGAGAGGTCGTCCTACGCCGACGCTGTTACAAGCGGGTTTGTTCCCCACTTTCAGAGTTTGGACATGGCGCGTTGAAAACGCGGTGTAAACTCGTTGGCAACGGGTTGACAACGAGCGGAGAATGACGTGGAGAACGCGTGGAAATTTGCTGGAAAATGCACGGACACCCGCGTGAAGAACCCACGGAGCGGACACCGGCGTTAAGCACTCACGGAGCGGACACCTGCGTTAAGCACCCACGGAGCGGACACCTGCGTTAAGCACCCACGGAGCGGACACCGGCGTTAAGCACTCACGGAGCGGACACCTGCGTTAAGCACCCACGGAGCGGACACCTGCGTTAAGCACCCACGGAGCGGACACCTGCGTTAAGCACCCACGGAGCGGACACCTGCGTTAAGCACTCACGGAGCGGACACCTGCGTTAAGCACTCACGGAGCGGACACCGGCGTTAAGCACTCACGGAGAACGATGTGGAGAACGAGCGGAGAACACACGGACATCGGCACAGAGAAGGTGAGGCAAAGCCTGTTTAAACTGCGTTTCTGTCTAAATGTATAGTGTCTAGAGCCATGGCATCATAATGATGGTAATATGATGGTAATAAGAGGTGGATTTATTCGGGTGGGACTGTGTATGACCTCATTGAAGCCCCAAGCCCCAGACCCACGGCCCGCCACTGAAAATAAGTAAAATAAAATGAAATAAATAAAATACTTTAGTTGCCATATTTCAACCTGTATTTAATTTATTTTAACAGTAATAATTGCTGACAAGTCGACTAATAAAAAATAACAAGTTTGTTTTTGTTTGATTTTCGCCCTAATCCAGCGACACGCCCGGTGTTAAGAGTCTAATAAAGTGTGCGTAAACTCACCCGGCCAGAATGGCACCGATGTCTGAGATGAACCACTCCACAGAGTTGAATCCCAAGATACCGACGCCATGGCAACGCTCCAAACCCAGCTGCAGAAAGACATCAGGCAAATAATTACAAGGCAAACGTTATTAAAACTTTACAATTTACAATTACGGCTTTTTAAATACATTATAAACAAACAAAAGGTTGAAATATGGCGCCTGAAGGATTCTAGATCAGGGGTGGGCAATTATTTTCCTCTGAGGGCCATATTCGAATCCAGGCAAGTAGCGGAGGGCCCGCGATCACTGGTGTGAAAAAACAACAACCCAAAAATAAATATCAAACAAAATATCACTTTTCTGTCAAATATAGGCTATTGAATCTATTATTTAATTCATTTCACGTGATATTTATTAAGGATACAAGTGCAGACAGATGCCTGAGGGCAAAAAAGAACGAATTTAAAAAGAAAATATTTTTTAAATATTACTTGGACAAGCTTGGCGGGCCGGATTGATGTGGCCCACGGGCCGTAGTTTGCCCACCTCTGTTCTAGATGGAGAATATATAAGAAGTGTATTATTGAGTTTATTCTTTTTTGACATTTTGATTTAATAATGCCACTGTCTTTGTTGTGAAGAGTCTGTAAAGTCCAGATAAAGATGATCAAAATACGACCAAAGAAGAAGAAGAATAAAGTCGAGGGGCCTCAGGCCTCGAAGTCTAAAGAAGGAAGTCTGAAGAATTAAGGTTAAAGAATAAAGCCTAAAGTCTAAGACGAACAACTACAGGAGGTGGCGGTAATGTAACTCTTGGATACCAACCGCCATAAAACACAAAGGAAGAAGACTACGATTATTTTTTTGTCACAATTATTTGATTAATACTAAAATACACTAGAGCCTTTTATTGTTCAATCGTGGTTTATTTCAATTTCGATTTAATTTAGTCTTTTTAGAAACCAAAAGAAATGGACAGAATCTGAAAAACGGCTTTGTCAGACACATGTAAGTGATGTCAGAGCCTGCTTTAAACACATTTACTATTGTATTTTACTTTATTGGTTTATTCACCAGGAGATCATGACAGAACTTTAGCATTATTCAGTTTTTATTTTGGGGTTTTAATAGAAATTTACTCACAGAAACGTTGACCCCACCAAATGTTTTAATTTTACCAACAGACTTTTTACATTCTTAACCACAAATTATTAGAATTTCGATCTGATGTCAGTGAATCATTGAAAGTGTATTATTACCTGCTTCATTTTGCCTTTGACGTAACATTTAAGGGGTTTATACATCATTAACGCTTGGAAACGACTGGATTAAAACATGCTTAATGTAAAACATGCTAAGTGGTTCACCTTGAGGAAGCTCTTGGCGGCGACGCGGCAGGTTTGGTAGTACTCTCTGTAGGTCAGACTCTTCTGCTGCTCCCCGTCCTTCCAGCCCAGAGCCGGGTGATCCCCGAAGCGCTCCACGGACGAGGCGAACATCTGGTGTATGGTCAGCGCGGGCTCGGCGGCGATGCCCGAATCGCCCATCCTCAGCTTCACCTCGGCGTCGCCCCGGGACGTCCACAGGGCGGAGTCCGAGGGCACAGGAACACGCAGAGAGACCGGGCGAGGGGCGCTCACTGAAACGAAACGAAAACCCGGGGTAACGCACGACGCACTCACAGAAATAAAATCAAGAATGATATAGGCAAGTTAGGGCTGCGGGATATTTCATGAGTCGAGATAATTGGATCTTGCTAAACGGTCTTTCTGTGTTTGTTTGAGTCTCTCCAGGGTGAAATTGGAGATGGTCAGATAACGGAAGTTTGTGCTAGTTTTGAGAGCTCTTCTAGCGCTACATCAAACTCACTTTTCGTGGAATTAAGTCACATTTTTTCGTCCTGTAAAAGTTTGTAAAGTCGTGGGTTTGGAGCAGAGGATTGGCTGCGGACCTCTCTATTAAAAAAAGACTAAAGACCTGGTCAATGACGATTTGAAATGACCGACCTCGATTAACGTAAGAATAATTATAAACAAAGAATCCACCTCGATGAACACCTTTTAAAAACGCACCTGTTTGAGCCGGCGGAGCTGCGACTTCATCAGCTTGATTCTCCTCCTCATTTTCCTCTTCCAACGACTCGCTGAGGAAAAAGGAAACACAAACGCGTGCGTGAGGGTCCCGGAGGATTACAGAAGAGAACGTCTCCAGGGGCAACCAGGAGCGTGAACTCAAGAGACTCCCGTGGAAACGCTGCTGTAAATATGGAGCGTTTCTATCTGTTTACGTACGTTTTCCTCAATTATAGCTAAAGAGAGCGACTAAAACTATAATTTAACAGACCACACTGTACTTTAGCATTTAATTCTGCAATATTATCTCAAAATATGTATCTGTGTCTATATTTGTTTGGATATAGAGCAAAACCATTACAAAACTATTCAAATTAAAATGTTATGAGTATCTAGTTTCAATTGTTTTTTCATACCTTTATCTGGGCATATAATAGAATTGTAGGTTAAATTAGCATTAGCGTTAGTGTTAGCATTAGCAATTTACTTTTGCAAATACTGGAAAAAAGTACAGTATGTAAAAATGGCAAAAGCAATAGCACCCTAAGATGGTGAAAATTATCGTAAAGAGGTGTAACTTGTTGAAATTGGTGAAAGTGTCAAGAAGTTGAAACGCGTCAACAATCCTGATATGGAAAAATAAATGGGAATACAAGAACATAGAGTGTCTGCTTTATGACATAAGCAGACACTCAATAATAGGCCTTTTTATAGCAACGATTAAAAAGTCAGCCTAGTCTTTACAATCTGATGTGTCGAAAATAATAATAATGATAATAATACATAATAATATAAATAAATAATGATAATGATAATAAATAATGATGATAATTATAATGATAATAATAATAATATATATGAAGTGCCTGTAGTAAAACTTTTTTGGTAATGATTAAAAATAAAAAAGAAGACTTGCAACATCCATCCATCCATCCATTTTCTACCGCTTGGTCCCTTTCGGGGTCGCGGGTGACTGGAGCCTATCCCAGTGACTTCGGGCCTTAGGCGGGGTACACCCTGGACAGTGGCCAACTTGTCGCAGGGCCGACTTGCAACATAATCTTTCAAATAATGGTATAAAGTGATATTCCTGCTCTTACTGTTTGTAGTTAATTTTACAAAACAAGAATGTCAAACAAATGATTGACACTCCAGGCACGTCTGACACATTCTGACAGATTTCCATGATATTCTCATCGAGATCATGCGAGAAAATAATACGATAAAACTCACTTTCACTTATTGTCACTCTTGTAAAATCTTGGATAATCTCTGATAACATGTGTCAGATTTGTCCAAAACTATTCGGTACTAATCGACACTAAAACTAGATACTCTTTTGTACAAATATCAATACTGAACATTTGATAAAAATTGTAAAAAATTGGAACCTTCCCGTATAGTTTTTGAACGTTCTAGATCTACACCAGAATTAGAAAAGACCACATGGTAACATTAAAAGAAACTACGATTAAACTACGATCAAGCCTTCTTTTTCTCAATACCAAGTTTGAGATTTTAGCATCGCGACAAAACTAACCGAACCTCAACCAAGACATTCTGCAGGCAAATATTGGCACAAAATACAAAAAACAAACTAATATGTTGTTGTTGTTGTTTTATGGCGGTTGGCATCCAATCGCCATAAAACTTGTCGTAGTCCTCAGACTCTGTCGTAGTCCGTAAAAGTACTCCTTCCATTGCTTTGGTGTTACAAAGCCCATGAGGTCATGATATGTCTTTGTGACTAGAATAGTTGTTGTTGTTGTTTATGGCGGTTGGCATCCAATTGTTGTTGTTGTTGTTGTTGTTTTATGGCGGTTGGCATCCGAGTGTTGCATTACCGCCAGACTTTATTCCTTAGACTGTTGTTGCTGTTGTTATTGTTTTATGGCAGTCAACAGCCGAGTGTCGCATTACCGCCAGACTTTATTCCCCAGACTTTGTCGTAGTCCTAAAAGTTGTTCTTCCAGTGCTTTGACCTCCAGTGCTTTGACAAAGCCCAAGAGGTCATGAGATGCCTTTGTCATTGTATCCTATAGAAGTTCTTCCTCCCCTCAGACTTTGTCGTAGTCCTTAGATTGCATTACCGCCAGACTTTATTCCTCAGACTTTGTCGTAGTCCGTAAAAGTACTCCTTCCATTGCTTTGGTGTTACAAAGCCCATGAGGTCATGATATGTCTTTGTGACTTGTCGTAGAATAGTTGTTGTTGTTTCAGAGACCAACAACAATGTAAGGAGTACTTTTACGGACTACGACAGTCTGAGGACTACGGAAAGTCTGAGGAATAAAGTCTGGCGGTAATGCAACAATTGGATGCCAACCGCCATAAAACAACAACAACAACAACAACAACAACAACCGGCTTTATTCCAGGGAGACTCTTCTTCATCTTCCTCTCCTTCTTTGACGTTCGGTGCTTCCGCCGTACAGCTTTATTCTTTAGGCTTCATTCTATAGGCTTTGGGAGGAGACCTTGCTCAACACCCGGTCTGGAGAGACGGGAGATGGCGGAGGAGAGTGGATCGGGGATGGAAGACGTTCTGGACGGCGTGGAGGAGCAGCCTTTTCTGCCTGCACGTGCCCGGAAACGTAAAAAGTCCCTTAGCTCGTCCGAGGGTTCTGGGAATGAGCAGCAGGATGAGGCTGAAGCTATTGATATCCGGGGTGAGAGCAGAGACTGTAAGGTGATCATAAAGCTTGCACAGGATAGTGCATCCTTTAAGGAGTGGAATTCAGTGGCATTGTCAAAGAGCCTAACTGTAGCTGTGGGAGTGATCAAGAGTGCGAGTGTCCTTAGAGATGGCTCGCTGCTGGTCGTGTGCAAGGACGCGGCTCAGCAACGGAAGGCGATTGGAGCTAAACGTCTGGGTGGAAAGGACATTCTTGTGTCTGATGCTGAAAGAAACACGGTCAGAGGAGTTATCGTAGGTGTCCCTACGGCGACGTCTGTGGATGAAGTTAAGGAGAATTTGACTGGAGTTACGGTGGTGGACGCTAGGCGTTTGAAGGTGACCCGGTTTGGGGTAAGATGTGATAGCTTGTCGGTAATGGTAACACTTGAAGGGAGGTGCCTGCCTAGTAAGGTGTTCATTGGGTACATGTGCTATAGCGTCAGGCCATATGTTCCGCCGCCCCTGCGTTGCTTTAAGTGCCAGCGCTTTGGGCATATTGCAGCGGTCTGTAGAGGGAAGCAAAGATGTGGTAAATGTGCAGGAGACCACGAGTATGGGAAGTGTGACGTGGGTGCAAAACTGAAGTGCTGTAACTGTGGGGAAGAACATAGCTCTGCCTTCGGGGGATGCAGGTTTAGCAAAAGAGCTGCTGAGGTGCAGAAAATAAAGGTCTCTCAAGGTATATCCTATGCAGATGCAGTCAAGAAAGTTTCAAGTAACGAGTCTAGAGTAAATACAGAGAGAGGAGCCAGCGCTGCTCCCAGCCAGGGCGAAATGAGAAAGGCCAGCGTGGCTCCCAAGAAGTGTGAAGGTTTCAAGAGTGGAGGTCCCAAGTGTGCAGGTTCCAGAATTAATGGGAGTGCCCTGGTTGTGGATAGAGAGGATTTTGTGCTCTTTGTGGTGGATGTTGTGGACTGTGCTGCTCAGACTCGGGGCAGGGCTGGAAGGATCGGGATCGTTGCTGGAGCTGCGGGGAGATTCCTTGGAGCAGGGGAGCTTGATTGGGCAGATGTAGAGAACGGGCTGGAGGCGCTGGGTGGGGGTCGGAGTGGTGGGGGTCTGCTTGTGGGGAGTCAGAGTGATCAGAGTGACGAGATGGGGGTGGGGGTGGTCTCCTGTCCTCGCCCAGTCTCGTAGACGCACGGCTACCAAGCAGCGACATCAGTGGACATATTAAAGCCTATAGAATGAAGCCTAACGCTGTACGGTGGAAGCACCGAACGTCAAAGAAGGAGAGGAAGATGAAGAAGAGTCTCCCTGGAATAAAGCCGGTTGGTCTCTGAAACAACAACAACTATTCTAGTCACAAAGACATATCATGACCTCATGGGCTTTGTAACACCAAAGCAATGGAAGGAGTACTTTTACGGACTACGACAGAGTCTGAGGACTACGACAAAGTCTGAGGAATAAAGTCTGGCGGTAATGCAACACTTGGATGCCAACCGCCATAAAACAACAACAACAACAACAACAACAACAATATTTCCACTGATGTCGCTGCTTGGTAGCCGTGCGTCTACGAGACTGGGCGAGGACAGGAGACCACCCCCACCCCCATCTCGTCACTCTGATCACTCTGACTCCCCAAAAGCAGACCCCCATCACTCCGACTGCCATTTAGCGCCTTTAGCCTGTTTTCTATATCTGCCCAATCAAGCTCCTTTGTTCCAAGGAATCTCCCTGCAGCTTTAGCAATGATCCTGATCCTTTCAGTTCTGCTTTGAGTCTGAGCAGCACAGTTTACAACATCCACCATAAAGAGTACAAAATCCTCTCTATCCACAACCAGGGTATTCTCATTCATTCTGGAACCTGCACACTTGGGACCTCCACTCTTGAAACCTTCACACTTCTTGGGAGCCACGCTGGCCTTTCTCATTTCGCCCTGGCTGGGAGCAGCGCTGGCTCCTCTCTCTGTATTTACTCTAGACTCGTTACTTGAAACTTTCTTGACTGCATCTGCATAGGATATACCTTAAGAGACCTTTATTTTATGCACCTCAGCAGCTCTTTTGCTAAACCTGCATCCCCCGTTGGCACAGCTATGTTCTTCCCCACAGTTACAGCACTTCAGTTTTGCTCCCACGTCACACTTCCCATACTCGTGATCTCCTGCACATTTACCACATCTTTGCCTCCCTCTACAGATCGCTGCAATATGCCCAAAGCGCTGGCACTTAAAGCAACGCAGGGGCGGTGGAACATATGGCCTAACGTCATGGCACATGAACCCAATGAACACCTTACTAGGCAGGCACCTCCCTTCAAGTGTTACCATTACCGACAAGCTGTCACATCTTACCCCAGACCGGGTCACCTTCAACCGCCTAGCGTCCACCACCTTAGCTCCAGTCAAATTCTCCTTAACTTCATCCACAGACGTCGCCGTAGGGACACCTACGATAACTCCTCTGACCATGTTTCTTTCAGCATCAGACACAAGAATGTCCTTTCCACCCAGACGTTTAGTTCCAATCGCCTTCCGTTGCTGAGCCGCGTCCTTGCACACGACCAGCAGCGAGCCATCTCTAAGGACACTCACACTCTTGATCACTCCCACAGCTACAGTTAGGCTCTTTGACAATGCCACTGAATTCCACTCCTTAAAGGATGCACTATCCTGTGCAAGCTTTATGATCACCTTACAGTCTCTGCTCTCACCCCGGACATCAATAGCTTCAGCCTCATCCTGCTGCTCATTCCCAGAACCCTCGGACGAGCTAAGGGACTTTTTACGTTTCCGGGCACGTGCAGCCAGAATAGGCTGCTCCTCCACGCCGTCCAGAACGCCTTCGACCACCGATCCACTCTCCTCCACCATCTCCCGTCTCTCCAGACCGGAGACCAGCCTACATCGAGATATGTTTTGTGTCCGTAAGGCTCGCCCCTGCTCCTGACGGCCCTCGCGTTGTGTGGACTGAACTTACTTGGCGGCGTCTTCCAGCTCCACGGCGAAGGTGACTGCTTCTCGGAAAAGCTCCATCGCCGCTGCTTTGGCTCGCAGGCGATCACTGCGCAAAGACACGGTATAAACGTACGATTAGACGGTTTCGATCGAGTCGGGCTGCAACTAATGATTATATGTTGTTGTTGTTGTTGTTGTTGTTTTATGGCGACTGGCATCCAAATGTTGCATTATATCTTCTTCTTCGTTGGTGTTTTATGGTGGTTGGTATCAAAGTGTTACATTACTGCCAGACAAAGAATAAAGTCTGACGAATAAAGTCTAAAGAATAAAGTCTAAAGAATAAAGTCTGTCGGTAATGTAACACTTGGATACCAGCCGCCATGAAACACCAAAGAAGAAGAAGAAGAAAATAAATTGGAAAAAATTAGGTGAGAGTACAGGGAAACAAATGGACTGCAATAATAATAACAATAATAATAACAATAGTATAGCCGCAAGCGGCAATGATCGGCCCTCGCCACACCACCGCCACACCGGCCCGACAATGCAAAAGAGTAAGCGCCCCAATTTTCCTTTTATTACACCTACTACTGTGCATCTGTGATGAAATAAAGGGAAAAGTTTCCGGCTATGCCGCAAAAAGACAGTCATTTTTGTAGGGGAATGGAGCTGTGACTTTTTCTGATAACAGATCTTCTCCCCACAGTCTTACAGGAGGACGCCCCGATGAAAACTATGTTTTATGTGATTATGCCATGAATGTTTGTCCGAATCAACTCCCTACACCGCATGTTTCACCTTGTGTCACGTATTTTTCCACTGTTTAAGGTTTTATATTCCCAATGCTTTAACTCTAGTGCCCATCACAGGTGAAAGAAGATGTAAATGTGTCTACCTCAAGAAATAATGTGCACAAACTGCCAAAAGTGTTTAACGTGTAAATGTTAAAACAGGGTTCAATGTTTTTGCCATTATTATTTACGTTACTCCAGTTTTATTTTCTCGGCCAGGACGTTTTCGCTGTAGCGCCCGCCCATTTCGCTCCCAGCATGCCCTGCGGGCCAGGTATCAAAAGGACGCTCCAAGCTAGAAACGCTTCTTCTTCTCTTCTCTTCTCATCCCTTTTGTCTTTTCTCTTGGAAGCCGTCTCCACGGACGAGCCTTTCACTTTTCCTTTGTCTCAACAAAATCCATCCGTCACGTGGTCGACAAGGCCATGCCAGCCCTGGACTCTGAAACCATCTGAAACCACCTGGAACCACCTAGAACTGCCTGGAACTAAGCTTAAGCGCTAAACCGGACAGAGACTTTCTTTGCTACTTCGTTTCTCTTCCTTTTTGAAGTAATCTACGCCGTTTACGTGGATCAGCGCTACGCTCTCATCTGAGTAAAGGCCGCGTAAGGAGCTAACACGCCGCTAAAGCGTTCTACCGCTAAGGAACTCTCGGATATCGCCTCCGTTGCCACCGGCGCCAAGGACCTCACAGCCGCCGCTGCCTTCCTCGCTCCACGGCCAGCACACCGCTCCACGGCCAGCACACCGCTCCACGGCCAGCACACCGCTCCACGGCCGCCGCCCGCTTCACGAACCTTCGCCGCCACACCGCTACACGCGACGCCTAGTCCGCGGACAAGGACCAGCCGGACCGAGTCTCTACAAACCGTAAGCCGAGTCCAGTGTGCGGTTCTTTTGTGGCGTGGTTTGGGTAGAGCTCAGCTGTTCCTCCTCCCTTTTAGCTTCTCACTTTCCCTCTTTTTGATATAGATTAGCATAGACACGTTTGATTATCAAAGGCAAAACCCTGGTTTAACATTATCTGCATGAAATTCGCTGTCAAATCTGATATAACATCACCTGTGATTTACCTGTGCACATTTCTGCTCCGGTATTTTTGATTGCCCTTTTGATAAATAAACTACACGAAAGAGTTATTGACTATTGTTTGTTTGAATAGACTATGTGTAAGTCCCTGAATCGTGAAACACCCTTCAGACCTTTTAACGAGCGCGATTAAGGACCGCATCTTAGCTCTTTGGGTTTTACCCTGGTGCCCCGTCTTGTCTCGTTTCTGCTAAGAAATCTCCCTTAATCATAAACTGAATACATGTAGTTTGAGACCCTACATTTTAAAGAGAAATATTTGGATAACTTTTGATGGCCCCCTCCTGAAAATGAGTCTCACCAAATTTCAGGTTGATCGGGCTAATGCCCAAGGAGGAGTTCTTAGAAGTATAAAGTGTCAGCATGTTCAAATCTCAAAGATTTGGCAATTTTCCCATTGGAATAACATGAGAGGTTTCTGTCAATGCTACGGCTACGCCGTAACAAATATGACATGAGTCTAATTGACTTTTTTGATCGGGATGCCAAAATGGAATTTTGGGCCAAATTTCTTAAAATGTCAAAATACTAAATATATTAATTAGTTTCACTTCAAGTAGGTTTAGGGCAGGGGTGGGCAAACTACGGCCCGCGGGCCACATCCGGCCCGCAGCGCTTTTCAATCCGGCCCGCCAAGCTTGTCCAAGTAATATTTAATAAATATGACGTGTACTGAATTAAATAATAGATTCAATAGCCTATATTTGACAGAAAAGTTATATTTTATTTGATATTTAATTTTTGGGATTTTTTTTTTTCACACCAATGATCGCAGGCCGGCCCTCCGCTACTTACCTGGATTCGAATATGGCCCTCGGAGGAAAATAATTGCCCACCCCTGGTTTAGGGCAAAGGTTTGACAACTGATTCAAATTTGACGCAATTCGGACTTTATCTGCGTAAACGGCAGCAAATTTAACATTTTGGAAATTTCTGAAATTCTAGCTAAAGTTTGTGTGAGACCGTGACAGATATTAAAGTAATAATATTAATAGTTTTTACTGCTCTTGTCACCATCTATCTCTGCGCCAAATTTCACTAATCTACGATCAGATTTTTTTTGGGCCATTTCCTATCTCTCAATGCATTTTTTGTACATTTGGAGAAGCTGACGCGCAATTCTTACATGCTTTTATGCACGGAACGTGCATGAGTTGGGGAACGTATTCGTGAGCTACTTTTTCTTAAGTTAATGCACTAGTCAAATCTGGTATCAGTGTTACAAATGTAGAATATGGGGCAAGACAGAAAACTGCTCGACTTCAAACGCTTTCGGGCTCATGACCTCATCACAGAAAACAACACAAAGCCTCATAACAAAAGGTTCTGGGCTGCGGCCGGCAGCTCCAGGACGCAGCCCCCGAGCTGAGCCTGGATCACTGTGGCCGTGTCTGGTCTGTTTATCGAGAGGAGAGAGAGAGAGCGAGAGAGCGAGAGAGCGAGAGAGCGAGAGAGCGAGAGAGAGAGAGAGAGAGAGAGAGAGAGAGAGAGGGCGAGAGGCGGGGAGAGGGCGAGAGGAGAGGGGAGAGGGGAGAGGGCGAGAGGAAGGGGAGCGGGCGAGAGGAGGGGAGCTGGCGAGAGGAGGGGAGAGGGCGAGAGGAGAGGGGGAGAAGGCGAGAGGAGGGGAGAGGGCGAGAGGCAGGGAGAGGGCGAGAGGAGCTGGCGAGAGGAGGGGAGAGGGCGAGAGGACAGTGAATGTACATACTTCTGGCATAAGTTTGTGGGCGGCTGTGTTATGAAGGCTTGGCTGTAATGGTGTATTTACTATGTTAAGCTTGAGTACCAAACCTGATCACAAGGGGCGCGGCGCCTCAGACAGAACTTTCACTGTTTTTATTATTGATCTGTGCTTCGGAGACGGTGGTAGCTTATTCCTTTAGCCCCCTTTTTCTGTGTGTTATTGGTTATTGTGCGTCCATGAGACAGGTCGATGTCCTGCTGTGCTTTATTGTGGGGTTAGAGATAAGAATCTGAACGCTTGGAGTTGTTACTGATGTTTGACCAGTTTGACTAGTTATTATTTTACTGATATTATATGGGTCTCTGTATTTTTAAGTCTTATACGTATGTCTGTTGAAATATGTTTCCTTGGGTGCCATTCTGGTAGTTATGGTTATTATTTGTTAATAGATAATTAATTTAATTAATTAATTTTCATGAGGCTGCAGAGGATTTTCTTTATGTCCTATAGGAACTATATTATGTTTGTTTATGCATTGTTATCTAAGTAATCACAGCTTATTGTTATTATTATAGCACTGCTTGCATTGTTGTTAGTAGATTACTATAAGGGATCACAACTCTACTGAACCAGCCAGAAGTAGTAAAGCCTTCATATAAAATTGAGGTATTTAAGAAGACTCTTACCTTTAAGTTGTCCTTACCTTTTAATTATTTGTGTTCAAACTTCTATGTGACACTCCTTGGCCCACGGACCGCGAGGACGGTAAATGGTCGGCAGATGTTTGTCGAGTTTTCGTCGAGGGTCGCCATTTTGTTGTCGTGCATCTGCTCCTTTCCAAATGTGACGGCGACTTACGTGGGCGGTCTGGACGCGCCTCTCACCCTTGCGGTTGACATTTTGTAACATTTCAGTATCAGTATGATGAAGGATGGCACCTCGTGTGTTGAATACGAAACTTCGTTGCAGTATTTTTCTATTCATCACTGTTGCAGTATATGGAGTTGTCTTTGAGTTTGTCTGCGGGGATGTGCCTCCTGTTTCTTATCAGAAAGTGCGTAATAGAGCAAAAATGTGGCGTGTGCCAGCGCATGTGAGAACTAAACCCATCATCCAAGCATTATGATATCAAAGTACAGTTTAATGCAATTTAGTAAAGTTAATATATTTGGTATTCCTTTCAATACACGCAACTTACGTGAACACTTTTGTTTCACACATTAAAGAAGTTATTACATACATAAATCATAATGCAACATGGAGAATAATGAAGGAGTACAGTAAATACATTCAGTTTGTTAAAAATGAACTAGAAATAACTTTTTAACTCCTAAGCAAAGTTCAGTAACACTTGCCTCAATAAAGCATGAACAAAGACTTAATTCATAGACAACAAATCATTTATTAAGAAGGATTCAGGCTTTATAACTACTTAACTAATACTATAACTATAATTCTTAACCTAAACTTAATTAAGTATTGCCTGAATCAAGCTTAATAAACAATATATAAGCTTTCTTAATTCTTAGTTAAGGCAAATTATGGTGTTATTATAAAGTTGTTAAAGATGTTCTCAAGCAGATCATATTCTGTGTCACATTTGTCTTCAGACACGACATTTACAGTACCAGCATTTTACATGAATGAGTAAATATTAAATACCCAGTAAGCCAATAGTTCAACACATGATCAAAAAGGTGGATTACAGTGTGCAATAAAGCCATGATTTGTCCTCATTTTCATTAACAACACAATATCTAAAACAATGTCACAAGTAACTCCCCTTGTGTCCATTAACTTCACTTAAACCTATAAAATGTCCTCTAGCAGCACTAAAACACACGCATCTACTCATCCACGTGTTTCCAAAGGTTTCACACAGTTTCTCTCTGTCCGTCTCTCTTGTGCTGAGACAGAGTCATTCATTATGGATCATCTCCGGTCATTACAGTTATGTAAACGATATCGGACAATGAATGAAGTGATGAACGGCGATGCATGAAGTGAAGGTGAAGGTGAAGAAGATGAGTCACACTTCAGATCATCAGCGTCTTCTTCCACATATTACGTATTAAGCTGTAAAGTTGTGGGTTTTGCAGTTTTTAAATTCTCTCTATAAACCAGTGTTTCCCAAGCGGCGGTACGGCGCTCCCAGAGCACTGGAGCTCTTGCTGGGTGAACCATCTCAGATTTAAAGACAGGTGGGTATAAACTGTGTCACAAAACATCACTAGAATCATGTGCTCCTTTTAAACTGGGCACAACGGGGGAGCTAATTAATAGGCCGGGGCTGCAGTGCCGCGGCCCGCAGTCAAATGGCCGCGCAGTTTCAGGAACCGCGGGACTTCTCTTATAGCGTCATGGCTAACCCTAACCCTAACCCTAACCTTAACCTTAACCCTAACCTTAACCCGGCGCGGTCTAAAACGGCGCTAAAATATTAAGGGCGCTGGGGCGGTGCCCCCCTTGTGTCAATCAGCCAAGTACGTAAATGTTTTTGTGTCTAAAAACAATATAATTTTTTTCAGAATGATCTTATATTCTTATTAGTTTAAATGTGTAAAAGAATAATATATATACATATATCTATACAGATAATATATGTTACTTTGACTGAACACCGCGCGGCTGCTGCGTGGCGCGGCCTGCGTCACTTTCGTACCCGTGGGGCCGATAAGAGCCCCATAGAAAAGCAATGGGGATTTTTAGCCAATCAAATCACAATCAAAAGTGACTACGTCACTATGGGAAAAGCCATAGGAAAATAGAGACTGAGCTTTCCTTCTTTCTTACAAGGAAGTGCCACACGCCGTGTTTTCCATGTTCACGTCTTAAAACTGCATCTACAGACGTCTGTTACAAAAGGTACGTCTAAAACGACTCAGAATGAGCTACTCAACTGTTTTCTGGCTGTGAATATGAAACTATATTCATGATGTTCCTTGACAACAAACACATTAAAGAGGAGTGTTTTTTTTAGTTTATTACCTGGATAAGGCTAATGCTAAGCATTACGTATCGCTTAACTTCTATTCATAAAAATGTGCTTTGGTTATTAGAAGCCCATGAAAGAATGCTATAAATGACATGTATTTAAGAACTTTCCATGAAGCAATAATGTCTGTGATGATTAAATATAAAAAATGAAAATGTTACACATGTAGTTCAGAGTAACTAATGCCACTGAGAAGCTGTTTTATGAAACACCAACAATTGTTTGTGTTTTTATTTCCTCTTAATGTAGTCATTGCTACTCTGCACTATAAGTGACAGTATCACAGATTTTTGTTCTTTGCTCTTTTCAATCTGATATTTTATAAAGTGTAAAATGTAATTTTATGTCAAATGTATTTTCTCTCAAATGGTATCTGCCTCTAAGTCATTGTGTTATCATTAACAAAAGTGGAAATAAAGTGTGTTTACTTAATTAATTCAGTTGTAAATGTGGATTTAAAATATGTATCCATACAGTCAATGTTAAATATTCAATTTTGGACATAAATTAAACAAAGAGAGGCGCGCTACCAATGGGACAAGAGTGGCACCCCGGGGAAGAGGGGGCGCACTGGGACGAAGGTGCGCGCCATTGGGACGAGAGTGGCGCCACGGGGGTGAGCGGGGCGTGCCACTGAGACTTGGGGGCGCGCCACTGGGACTTGGGAGCGCGCCACTGGGACTTGGGGGCGCGCCACTGGGACGAGAGTGACACCACGGGGAAAAGGAGGCGCACCACTGGGATGAAGGTGCGCGCCACTGGTAGAGAGTGGCGCCACGGGGATGAGGGTGGCGACAAGGGGGCACGCCACTGGGACTTGGGGGCGCGCCACTGGGACCAGAGCGGCACAAAGGTGAAGAAGGGGCGCGCCACTGGGACGAGAGTGGCGCCACGTGGGACAAGAGTGGCGCCACGGGGACGAGGGGGCGCTACTGGCTCAAGAGTGGCGCGCCACGTAGACAAGGCGGCGCGCCACGGGGACGAGGGGGGGGGCGCGCCACCGGGACGTGGGGGGGGGCACGCCACCGGAACAAGGTTGGTGCCACGGGGACGAGGGTGGCGCGCCACCGGGACGTGGGGGGGGCGCCAGTGGGACGAGAGTGGCGCCACTCTCGTCCCAATGGCGCTCTCATCTAAAGTAAATGCAGGGACGAGGGGGCGCGCCACTGTGAAGTGGGGGCGCGCCAGTGGGACAAGAGTGGCGCCACGGGGACGAGGGGGCGCGCCACTGGCATAAGAGTGGCGCGCCACATAGACAAGGGGGTGCGCCACGGGGACGTCGCCATTGGTACAAGAGTGGCGCGCCACGGGGACGAGGGGGGGGCGCCAGTGGGACGAGAGTGGCACCACTGGTACAAGAGTGGTGCGCCACGGGGTCGAGGGGGGCACGCTACGGGGACGAGGGTGCGCACCACCGGGACGTGGGGGGGGGCGCCACCGGGACAAGACAATTAGTCTAATAGTGAATGTTAAACTTGTGTTAAATAGTTGACGTACCGGTTCATTTTGTTCAGATTTGCCCGAAATCCCACGTGTTTGGCCCAAGCTGCCATTTTTTGCGAAACGGTTGAAGATTTTGCTCCTGCGGCTTTCATCTTGTCTTCCATCTTCTCCCAAACTCTGGGCACGCCTACGAAAGTTGTTGGACAGACCTCCTTCATAGTGTTCACCAGAGACCCCTGTGAGAGACAAAACCAGAGCCTATAACACTGGGACGAGGGTACATCTCTCATCTAAAGTAAATGTTAAACTTGTTTTAAATGCAGGGACGAGGGGGCGCGCCACTGTGAAGTGGGGGCGCGCGAGTGGGACAAGAGTGGCGCCAAGGGGACAAGGGGGCGCGCCACTGGCACAAGAGTGGCGCACCACATTGACAAAGGGGTGCGCCACGGGGACGAGGATGCGCGCCACCGGGACGTCGCCACTGGTACAAGAGTGGCGCGCTACCGGGACGAGGGGGGGGGGGGGCGCGCCACTGGGACAAGGTTGGTGCCACGGGGACGAGGGTGGCGCGCCACCGGGACGTGGGGGGGTCGCCAGTGGGACGAGAGTGGCGCCACTGGTACAAGAGTGGTGTGCCACGGGGTCGAGGGGGGCACGCCCATGAAAGCTGTGGGACGGACCTCCTTCATAGTGTTCACCAGAGACCCCTGTGAGAGACAAAACCAGAGCCTGTAACACTGGGACGAGGGTACATCTCTCATCTAAAGTAAATGTTAAACTTGTGTTAAATAGTTGCAGGGACGAGGGGGCGCGCCAGTGGGACGAGAGTGGCGCCAAAAAAGTCATACTAGCTCAGTCGGTAGCATGAGTCTCTGGACGACAGGGTTGGGAAATCTAGTCCCATCGGTAGCAAAGGTTTTTTCATGTTGGTTTTGACACTGTTTGTTTTAAATTAGAACGCCAAGATATACAATTTCTTGATAAAGTAAGTGTAACAAAATGTTACCACCTCTGCTGTTCTGTTCAACGTTTTTGGAGGGAGGAGCTCTCTCAGAAGGCAAAAAGGCCATGGTCTTTCTTTGCCTTTGGAGGGTTACTCCATGTACAGGAAATACAGTATTGTGGGCATTAAAACCACATAATATCGGCCTGAATGAACACTCTCCCTTTCGCACCTCCTCTGAAGCTAACTTTGAAGCTAACTAGCGTAGCACTTTTTGGCACTGTTTTTCTGCTGAATAACATCCAAAGTGTCATGGGTTGACATAAAACATCACTAGAATCATGTGCTCCCGGGCACAACGGTGGAGCTAATTCATATGCTAATGAGCTCATTTACATATGAGTTGAGAGAGATAAGATGGAAAGTCCTTTTTCATAATTTTTAGGCAGAATTAGTTGAATTGACACGTTTATTGCAGTTGCCCGTTTGGGTACATTAAAGCAGGGGTCCCCAACCTTTTTTGCACCACGGACCAGAATAATGTAGGTTTTATTTTCACTGACCGGTGTGCCAGGTTAAGTCGCGGTCAGGTTAACTTGCGCGGAAGTGGGCGGGGCTTAGGCTTCCATTCGATTCACCTCGGAAGACGAAATGTTCTCAAAAGACGCGTTTGTACATTATTAAGTGTACCACACCAAAAGATCCGAATTGGAGTAACATAACGTACAGTTATACGTGTCCTTACTGTTCTTCTGACTGGTGGAAGCTCATCACAGAAATATGGCAAAAAGTACATAAAAATTACAACTCACCACCACTGAATCAGTGGGAGCCCTGCGCGTGTTTCTGTGCAATGAGATGGTCCCATTAAGAGTGATGGGAGACAATGACACCCAATGTGTTTCTAGTTTTGTCTTGTTGCCGTAACTGCAGAAAAGCCCGCTTCACACAGAGGATGTTGGAAATGGTAGCAAGGTTTTTAGTGCTCTTGTGGCGATGTCAGGATATTCTGGCTTGATTTTCATCCAGAATGTGCAGAGTTGTTGCATTCAATCTCCAACAGCTTGTCCTCTTGTTGCACATGCTCGATTTGCGTAGCAGTTGCAGAATGCTGTCCCAGGTGACATGTCCTCCAAAATCCTCGCTGGCTCCTCGTCTGCTCCTCACTTGGCCTTTTCCCCTTTGTAAAAATGCTCTCCAAAGACTTTTGTTTTTTACTCATTTTCGCTGGCTTTTGGGTCGACTTTTGGGCAGCGCGTTTGATGCGACGCATCCGCGATGACGTATTGCGTATAATGCACGTATCAGAAATTTTTTCACGCAGGACAAGAACAGAGATATTATACACTTGCCATTATATTTAATGGATTTCATTGGCAATTTCCTATAAGGCTTTTCATGATATATCCACAGACGAGTTTATTAGTGTGTCATGAGGGACAGGCCAAAGTTACGTCGGAGAAGATGCTGTCACTGAGAGATTATTGCCCGATAGCATTGCGGACCGGTCCCCGGCCCGGTGGTTGGGGACCCCTGATATAGACCATGAAAAGAGAATTGACAAGACTCAGTTTGTTTTGCCACTTTTATTCCACGACTGTCCGACAACAAACATGTTTTAAATGGACAGAACTTCACTCTGAAATCACAGCTGTGGCTCGTCGCGAGTCGGGCGGATCCGGGAGCATCTGGTCCTTTAAAACCGCCAAAAAAAAGATTCCCACCCAGAAAACCCCAAACCGTCGTCATATCCGCGAGGCCTGAACTCGCTCGGATACTCTGTACAATTACTTCATTTACAGGAGCAGCTCTTTGGATTATAATAACTTCACTGATGTATCTGATGCATGTTTGATGATCCGCCACAAACGCATTCTGAACCGCAAATTAAACGCATCAAAACGCCGCTGCGCTGATCGATAAATGCCTGCCGCCAGAATAAATATGACGATTGATAAAAACACTATTTACAACAATATCACAAAAATGGCAAGTTTACACAGAAAACAAAAACAAAAGTCATGTGAGAAGACGAGCGGAAACGAAAAGATTGAACGCGGTGAGAACAAAAAGTAAAATATGGCTTTAAAAAGATACGTAGGATTTTTGAACATTAAAAGGTGTATTTTTTCAAGCTGAGAACCAGAAATTAACTTAACGTGGAGAGCCATGAAACAAACAAAAAAACTTTGGAAAAATTACACTTTAAACCCAAAAAACCCCCACCTTTTTCATCAAGTAATACGGTAAAATTCACTTTGTTCACATGTAGCCGCTTAGACTTCATTGGTTCAGGTATCACCGTTAACAATACCAATAAATAATCAGCTTATACGTAACAAATAAAGCTTGTTTCACTTCTTTTATACAGTTATACAGGTAAAATGTAAACACGGACGAGGGCCAAAGCTTCAGGCGGAAAGAGGAGTGACGATGCAGGATGACGAGTTGCGTTTATTTCGGCGGCTCCGGAGCGTCGGGACTCGTGGGCGTCGGCACTTCTTTGTAGAAGTTGTTGATTTGCTCCTTGTACATTTTTGCTACGACCGGACGCTTCAGCTTCATGGTCGGGCCTGGAGAGAAGCAAACGGGGATTAGACTGTCGTTTTATTAAATGTGCAGTCGAGGGACTATCACCCGTTTATTTTTCATCAAGACGAGACGGGACGGGCGACTTTTTCATTATTCTTACATGTGAAAACAAACACGTCTCAAGGTGTTTATAACTGAATTTGGATTTATTAAGTTTTAACACCAAAATATTAGGTGAAATTTGAATTTTGACACCAGTGTTATTAAGTTACATTTTTGTTTAAATGAAATTTAAACAAGGTTATTTTTACGATTTTTATGCCTTCATTTTATATGATTTACATTACACGATGACACTTATAATGCATAACATTTGTCCTTAAAGTTTTATTGAATTACTTGTATAATTGGCCTTTAAACCTGCTCTTGAGTATATAACAAATCTACTGGCTGCAGAACGATGGTTAAAATGGAGAGGAAAAAAAGTGAATTCAGCAGTTTTTCCTTTTCACCTGTGTCTCAACTTGTGTCTCGGCATCGTCTGAAGAAATTACCTTTCTTAAATACAGCTGAATAAACACATTTTAAACATTTATTTCACAGCACAAATCCCAAAAACACAAGAATTATCTTTTTAAAAAATGTATGCAAAAAAAAAAAACTGAATCTAATCTATCTTTAAATGGCATAATTTATCTAGTTTCTTTTCGACACTTTAATTTTGAAACATTTCCCCAAGAAAAAAAAACACAATCCAAACTGTACTTCCAGGAGAAAAAAAAACGCAAGTTAAACACGTAGATCAAATTGTTGATTAAATAAAAACAAGCTAAAGACCGGCCCCTTGGTGCGCACGTTCAGCTCGCGCACGTTCAGCTCGCGCACGTTCAGCTCGCACACGTTCAGCTCGCACACGTTCAGCTCGCACACACACGTTCCCTCACCCAGCTCTCCCCCGATGATGGAGAAGTCTTTGTCGAGGATGAGCCACTTCTGGATGCGCTGGGCGTTGGACGTGGCCTTCTCGTTAACTCGGTTGATTCCTTCCTGTATCGCGGTGTTGACGGCGCGGTCTTTTCCCGCCGCGAGCTCTGACACTCGGGTGGCGTTACTGCCCAGTCTACGGCACAACTCCACCACCTCCGGAGTGAGCTCATCCTCTGGAGCGCCGCTGTCTGCATTCACCTGGCACTGGACCACACAAGACGCAGGTAAGGAACTATTCTAATGACATTTAACTGTTTTATCCCACACAAGACACAGGTAAGGGACTATTCTAATGACATTTAACTGTTTTATCCCACACAAGACGCAGGTAAGGAACTATTTTAATGACATTTAACTGTTTTATCCCACACAAGACGCAGGTAAGGAACTATTTTAATGACATATTTCATCTCACAGTTTGGCTCTTATTCGCAGATTTAAATTTGGGGGCCTGGTCAGAAGCTGTTTCTATAATGACCACTAGATGGCGACATTTGTACATTAACATTTGCTGCTTTTTCAGGGCAAAATGTGACGTTTAGGGTTTATCTTTCATTCACACATTATTTGTGAACGTAGAGACAAACACAGAGACAAACACAGAGACAGGAGAGTGTGTTTTTACCTTGATGGTGATGAGCATGGACAGAAACTTCTTCTTGTCTCCGATGAGCATGGCGTTGCTGATGAACGGGACCTGCTCCTTCACCGCGTCCTCGATGGGAACGGGAGCCACGTTTTCTCCTCCCGCCGTGATGATCAGCTCTGAAAACGCAAACGCAACTTTAACACGCGAGGAACACGGACACACGGGTTTTACGTTTTTTTTTTGTTAAACGTGTACCTTCTGAGCAAACTTCACTTATAATACTTTATGTTTTACAGTGCTCTTTATGTTGACAGGAAGTGTGTGAAGTTTTTCATTTTGACTTTATTTGTTGTATTTGTACCTGTTGTACATATAAATTATAGTTTTACATCAATCAAGCAGGTATTTGAGGAGAAAACGTTGCAAAATGTGTAGAAAATGACAGGAAGTGACATCACACCACGGACACTAATTCAAGTTTATGCAGAATTTACACAAATACCACTTTTTTGACTCTAAACATGAATTCAACAAAACTAATATATTTTTTATGTTGAATAAAAAAAAATGAGTGGCATGAGTTTTTGCCCAGTGTGCCCAATTACAAACAGGAACTGAAATTATAAACCAAATAAATGTGCTATTCTGTGATAAATGTTTTATAATTTTGAGCAAAATGCTAATATTTATCTTAACTGCATTTTAGTTCAATGAGTTGTCCGACCAGTAGGGGGCACTTTATTTTTGGCGGCCTTATCAATAAATCATATTTTTTGGTAGATTTACATAACAATTTTGTGTCAATGCTACAATTTAGTTTGTTTATGCGTAACCTTTAACGTGTTTACTGTTTTGTTTATTGTTGAGTATTTTCCTAGTTTTCAAGTAAGTATTCATTTTTGAACAGTGCAGGTTGTGGTTTAACAAGGTATTTGGCGCTTTAAAAAAAGTTATATCATTGAATATCATGTATGATATTATTGTGTTGCCATGAATAGAGTCCCATGTCTCCCATCTGTAATGCTGACAATTTTAAAAACAAATTTGAACATTTGCGTTTCTTGCACCGTTCCTACTGATATGATTGAGTTTTCCTCATTTTTGTGTCTGTCCAATGAAACACCAGATTTTATTGCAATATTCAATGTTTTGTCCTTCTATACATGAACTTAAAATGTACAAACCAGAAGTCACATTCCCAAAGTTAACACTTAGTTGCTGAAGAAGGGATGGAATATATTTTATTGCACTAAAATAGATTTAGTTTTTAAGAACACAACTGGACAAAAAGTGAATTGTCAGCCCTTGAAGTATTACTCTTAAACTTATTTGTTTTACTTTTACTCAATTCAAAGTGCAAGAATGTACTCTATCATTTTCTTCTTCTTGAGTCAGATTTGTGTCTCCTTTGCGCACCTTTGACTGCTGATGATCAAATAAAAGAAGCCACTCATAATCATATATCATGAAGTATTCCGTTTACCTGGTGGCTGCCCACTAGTCCGAAGGTTCACTTGTCCGAAGGTTCACTTGTCCGAAGGGGTTAGGGTTAGCGTTCGGACTTGTGAACCTTCGGACTTGTGAACCTTCGGACTTGTGAACCTTCGGACTTGTGAACCTTCGGACTTGTGAACCTTCGGACTTGTGAACCTTCGGACTTGTGGGGTGGAACCTTTTACCTTTGATTCTTCCGGTGATGAAGAGGAAGCCGCTCTTATCGTGCTTGCCCAGGTCCCCGGAGCGGAGCCAGCCCTCAGAGTCCAGGGCCTCCTCGGTCTTGTCGGGCATGTTGAGGTAGCCCATGAAGACGTGGCGGCCCCACAGACAGATCTCGCCGTTTCCCTCCGTGTCTGGACTCTGTAGCTTGGTCCTGCAACCGGGGATCTCCTTCCCCACGCTGGACACAGGACACTCACTTAAACTACGGAAGAGACTACGCACACAAGTAAAGCTGGACTGTCTTCTCGTACAGAGCGCTTTGAATCTCCCAAAACATCATAGATACGTTCAGTCAGAGGGTTTCCATGTTCTAACGTTGTTCCCTCATCAAAAACATATCTCAATCTCTTCTCAATAGGCGGCCTCTTCTCGATCTCTTTGCAATCGGTGGCCTCTTCTTGGTCGGCGATCTCTTTGCGATCGACGGCCTCTTCTCGGTCGGCGATCTCTTTGCGATCGGCGGCCTCTTCTCGATCTCTTTGCGATCGGCGGCCTCTTCGCGATCGGCGGCCTCTTCTCGATCTCTTTGCGATCGGCGGCCTCTTCTCGATCTCTTTGCGATCGGCGGCCTCTTCGCGATCGGCGGCCTCTTCGCGATCGGCGGCCTCTTCTCGATCTCTTTGCGATCGGCGGCCTCTTCGCGATCGGCGGCCTCTTCTCGACACGCAAGCCACGCTCTGAGAATCTTCTGTGCCGTTTTCAAGTCCATAATAAATCATCTCCAGACTCGTTCTGATCATTTCTGCCGTCTAATCACGATCATTACAACTACTAAGCCACATTTTTCCCCTCTCAAATATGTAATTCCCTCTGCTGCCAGTAGACAGACCTTAGTTCCCCGTGTTCTACTTTCTAAAACATGTGATGCCAAACTAAAGGCACTGATTCTCGTGTTTAAAGGCCAATAACAACAGAATCCTTTAATAAAAGTGGGTGCATACCTGGTGAGCCTGAAGGCCTCGGGGACAGAGATGGTGTGTGGGCCAGAGCTCTCACTCATCCCGAACAGCTCGTACAGAGGGATGTTGAGGCTGAGGAAGAACTCCAGCGTGTCTTTGGTGATGGGCGCGGCACCAGTGAAGCATTTGTTGCAGCGGTCCAGCCCCAGAGCCTTGCGCACCTTTTTGAACACCAGCTTCTTGGCGATTTGGTAACTGAGGGAAGACGGAGGGCTCGCACCGTTTCTGAGAAGAGAAATGTACACCAAAAATGAATGGACAATACATAGACACTTAATACTCCTACAGGATTACACAGCAAGTTTTTAAATCCGCTCTTCTTGCAGCTTTTGTTAACCTTTATTTATTCCTTTTTGTCCATTGTCTGATAAAATGTGCATGTGTAACAAAAATGAAGCTGCATATATATGTGCATTATTCTGTACATCTCGCATCTAAAGTAAATGTTAAACTTGTGTTAAATAGGCGACGTACTGGTTCAGTTTGCTGAGATTGGCCTGAAGTCCCACGTCTTTGGCCCAAGCTGCCACTTTTCTCTGAACAGTTGAAGACTTTGCGCCAATGGATTTCATCTTCTCCTGCATCTTCTCCCAAACTCTGGGCACGCCCATGAAAGCTGTGGGACGGACCTCCTTCATCGTGTTCACCAGAGACCCCTGTGAGAGACAAAACCAGAGCCTGTAACACTGGGACGAGGGTGCGCGCCACTGGGACGAGGGTGCGCGCCACTGGGACGAGGGTGCGCGCCACTGGGACAGGGCCCATATTCTCTGTTTTAATCTATTGTTATAAATTTTTAGTATATGGTGAAAAGTGCTGCCTCAGCAGAAAGACGGCCTGAACGAGTGATGTGTCGAGTGACGTCACGCCTCATTCCATTCTAACTTTACTAAAAGAAAACCAGAGTCAAAACCTGTCGGTCGATACCGAGCAGTTGTGGGAAAGTCACAAACCGAAAGCAGAAAACTCAACACTTTTTGGTGAACACTGACAAACTCATGACTTTTTGTTTAGTCTGATAAAGAAATGTTTTGTGCTTCTATTTTAAAACAGAGCAAGGCCAAAGTTTCCAAAACTATTTAGTGCCTCTAAAAGCATGCACTGGATAAAGTGCACTTTAAGACAGGACTATGCATGCATAAAATAACTAGAAATGATATATTTATATGTAAAAAAAAAAAAAGCTGATTGAACAGTAGGGGTGGGATTTATCTATTGTAGAGTATCTTAGTAACAATATTCAGACAATCCAACAGAAATGTGTTAAAACCTTTAAACATATTAGTTGACTTTTTAGAAAATTGTGATTTATTTGACAAATATTTAGTGCAGAAATATAATCTTGTACTTGATTTGAAAGTAAACAATTAAAGAACCGTCAATTAAAATGTTTCATCAGCACTTTTGCGATTATTTTGTATTTATTTATTTTAATTATACGTGTGATATTTAATAGATTGCAAACCTAAATTTTGATATGTTGCCTCTGTAAACCAACATATGTTGACTGATCATCGACTAAAGGCTTTTAGATCATTGATGCAGTAATTAAGCTGTACCATTAAGAAAAGTAAAACTGACAATGTTGTAAAAGTGCACAACGGGCCAATGACATTAGGCCTTATATTAAACAATGCAAAAGTAAAAATACAATATTATGATCTAAACGATTGGTGGTAGTTTTTCTACTTTTCTTGGAAGAAACCATTCGGCCCAATAAACGGGTAATTGTTTTCATCTTGAGTTTGTGTGTTTAAATATACATAATATATAAATACACACAGGGCACCAAACCTTAGAGGAAACTCCCTTAAACTGGTCTCACCTTGAGGGCGTCGGGCTGGGCGAAGTGCGTGACTGCGCCCACCTTCATGGACACCCAGATGTCGACCATCTGAGCGGCGATGTGGCTCAGGGGCAGGTAGCTTACGATGGCCTCCTGGGCCTGGCTGGGCTCGGTCAGGTTCACGTGTCGGCAGGTGGACATGGCGGTCCAGGTGAGCTGAAGACGCAACACAACCAAAGGGTTAGAAATACAGTTTAAGGCCGAAGATCCTGATGTTCACAGAAGGAGGCAGTCCAATCCGTCCATGGCGCTCGGAGCCTCGGAAACCTCTGGCACATCGTTAATATCCACATGCATTCATTTTAGGACCAAAGATAAAGGTGAGCCGCACAAGCAGAGCCAATCAGGGCTTGTTTCAATGTGTTGTTAGCTGCAGACAGCGTCCAGCGGTCTCATTTAGTCAGAAAGAGATGCTTTTAAAATACTCTTTGGAGGGAAACAAAACGTCTACCACAGCTTTACGAGGGGCCGTACAGAGGCTTGTCACAATAAATACTATATCCACACATTGTTAAAATAAATAACAATAACACAAGAACAAATTTATTGTGTGTACATTTTCGTTGCACTACTGAAGATGTTTTTGTTAATTTACTGTATTTTATTTAATTTTTTTAATATGGACATAGCATTGGACGAACCAGATGCAATGTTTTAAGTGTTATAGCAGAATATGCTAATTTTCAACACCTGTCCATAGGGCCAATTTAGAGTTGCCAATTTTACCTAACACATGCATGTCTTTGGACGGTGGGAGGAGCCGGAGAACCCGGAGAGAACCCACGGTAACACGGGGAGAACATGCAGACTCCACCCAGAGAGATCATATGATGTTGGTCTGGTCCGGGAATCGAACCCATGAACTGTAGAACAAGGTAGAGTTGAATACTTCTATGACTAATATTTACAATTGGGGTCTACCGCGTTTCAGTTGTATTTTTATTAGTTGTTCATTATTAAAGAACTTTGAGAACCAGGAAGTGCGCTGTTAGCATGCTCGTTGTTGTTGGCTTCAATAGGTCCTGAAAACTTTGCCATACTAACACGTCAATGCCCAATGTCTCGTCAGAACTCAGAAGCTAAGCAGGGATGGGCCATCGCGTTTTCTCCACTTTACTTTACATATAAAGGGAAACGTATGCCGCACAAAGTCTGGGAAACTTAGAATAAAAAAAATTATAACTTTTGATGGCCCACTCCTGAAGATAAGTCTCATCAAATTTCAGGTTAATCGGGCTATAGCAAGTGTACGAGATTTTCCCATTGGAATAACATGGGAGGTTTCTGTCATCACTACGGCTACGCCGTAACAAATATGACATGGGTCTCATTGACTTTTTTGATCGGGATGCCAAAATGGAATTTTGTGCCAAATTTCATACATTTTGGAAGAACTAAATTTTGTGGTCTCCATACAAAAGGAGATTTTTTTGAACTTCTTAGCTGCACAGAGACCGTGATTCTTAGAAGGATTAACTTTTGATGGTCCACCCCTGAAGATGAGTCTCACCAAATTTCAGGTTAATCGGGCTAACGCCCAAAGAGGAGTTCGTAAAAGTATAAAGTGTCAGCTTTTCACATTTCAGAGATATGGCGATTTTACCATTGGAATAACATGGGAGGTTTCTCTCATCGCTACGGCTACGCCGTAACAAATATCACATGGGTCTCATTGACTTTTTTGATTGGGATGCCAAAATGGAATTTTATGTCAAATTTCTTAAAATAAAAAAATATTTTACTCTCCTTGTAAAATTTTATTTCACTCTATAAGGGGCACTATCGCGCCAAATTAATTAGTTTCACTTCAAGTAGGTTCAAGGCAAAGGGTTTAACAACTGATTCAAATTTGACACAAGTCGGACTTTGTATGCGCAAATAGATGTAACTTGAAAGTATTCTGAAATTTTAGCTACAGTTTGCAGATACCGTGAAAGATATCAAAAAGACTTTGATAACTTTATTGTCCCACTCCTCAACACCATCAGATTTTTTTGGGGGCCATTTCCTATCTTTCAATGCATTTTTTGTACATTTAGGGAATAATATTCCGATGCGAAAACAATGTATATGCACAGAACGTGCAAGAGTTGGGGAACGTATTCGTGAGCTACTTAGCGCAAACGAGCGCTTTTCATGGGGATGAAGAGGAAGAAGAGGATTTTGCCTAAATCGTTCAGCCCTAGTGTCTCCGTTTATCCTCCACTCCAGTATCTCTAATTGCTGTGAGAAGCACTGTGGCGTTTAGCGCGTCGTCCCTGGAGACCTACGTTGTCATGACTGAGCATGACTCCTTTGGGCTGGCCCGTGGTCCCGGAGGTGTAGATCAGCGTGCAGCACTGGTTCGGCTTTTGACTGGCGATGATGGCGTCGAGGGGCGCGTCGGGCTCGCCGCGGCCCAACTCCATGAATTCCGCCCACTGCCGGAGACAAAAAAGGTTCAAAACGCGGCTTGGACGGACGGAGATCGCAGACGGAAACGGGCGCTTACGGAGTACAAGTTTGGCCTCTTCTCTTTCAGCGCGTCTTTGTACTGGACGATGGCCTTCAGATGAGGCAGCCGGTCCTCCACCTGCAGCAGACAGTTTCACATCAAACATCACAAAAAAATGTTGCACAAGTCGCACCAGCCAAAAAATGCATAATAGAAAAGGAAAAAACGTAAATAAGTTGCACTGGAGTATAAGTTGCATTTTTGGGGGAATGTATTAGATAAAAAAAGACCAAGAACAGACATTTAATCTTGAAATGCAATTTGAAATAGGAACAGATTAGAGAACATGGTGAATAGGTGTACGTATGCTAACGCTAACACCTTCAGCTACATGACGCACAGACAGAACTGTGGTAAGTGTCTGGTATGTTAACGTAACATAAACAGTTATTCAGATAACTATAGCATAAAGAACATGCTAACAAGTTTACCAAAGCATCAGTTTTACCCCAAATCACTAAATCCACTGAATTCTTCTTCCTCTGTGTCACTTCTAAACAACTCCACAAACTCCGGAGGTAGAGGAAGTGCAGATTCTTCTTCTACATCGCTTAGAGCCTAGAGCGCCCTTTTGTGGTTGCCAGTGTGAAAATACCAAATAATATCACATACAAGTTGCTCTGGAGTATAAGTCGCACGCCGGCCAAAACTATGAAAAAAAGGTGCAATTTATAACATTAACATGAATATGAACGACTTTTAAAACTATGAACGTACAAATGCACAGACGCTTAATGTATGTTTACAAGGCTTTAAATATTATTTAAAAATATGGAAATCTAAAAATAACAATGCAAATAATCAATCCATCCATTTTCGACAGCTTGTTCCCTTTCGGGGTCGCGGGTGACTGGAGCCTATCCCAGTGACTTCATTTTCCAAACAATTATATATATATTTTTTTTCCTTTAAGTGTATGTTTGACCTCGTACGCGTGACAAACCAGTAAAACGTTTAAAAAGACAACAGCACAGACCTGTAGGATCTTCTGCAGCTGTTTGTGGTTCTCCACAACGATCACGTTGGCCTTGCAGTTGTCCGCGACGTACAGGCAGGCGTCCGGCGAGTTGGTCGTGTAGATGCCCACCGCGAAGCCCCTGCAACCACAACGCCAGCGTCACTCACAGGCAAAACACGTGGGCAAAACTTGTGGGCATTGTGTTATTATTTTTAACTTTTAATCTCATTCCTGCAAAGTCACCGGGCACAAGCGCACGGCCAGTAAAACATCAGAACAATCAGAAAAACCCATCATTAGATCTGATTTTCGGCGAGCGTTTACGTGCGCAAGAAAACACCAACAAGGAGTAAGACAAAGTACAATAGGTTTTAAAACAACTCTTTAAACGTTTTCTCTTTAATATTTGTCTTTAATATCATTTCTCTGGCTCAGGATTTAACAATCAGATCGAACAATCAGATCACTCACATCAGATGTAACGGTTTACAATAATCTGAAAACTCCCGAAATCGGATAACGATTGGATTTTAGGACAGTCACCGATTTAGGCTTTTTCCCCGTTTGACTTTGACATAGATCATATATTGCATTTTGTTGACAGACGTTTATGGCTGAAGGAAAGTAGGACAGACTGTTCCAAACACACGTGTTCCAAGCGAGAGACTGCACCGGTGGAACTGGTTCTGCTGATGAACAGGTTTAAGGGCATTCTTGGTGTCAGAGGCCGGGCACAGGCGCTGCACGTTTCAAGCGCTGCACGTTTCAGGGGCTGCACGTTTCAAATTTTGAATCCTTAAAATCGTGATAAAATAATCAACTAATTAAACATTTGGTCTCAGACATCATCGACCTGTTAACAACATGCAAAACCGTGTATTTCTTCACTTATAAATTCTTTTTTCAACGTGGAATATTTCAGATGAACGAACGGTGTAATAAATACGGTGTAATAGAGTGTAATAGAAAGTAATGGTGTAATAGTTTATACAGGTTAATAGAGTGTAATACAGTGTAAGTGTAGATTGTAATAGAGATTAATAGTGTAATAGAGTGTAATAGAGTAATACAGTGTAATACACTGTAATACACTGTAATACAAATCACAATATTGATATATCAATACTGACAGAGCAATAGAAAAGTAGTGATTCTCATTCATAAATATAGATGCACGATTATTTTTTTAATCACATTTTTAGATGCATTGTTTACATTTTATTTTAATTTATCGGCACATATTTTGCATTTTAAAATCAGTTCAATACATCTTTATAGTCAAAGAGTTTCAATGCATTTTAACACAAAACTCATGGATATTGCAATACTTTCCATAGTATTACTTAAGTTGGATCCAAACAAAAAATCTGGCATTGAATATACACAATAAAATACATGTTTACACAAGCCAGTACTTCTCCTAAAAGTACGTGGTAATCTCAGACGCGACAGGCCCTAAATGCTGCAGATGTTTGGTCGTGTAACACGACAATCTCACATCAGAGACGTCAGTAAATAAACACTCAAAGTGTTTCACAGCCGATACTTGTGATGGTGAAAAGGAATGAAGATTGTTCCACAGATCAACTGTCAATCACACACTGTGTCTACGTGCTGCATAGGAGGTGGAACTGGAACATCATGTGGTCTCAAGTCTGTCACCACTTAAAGTTGCAATGGACGATTTTTCGGCGATTTGAGAACGCAGGCGGAAGTGCGCATGCGCACTCCCCCGTGCGGACTGATACAACACACACGTGTGTTTGTTTATTAGCGCAACGGAGCGCATCGCATCGCTCGTCTCCCGTAGATTTCCGTCTACTTTTGAGTCAGCTCGAACAGTCTTTCTCCGTCTTCATTTTGTCCGGTACACTGAGGGAACTATATTATGATAGATCAATGCGCTTAGACACGCGGAAACGTGGGGACGAGCCACACGCGGCTGCAGGTGAGCGGTAGGTGCGTTTTATGATTGATACGTGGCAGGACTAATTGGCAGTCCACGTCACGAGGAAATAAGACTCAGATTTGGGCCAAAAAAATCGTCCATTCAACCTTTAACTTTCAACAATATGTGCATCAATAATACCACACGTATCCTACAAGTGACATATGTCAAGGATACACTGTATCCTTGAAATATAGAATTAAATTAAATACATTAAATAAATTAAATAAATTACATGAATACAATTTAGGAAAATAAAATAAATTGAATACTTTAGTTGCCATATTTCAACCTGTATTTGATTTATTTTAACAGTAATAATTGCTGACAAGTCGACTAATAAAAAATAACAAGTTTGTTTTTGTTTGATTTTCGCCCTAATCCAGCGACACGCCCGGTGTTAAGAGTCTAATAAAGTGTGCGTAAACTCACCCGGCCAAAATGGCACCGATGTCTGAGATGAACCACTCCACAGAGTTGAATCCCAAGATACCGACGCCATGGCAACGCTCCAAGCCCAGCTGCAGAAATAATTACAACGAGGCAAACGAGAGAATGATTCACGACTTTTCATTTAGTCATTTCAACTTGGCTTTTAAAATACATTTAAAAAGAACAAAAGGTTAGAAAATGCCGCCTGAAGGATTCTAGAGGGAGAATCTATAAGAAAGTATTATTGAGTTTATTCTTTTTTGACATTTTGATTCAATGATGAAACCATCTTTGTTTAAAAGTTTTTAGTCACAATTATTTATTAATACTAAAATACACCAGGGCCTTTTATTGTTCGATCATGGTTTATTTCAATTTCGATTTAATTTAGTCTTATTTGAAACCAAAACAAATGAGACAGAAAAATGGTTTTGTCAGACATAATATGAGAGTGATGCGATGTGATCCGTCGCGCTAATAAACAAACGCACGTGTGTGTTGTATCAGTCCGCACGGGGGAGTGCGCTTGCGCACTTCTGCCTGCGTTCTCAAATCGCCAAAATATCGTCCATTGCGCCTTTAAATACCACATTTGAAGCAAGAAAATTGTATATTCTCCATTTTATGTAATAGAACTGACATTTCTACCTCGAAAAAAAATCTTAATTGTTGCTTATTTTGTTGTTATAAAAGCTTCAAATTATTAGAATTTCGATCTGACGTCAGTGAATCATTGAAAGTGTATTATTACCTGCTTCATTTTGCCTTTGACGTAACATTTAAGGGGTTTATACATCATTAACGCTTGGAAACGACTGGATTAAAACATGCTTAATGTAAAACATGCTAAGTGGTTCACCTTGAGGAAGCTCTTGGCGGCGACGCGGCAGGTTTGGTAGTACTCTCTGTAGGTCAGACTCTTCTGCTGCTCCCCGTCCTTCCAGCCCAGAGCCGGGTGATCCCCGAAGCGCTCCACGGACGAGGCGAACATCTGGTGTATGGTCAGCGCGGGCTCGGCGGCGATGCCCGAATCGCCCATCCTCAGCTTCACCTCGGCATCGCCCCGGGACGTCCACAGGGCGGAGTCCGAGGGCACGGGCACACGCAGAGAGACCGGGCGAGGGGCGCTTACTGAAACGAAACGAAAACCCGGGGTAATGCACGACGCACTCACAGAAATAAAATCAAGAATACTACGGGCAAGTTAAGGCTGCGTGATATTTCATGAGTCGAGATAATTGGATCCATTAAAATCAAATGGCTTTCAATACAACATTTTGTGAACATTAACAATACAGACTTATAATCGTTGCCATTTAGAGATGTCACGATTTATAATTTTAGTGTAAAGATTATTGTGAGAATAAATATTGTGATTATAACGTGACGACAGAAACGACAAAAAAAAAAAAAATCCTACATATTCTCGTTTTCTTAACGCATTTTCGCTCCTCAATGTGTCCTGCTTTTATGACATAAAACTTTCTGAATGATTAATTTGACATAAACGGCAGATGAAAAAGAAAGGACTTGAATTTGCTTCAAAAATTTTCACATTTCATTGAACTGAACAAAAAAAGACCTAATCTAGTTCAGAAATGGTCACATTTCAATAAATCGAATACATTTTTTAATCTAATAGTCTTCATATCTCTATTGCCATTCAACACCAAAACAGTTCTAGATTCCCGTTTTACTGACAGACGATTAGCTCGTTTAAAAAAAAAGACTAAAGCTAATAGATGAAGAATGTCAATCTCCAGTAAATGATCCTGTTTTTGCTTTAAACTTTAAAACACAATTCCCTGTCACTCGTAATATCCCAGCCTCACCACACAACATACGATAAAAATTAAAAATACACATCAATCTTTTTTGTTCAAATTTAAATGTTTTTATTTTTAAATGTTAGAACACATAATTTTTTTTTTAAAAATATAAATTTTAGAAGGAAAACCAACACTGGACATTTTCAGGACTAAACCAGGGCGGAACCAGGAATAAATAATTAATAATAATAATAATAATTCTGCCGTCATTTGGCCTTCACCACATACTTTAAGCAATAAAAACTACAATAATATGTAACTATAATTAAAAGGGAACAATTACATCTCCATTAAATTCCAGTAAAACGACATTAAAGCCTTGTATGTTTTTAGGTCAATTTATAACACAGCCACTCTGATAGTTTTATTTATGTTTTTTCCCCTCGAACGTGTCCGAGGCCTCCAGTTGGAACTTTAAACGACAGGAAAAAGGAAGAGACGTTTTCCTGCCAAACCGCGCCGCGTTCTCTCGCTGGGAAAACAGATAAAGCCGATTCCGTGTTTTACGTGACGACGCCGTCGTCACGGGCTTTTATCGCCCGCCGCGCCAGATCAAACGTTGGCGTGACGAGGGACAAAGAGGGTAAACACGGCCGAGTTCCTGTTTTAAACTAAAGGTCAGACCGAGCGATGTTGTGTTCAAACCAAGGCCGCTTTAGCAACGCCTTTGTTACCACAGAGAGATTAGCAACAGTCTGAAAAAAATGGATTCAATGGGCCAAATTTTAAATAATCAAAAGTAAAAGTTTGGTCATTTAGTCAATCAATTGGTCTTTGTATTAGCCAACTTATAATTTTACTGGGATTATAGATTTATGTTATATATTAGTATTATTTATTAGATTAAATGATTTATGTGGACAGCTGTTAAAGGGCCAATGACAGGTTTTTACGATGTTCCCAATTTTGACTTTATTTAGTGTATTTGTACGTGTTGTACATATACATTATAGTTTTACACCAATCGAGCAGGTATTTGTGGAGAAAATGTTGAAAAATCTGTAGAAAATGACAGGAAGTGACATCACATCATACAGGGACACTCATTCCTGTTAAAGTTTATGCAGAATTTACACAAAATAACAAACATTAATAATTAAAAACAAAGAATCCACCTCGATGAACCTCTTTAAAAACGCACCTGTTTGAGCCGGCGGAGCTGCGACTTCGTCATTAGCTCGATTCTCCTCCTCATTTTCCTCTTCCGACGACTCGCTGAGGAAAAAGGAAAAACAAATGTGTGAGTGAGGGTCCCGGAGGACTACAGAAGAGAACGTCTCCGGGGGCAACCAGGAGCGTGAACTCAAGAGACTCCCGTGGAAACACCGCAATTACTCACACATTTTCATTAAGTCTGTGAGTAAGCTTTGTAAATATGAATATCTGTTTACGCACGTTTTCCTCAATTATAGCTAAAGAAATCGACTCAACTATAATTTAACAGACCACACTGTACTTTAGCATTTAATTCTACAATATTATCTCAAAATATCTTTTTGTATTTATATTTGTTTGGATATAGATCAAATTCATTACAAAACTATTCAGGAAAATTTTATCATCTATTTTCAATACAGTTTTTTCATACATTTATCAGGGCATATTGAAGAATTGTATGCTAAATTGTGTAAAGTAAATCTCTCAATGACTCTTGGATGAGAGTCGAAACGTCTATTTTTTCAAACTGAGTCCAGATGACTACAACTGAAGCTTTTTCTACCCAAAGTAAATCTAAGTTAAATTTGTTGGAAAGTTGCATTAAAAAAAACAAACTGAACCACCATTTTGTTTGTCATTATTTAGTAAACCAGTGATAAACCTTTTGTTCAATAATCTTGAAAAATATCCATCTTGTTCAATCCCTCTGTCACAATACTCACATTTTAAACTTGATTTTGACACAAATGTAAAGACTTAACGTCACTTTTTTTTAAATTGTCATGTGGTGTTTTACAAATGTTAGTGAAGATCAAGGGCATCGTCCCACTTCTGTAATTTTATGAGTGTCAATACATGTTTAGATGAGAGTTGTTGGTATAGAGATAGTACATAAAGAACTAACTTTCACTATTTGATGCTTTAAGCATCTTTTGTTTGCGTAAAATGCCACGGCCCTAATTAAACCCTGAACAATAAAAATCATCATAAATAATAGGCCTTTTTATAGTAACATTTAAAAAGTCAGCCCAGTCTTTACAATCTGTGCTGGAAATAATAATGATAATAATTGTGTAGTAAAAGTGCCTAAAAGAAGACATAATTGCAACGTAATCTTTAAAATAATGGTATAAAGTGATATTCCTGCTCTTACTGTTTGTAGTTAATTTTACAAAACAAGAACGTCAAACAAATGATTGACACTCCAGGCACATCTGGCACATTCTGACAGATTTCCATGATATTGTCATCAAGATCATGCGAGAAAATAATACGATAAAACTCACTTACACTTATTGTCACTCCAATGTTTACACTTGTAAGATCTTGGATAATCTCTGATAACATGCGTCAGATTAGTCCAAAACTATTCATACCCAGGTACTAATCGACACTAAAACAAGATACTCATTTGAACAAATATGAATATTGAAAAAAAATTGAATAAAATGACAAATTGTACAAAATTGGAACCTTCCCGTATAGTTTTGGAACGTTCTTGATCTATACCAGAACTAACATTAAAGAAACTACGATTAAACTACGATCAAGCCTTTTTCTTTTTCTCAATACCAAGTTTGAGATTTTAGCATCGCAACAAAACGGAACCTCAACCAAGACATTCTGCAGGCAAATATCGGCACAAAATACCGTCTGAACATCGTCAATGACGCGATAAAAACAGACTAATGCTATATCGAGATATGTTTTGTGTCCGTAAGGCCCGCCCCTGCTCCTGAGGGCCCTCGCATGTGTGGACTGAACTTACTTGGCGGCGTCTTCCAGCTCTGCGGCCCCGTCGGCTCCACCGCACGGCGACTCGGCGAAGGCGATGGCTCCTCGGGGAAGCTCCATCGCCACGGCCTCGGACACGGTGCTGGGCTCGCAGGCGATCACTGCGCAAAGACACAGGAAAAACACATACAATTAGACGGTTTCGATCGACTTTATTCTTTGTTGTCGATTAGTCAGACACTTATTTCAATTGTTCATTTAGACTTTCTAAAATACATAATCAGACAATTTTAATGATGATGGCACAATAATTAGACCACATTCAGTGCTGGGGTGGAACATTAATATCAATATCAATAATAATAATAAATATAGCCGCAAGCGGCAATGATCGGCCCTCGCCACGCCGCCGCCACACCGACGCGACGCCGCAAGAGGAGGGGGCGCTAACGCGCCCCAATTGTCCTTTTATTACGCCTACTGCTGAATTTGTGACGCTGTCACATCTTCTCCCCTTTGTTTTACCATCAAAAAGCAATTTTATTTTGAATTCTCGGCAAAATGTGCGGCTTTGCCGCACAGACACCGTGACTCTTTGAATAAAAATGTGGATAACTTTTGATGGTCCACCCCTGAAGATGAGTCTCACCAAATTTCACATTGATAGGGCTAACGCCCTGGGAGGAGTTGGTGAAAGTATAAAGTGTAAACATGTTCTGGCGATTTCCCCATTGGAATAACGTGGGAGGTTTTGGTCATCGCTACGGCAAAGCCATAACAATTATGACATGGGTCTCATTGACTTTTTTGATGGGGATGCCAAAATTGAGTTGTGTGTCAAATTTCATATAATTTCGCAAAACTAAACATTTAACCTCCATATAAAATCTGTAGGGGGCGCTGTGGCGCCAAATTAATTAATTTCACTTCAAGTAGGTTTAGGGCAAAGAGTTTAACAACTGATTCTAATTTGACGCAATTCGGACTTTATCTGTGCAAACGGCAGAAATGTTAAATTTGGGAGATTTCTGAAATTCTAGCTAAAGTTTGAGGCTTCGCCGCACAGAGACCGTGACAGGTATCAATGTAATTTGAATAACTTTTGATGTCCCACTCCTCAGTAGCATTTTCACCAAATTTCAGCTTTTTAGGGCCAACGCCCTGGGAAGAGTTCGTAAAAGTACGACGTTTGAAAAAACTCCGAGTCATGCTTAGCCATTTTTGAAGCAATATGGCCGACATTTGGTTGGGCGGACGGCGTTGCCGTAATAATATTTTTTACTTCTCTTGTCACCATCTACCTCTGCGCCAAATTTCATGATTCTACGATCAGATTTTTTGGGGTCATTTCCTATCTCTCAATGCATTTTTGGTTCATTTGGGGGCGCTGACGCGCCAATTTTTTTTATTTTAGAAAAGGGAAATAGCCAGAATGTAGAGAGGCACGATTTTTAGAGGTGTGCAAATTTTTGTGACTTTTCGTCAATGTTCACTGGGTGAAAAATAGGGGGGTTGGTCCCGAGAAGAAAGAAAGAAGAAAGAATAATATTCCGATGCGAAAACAATGTTTCCCATTTTTCAAATATCATAAACTATACATTTTCGGAAAGCGCTCGCGCTTTCCTACCTCATGGTGTGGGTCCCTGGTCACTGACGGGTACTTTCGTTAATTTTGAGTGGGCGCCGCCCACTTTGTGTTTTTGGCCCTCTATGCAGTAATAATGTTCAATTTTTGCATTACATGCTTATATGCACGGAACATGCAAGAGATGGGGAACGTATTTGTGAGCTACTTAGGGCAAATGAGTGTTTTATATGGGGATGACGACCGTCTTTCTTTCTTTCATTCCAACTTTCCCATTGTAAAGTGCTCGTTTAGTGCGCACTTTTGCACGGGCTTCGCCCGTTTACAACGGTAATGTTCCATTTTCCTACTACTAATTAGTATGCACGGGGCGTGCGTGAGTGAAGGAGTGCGTTAGTGAGTGTTTGGAAGTGGGCGAGTCGATTTCGTGCGCACTATGTGCGCACTTTCGCAGCCATGCTTTGCACGGCCTTGCGAGATTAATAGGCCTCTCGCCAGCTTGTGGCGCTCGGGCCTAATAATACAAATAATATTAAAACAATAATTTAAAAAATAAATATAATACAAAAATAAAAAGTAGTAGTAGTAGTAGCAGTAGTAGTAGCAGTAGCAGTAGCAGTAGCAGTAAAGATTTCGCTGAATATGCTAAAATAAAAATAATAGATATAAAAGCAGTCTCTGTAACAAATTTCCCTTTGAGGCAATAAGGTTTTCAATCAGTTTTTGTTCATATAATAATACAGTTGAACTATGGTGACTGAATGCTTCAAGGGAGATAATGTTTACGGATAAAGCGTATTATTAATGACAATCTGAAAATGTATTATGCTTTTTTGACATTTTGATTCAATTATACCACTATATTTTTGTGATTAAAAATACTTTACATATGAGTTTAGAGTCAGTTTAGTCTAGATAACAATCAAAATATGACAGTCACAGTTCCAGTTATGATCTATAGACTGTAACAATAACAATAGCGCTTTAGATCTTTTATTTTGTGCAGAGGAAAATGTTTACTACATTTTGAGAAATAATCCAAATGCAATTTTTATTACAAACATTGTGATTAGATACATTTTTAGCATCAGAATATTAAAAGCTAAACTGCTTAATTAATAAGACGCACATACAGACATGTTTGCAGAAGAGCACGTTTTCTAAATAATAAAGCTGCATATGTTGTTTTAATACCTTAACAACTGCAACCTTTTTTCATTCAAATTCTTAACTTACTGGACAAATACTGCGCTTAAAGTCGAATGTAAAAACGCAGTGCACAGTCTAATTGTTTGCATTGGTTAGAATTGCAGTTTAGTGGTAACTAATGAGGCGGTCCATCCGGCTTTACAAGTCCGACAACAAGATTCACTGAAGAATGTCAACAACCGAATAATAAGTTTCTATTTCTAAAACGGCTGAAACAAAACAGAACCGTGGAGCGGCATTCGAAAGCATTTACGGACAATCGTTTGGTAGATCCATGGGTAAATTTCCAGTTTCCCCGTTCCATTTCAGAGCGACAAGTTTGCAAACCACCCCTAAGTCTGTGTGTGTGTGTGTGTGCGCGTGTGCGTGTGCACGTGCGTGTGCGCGTGTGTGTGCGTATGTGCGTGTGTGTGTTGCATAGAGACCGTGGACATGGCAGCTCAGTCTGAAGAGCTTTGCGGTTCTTGTCTAATTGTTTTAGCGGCCGAGTGCGACTGACTCTGCTCAAAAAAGTGTTGCTGTTGTTGAGCCGCAGCGAGGTTTTTCACTTCCTGTGTTTAAGTATATCACAGGTAAACTCTTTAAGTTTATGTCTCAACACTGAGCAAAAGAATAGAGGAAGAGGGATGAAAATACACATCGCAAACTTGAATAATGCTTTTCAATTTGCTGTGATGTTAGTGGACTTGATTATAGTACTTTTTTACTTTGGCACAGCCGATACGCAAAATATACAACATTGTTAGACATAGAAGTGGGGAATCTATCGTAATTTAGATAATATTATTACTCTTGTTGAGAAGATATGCAAACACAATAATAATACAGAGATTGGTAATGCTATAAAAAGAGCTGATTAAATATAAATCTGAAAAAATATGTATGTTGTAAACAGTAAATAAGGGTATAGGCTGATATTCATGCACTTTGTGATTAACGTTTCACATTTGTCTGATAATTAAACCTGAACTAAAAAAAACATATTATAATGATTTTTTTTTCAATATTTTGACACAATTTTTGTTTTATTTTTCAATTTTTTCCCCCACTAATACTACCATTGAAAAGTAATTTGTGACCAAACCAGGTCTAGTGCTGACCAAGAATTAAACCAGTAAGTAAGTTTTTTTTTTAAAAACTATATACTTGAAAGATGGTTTGTTGGCTGGATTAAATCGCTTGGAGGGCCCGATTTGGCCCCTGGGCTCTGCCATAAAGTAACAATAAGTAAGCAGCAATGAAATCAAATGTGGATAAATGGACAGATCCAACAATTCAAACATTCTGCTCACTTATGGTTAAAGTTGGGTAAACAAACTGAACGAACCACAACTTACATCACATTCCATTCTGCTTTTATCAAGTAGACTCACCAGACCACATTTTTCAAACCTGGTTTCAGTCTAAATTAACACAAAAATGTTACAAATGTAGAATATGGGGCAAGACAGAAAACTGCTCGACTTCAAACGCTTTCGGGTTCATGACCTCATCACAGAAAACAACACAAAGCTTCATAACAAAAGGTTCTGGGCTGCGGCCGGCAGCTCCAGGACGCTCCAGGACGCAGCCCCCGAGCTGAGCCTGGATCACTGTGGCCCGGGCCATGTCTGGACCGGTCTGTTTATCTTGGGGGGCTCAAAACACATACCAGCAGCAGCCTCATCTGCCCTTTGACACACTGAGGAGGGGGCCGAGAGGAGGGGAGCCGGCCCGTGGAAGGGGAGAGGGCCCGAGGAAGGGGAGAGGGGGAGAGGGCCCGAGGAAGGGGAGAGGGGGAGAGGGCCAGAGGAAGGGGAATGGGTGAGAGGAAGGGGAGAGGGCGAGAGGAGGGGGAGAGGGAGAGAGGAGGGGAGCGGGCCGGGGAGGGGAGCGGAGCGGGCCCGAGGAGGGGAGGGGAGGGGAGCGGGCCCGAGGAAGGTGAGCGGGCCCGAGGAAGGGGAGAGGGCCCGAAGAATGGGAAAGGGTGAGAGGGCCAGAGGAAGGGGAGAGGGCCAGAGGAAGGGGAGAGGGCCAGAGGAAGGGGAGAGGGCCAGAGGAAGGGGAGAGGGCCAGAGGAAGGGGAGAGGGCCCGAGGAAGGGGAGAGGGCCCGAGGAAGGGGAGATGGCCCGAGGAAGGGGAGATGGCCCGAGGAAGGGGAGATGGCCCGAGGAAGGGGAGAGGGCCCGAGGAAGGGGAGAGCCAGAGGAAGGGGAGAGCCAGAGGAAGGGGAGAGGGCGAGAGGAAGGGAACGGACCAGTTGAAGGGAACGGGCCAGAGTGGAAGGGGAGCTGGTTAGAGTGAAAGGTCTCATCCAGTTAACGATGATTATTTTACTAAATTAGAAGACAATTATTTCCATCGATGAACTCGTTTCCGCCCTCATTAATAGTACTTCTAAAGACTTGTATATCATTACACATCATGGCTAGACAAAGGTCCAGACACAGTCAGGACTTTCAGCTTCCTCTTTATAGGAGGCATTTTGAGTTCTTTTCCCCATTTATTCTGAACAGTTCATGTAATCGTTTGTAGAGGTGTAAACTACAGAGTTATGGCTTCGTACAGAATGACCCTGGACATACTGCCTATTGTGACCGCTCTATTCAAGTACGATTCATATTCCATTTAATGACATGCTTTATGGTGATTATTACTGCCTCATGTTTACTTGCAGGTTTGAACTGTGCAGAATGCTGACTAACACAATTCCCCAAATTCCGGTGTCACGTGTGCTTGGTGGGGGCGGGACTAAACGTCATGAACTTCTGAGCGGCAACTAACCGTGATTTTGGGTAGCGATAAATCTAGAGATTATTCATTTGATTAATCGATTGCAAAAAGCCTGTGAATATGAGGTTTATATTCCGTTTGAGTTCGTCCTGGTGCAGAATATTTATAGACAAAAGGTTGTTTTCATCAAAAACACTAAATGAATACATTCTTTGAGACATTTCTGTGAGATTTCTGCTTTGTCTGACTCATAAAACCTCTTCTCTCGGCTCATGGCAGGTTCAGAGTCTGCGTTTAGAGCATTATTTGATTACTTAATTAGTAAATAAAATTAAATAGTTGACAGCTATTTCTAAAATCAATTAACCTGTTGCGGAGTAAATAGAATTAGCTCTTAGATTTGATTAATCCACTTGGTACGCCTTGAATAATGCTGCAATAGCTGTTTATAGTTTAATTTATAGTTCAGAGTAACATGTTAGAATCTGCTAATGAAAGTTTCAAATATGAAAATGGTTAATTATCATCTTAATTACAAACTAAAAACATAAGACATTCTAATATCCAAGTAACCTAAGCAACCTTAGCAATTTGACAAGTTGGAATTTCGATTGGATTGCAATATATATGTTGAGAAAATGTTGTGAATGATAAAATAAAGTTAATGTGACATAAAAAGCGAGATTGAAAGCACTTTACGTTTAAGTTGACTCTTTTTTGATTAAAATGACCTCTCTTTGTTTCTAAAAACATCCCCAGCCAAATGTACAATATTTTAGAACAAGAACATTTAACATATTCAAAAACAGTACAAAGACGTCTGCAGTTAGTCAAGATTATTACGTGATTATTCAGGTCACAATATAATCATAAGAACTAAAAAACTAAAACATTTTGATCACTTTAGATGAAAAAATGTGTCTTTTTATTCAGTCTATATTACAAACAAATACATCCATCACATTAACTTTATACATTTCATAAAGCCGGTCACAAACTTAAATATTATGTGTCATTAGGAATTAAAGTCATCCCCGCCATTATGATTTATCATTAAATCGAGGCGTTTTTTCACACAATCTTACCAATAAAAATTTATTTCTTTGCCGTCCTTAGCAGTCAGTTGAAGTAGCATTTGTAAAAACTCACTCAACGTTACAAAGTTGTTAATCTGGCTGTGCAGACTCAACAAACAGCACCATAATTACATAAAAATCTCAAAAATCTAACACATTTTCCTCAATAATTCACTTAATTTGTAGATATTCTCCACCTAGAAGCCTCCAGTCGCCATATTTCAATAATAATGTAATAAAAAGGTCTCGATGTGCAATAGAAATAAACGTTTGACAAGTCGACTACTAAAGTAATCATTAGTTGCAGCTCTACTCTACACGTACTTCAAGTTAATTGGGCCCGTCAGTAATTATCATTATTGTTATATATCAACCCACTGTTTTGTAT
This sequence comes from Eucyclogobius newberryi, assembly GCF_026437365.1. Lineage (NCBI taxonomy): Eukaryota > Metazoa > Chordata > Actinopteri > Gobiiformes > Gobiidae > Eucyclogobius > Eucyclogobius newberryi. The sequence continues at coordinate 21,607,066 of NW_027316532.1, forward strand.
GTAAAGCTGCAGTTACGAGATCACAAATACTGCCATTATTTAAGTAACAGTCAAAATATCCTGTTTTATAGCCTGAAATACATGGGATTCTTTTATTAGTTTGGCCAGGATACAATCATCTTTATTGACAAAAGTGAGGAACTTTTTTTGATCTCTTAACTGTGATTGTGTTTTATTGTGCTCCTTGTTAGTTTTTAATCAAATTTTTCAAAATATATTTCTCCAAGTAGTTTCAATATAATCTTTTATTTTTACGCATTTATTCATCCGCAATTCAGCCTCTAAATTACATAAGTTTTGTCATTGTAATTTATCATTATAATTTTTTTTAACATTTAAATTATTATTATTTTTAATTATTTTATTATCTGTATCGAAATTGCCACTTTGACAGGTAAAACTGCGCTGCTTATGCTGTATACACTCTCGCCTTGTTTATTGCATCTAAAGCGTTATTTCACTCTTTTTGCAGTCTCAGTATCAAAATGTGTCATCTTTAAGTTTGTCTAAAATAAGATGACAGTCATAACTCTTATGCCCTCATTACCATAAATCCATATCTGTGATCGATCTGCTGTGGTTCAGCCGCGGATATTTCCGCCGGCTGACTATAAATATAAAGAAGAATCCCATGTATTTCAGGCTATAAAACAGGATATTTTGACTGTTACTTAAATAATGGCAGTATTTGTGATCTCGTAACTGCAGCTTTACATATAAAACAGTGGGTTGATCTATAATAATAATAATAATTACTGACAGGCCCAATTAACTTGAAGTACGTGTCAAGTAGAGCTGCAACTACCGTATTTTCCGGACTATAAGTCGCACCTTTTTTCATAGTTTTGGCCGGGGTGCAACTTTTATTTATATTTATACTTATATACTTTTACTCCGGAGCGACTTATTTGTGATATTATTTGTTATTTTCACACTTGCAAACACATTTCATTCTCCAGTGCAACTTATATATGTTTTTTTCTTCTCTATTATGCATTTTTCGGCTGGTGAGACTTATACTCCAGTGCGACTTATAGTCCAGAAAATACGGTAATGATTATTTTTGTAGTCGACTAATCAAATGTTTATTTCTATTGCACATCGAGACCTTTTTAATACATCAGCACCCAAATAAAAGTTGAAATATGGCGACTGGAGGCTTCTAGATGGAGAATATTTACAAATGTGATTGTTTTTTGACTTTTTGATGTAATAATGGTGCTGTGTTTGAGGTAAAATGGGCTCATGGCGTGTGTCCTGGGTAACAACTTTGTAGCGTCGACTAGTACGTTTTTTAACAATGAGACGGTTGAAAAAAAAATCACGCAATAATTCCACGGCACGCTCGAGTTCACAAAGTCATTAAACTTTCAGAACATCCTCGCATCCTTTTGTTTCACTTTCATTGTTTATCTTGAGCTGAATTTACATGTTTTTACAAAGGGAGTGTCCCGGAGTAAAGGTCACCTACTTTAACATTTACTCAGACTATGTACAGCACAGGTGCATTGTGATACTTTTCTCAGAAGGCTTCGGAGTAGAGCATTAAACCTATACATCATGCGTTTATGACATGATGATAAATACTTGGCCTGGCTGAGTGTTTGTATCGTAGATGTGTTTTGATCATTGTTACCGTTCGAGTCCGTAACAACGGCAAAATATCAATAACATAATCTCCTCCACCTGCTGCTGATTGTAATGTAAATGTTAATGATTTTTTATGTCTATTATCACTGTTATATTACTGTTTTTTTCTCTAATGAACTCTGAAGATGAATTTATTGGACTATTGGCCAGTGACTTCTGGGAGGGAGAACAACAATTTTAAATGGTATAAAACCTATGGATTTAAAATGGGGAGAAATAAAAATAATTAATGATTGAATACACCGGTTTGTTTCTTATATATATATATATATATATATATATATATATATATATATATATATATATATATATATATATATATATATATATATATATATATATATATATATATATATATATATATATATATATATATATATATATATATATATATATATATATATATATACACACACACACACACACACACACATATATATACATACATATACACACACAACACACACATACACACAACTTGTCTACAATGTTGTGTTCTTCTTTACCCAAATAATGGGGGTGTAAATTTGTATAAATGAGAAAAACTGGTGTGTCCACGGTTTCCACTTTCAGTTTGCACTTTCTTAAATTATTTTAATACTTTATTTAAAAAAAACATCTCTGTCTCAACAACAACAACAACTCCTGACCGTTTGGAGCAAGTGTCTGGGGCCATCATCCATATTTATGATAATCCCTTAAAAACGACAGATGACGCGCGCCTCCTGCTCCGCTTCTGCCGCACGCGCCCTCGTCTCTTCACGTCACGTCGACCAAAACGAGACATAACGAGTAAACAAAACGGTTAACCGGCCCCGTTAATCTGCCCCCGGAGCAGGACTGCGGTTTTTTTAACGTTAAAACTGGGCGTAATATAATCTGCAGCAGCTCACGAACGCCACGCGCCCCGTCTCGTGCGCGCAATGCGTGCTTTACCTTTAAATCTAAGACGCGTGGAAAAACAGTCTCAACTGTCTTTTTTCTCTGCTTTCTTAGTACGTGGACAGACAGTCAATGACATGGAAACGCCCAATAAATAATAATCAATCAATCAATCAATCAATCAATCAATCAATCTATTCTTAAACCTAATTATGCATTTATTTATCCGCCGTTCAGCCTCTAAATAACATCACGTTTTGTCATTTTCCATCCAAAGCCTTAAAAATAAACGTGAATTTGTTTGTCTTTCATAGCAATACTTCAAAATCCAAACAAGACAGCTCAACTATAACAACAAAAAAGGGTAAAAATGTGATACATACCGGACTAAATGAACGCGTGAAGGATTGCGTCGAATTGTCACGTAAATGTGCAACGATTTGGAGACATTAAACGCAGAATCGGCGTGTTCTGCAGGAGGTTACACGCCCTGCTGTGGCACTGAGCGATCCGCATCAGAAATATGAATGAAAAGCAGCCGCGTGCTCACTTACACTGCATCGCTGGAAAGATAATCTGTCCCGTTTGGGTCGAGTTGGCTCAGAAAAAGCAGATCTCCGCGTTGCACCGGTGCGAGTCTCGGGGTCTGATACTTGTAGCCGCCGCGGTGTTGCCTCTCACAGCCGATCATTCATTTTGTTCAAACAGCAGAAGCCGGTTTTTGGTCCCACCCAGAGAAAGTCGCAGCTTCCTCTTCCACAGACCTCCTTCTCCTCGTCTGATTGGTCCGGAAGGCTCACACCACACCAGCAGGCCCTCTGACCATATAAGGGCGCGCAGCTGGGGGCGGGGGTAGGGGGTGCGTAGTATAAACAGACTCTCTCATGCTGGGGACGCACGCGCGCGTACACACACACACACACACACACACACACACACACACACACACACGTAGCAGGAGGTTACTATCGGGCAAAAGGAGGAGGTTTGAGAGGCCGAGTCAGCATCAGCAGTGGCCCACATCTGACTGTCTGCACATGCGCACACACACACACACACGCAGACAGACACACACCGCACACACACACGCGCGCGGGGTGAGGGTGGGTATTCAAATGTCTCGTAACTTAAAGAAGATAAGAAATTGTACACGATTGTTGTTGTTTTTTAAAGAAAGGCTCCAGTTATAACCCTTACAATGACGGCGTTGTGGTTTGTCTATGCTTTTGTATCTGTCCCTATCAAATAAACTAAATAAATAAAACGAAGCAGTAAATTACTTGTATTGGCGAAAAATTTAATTGTGACAGTGCCAAAAAACAGACTGGACAGGTCCAAGCGCACAGTGAGGGTCTGTTGGGGAGCCCTCTGTCAGTAGGGTCTTCAACTCACACCTGGCTGGGGACATTGAGTCCGAGTGGACCACGTTCTCGACCTCTATTGTCAATGGAGCTGTGACCTCGGAGCTGTGGTCACAAGATCAGCACCTCCAACTACGAGGCCATGGTCCTCGACTGGAGAAAGGAGGCTGACCCCCTCCAGGTGGGCGGGGAGTCTTTGCCCCAAGAGGAGGAGTTCAAGTATCTTGGAGTCTTGTTCACGAGTGAGAGAAGGAGCTGACACGAAAGGCAAAGCTCTCGATTTACCGCTCGATCTGCGTTCCTGCCCTCACCTATGGTCATGAGCTTTGGGTAATGACCGAAAGGAAAGATCGTGGATACAAGCGGTCAAAATGAGTTTTCTCCTCCGGGTGGCTGGGCGCTCCCTTAGAGATAGGGTGAGGAGCTAGGTCACACGGTGGAGCTCGGAGTATAGCCGCTGCTCCTCCAGCTGAGGCGGCTCTGGCATCTGTTCCAGAGCCTCCTGGGCGCCTCCCTGGGGAGGTGTTTCGGGCATGTCCCACCGGGAACATGCCGTTTTAGTGCTACACAACCATCCAAAATGAAACAAAAAAAACAAAACAAAAAACATGCTTTTATTTTAGTCTATTTTTTATCTAAAAAAACGTACGTACTGTGCCTTTAAAATTATTTTGAGTAACGATATTCTCGCCAAGTTTTCTCTGCAATTTCAAATCTCTTAGTAATGAACCTGACGCACTCTGAATAATGACGTATATTTATCTACATTCGATCTGGCGTTTGACCTCAACAACAACAACAACAACAACAACAACAACACGCACACCTCGAAGGGCTCTTCCTCCTTTTAAACAAACGTCCAGTACAAACGCAGCTGCCTGTAGTTTAAGTTCACATTTCATTCATCATTTCAAAAGCATCGCCATCGAATATGACTTACGTCTGTACGGCATCCCAGCTGATCACACTATTCTACTGGCAGAAGCACTCAATACGTGACTTAAGATAAATAATGTCGGTCATTTGTGAAGCTCTGTCGGTCCCGGGACAGCAGTGATTGTAAGAATACCTCCTCCTTCTCGCAGAGCGGCCGGATTAAGTGCTCAGCTTGACGGGTTGTTCCAGTCCTTCTAGTTGTGGAGGCTCACGCACGGGTCACCAGACAAAGACGTGAAACTACAGCACCACGACAGCGATGACGATGACGACCTGCCAAACACGTAATCAGGTCAATAAAGCGGCTTCAGGCAGTGTTTGCTTTTGTCACATCGTGCACTTATATGAGCCGTCCACATCTGTGCCTCTTGACCAGTTACGGTTAGACCCGAGGGCTTCGTCAACAGACACGGCCTCCAGTGTGGTGCGTACCTATGTTCCCCGGTACCTATGTTCCCCGGTACCTACTTATGTTCCCCGGTACCTACTTATGTTCCCCGGTACCTACTTATGTTCCCCGGTACCTATGTTTTCCGGTACCTACTTATGTTCCCCGGTACCTACTTATGCTCCCAGGTATCTATGTTCCCTGGTACCAACTTATGTTCCCCGGTACTTATGTTTCCCGGTACCTATGTTCGTATCTATGTTCCCCGGTATCTATGTTCCCCAGTACCTATCTTCCCCGGTACCTATGTTCTCCGGTAATGTTCCCCGGTACCTATGTTTCCCAGTACCGAGGCGGTACCTATGTTCCCCGGTACCTATGTTCCCCGGTACCTATATTTGTACCTATGTTCCCCGGTACCTACTTATGTTCCCTGATACCTACTTATTTTCCCCGGTCCCTATGTTTTTCGGTACCTATAATCCCCGGTACCTCTGTTTCACTGTACCTATGTTCGTACCTATGTTCCCCGGTACCTATGTTCCCCCTTTTCTATGAACGGGGGAACCACGCTAATACTAACATAGGCTGTTGGTTCAGGTTCCACCGCCCAAAAAGTTGTGCACAATTGTATGATTTTATAGCATAAAATATAGAAGCATATGACCCTAACTCTAACCCAGGTCTTGGGGAACATAGGTACCGGGGATCATGGGGCCGACCCCGTCCCGAAGCCCAAGCTGATAATTTCAAACGAATCAACCTTGTCTGACCTCGACTTCATCTAAAGTGTTGTTCACGCGCATTTCCTGTTTCGCAGTCGACTCCTCTGACAACATGTGAATGTGGGATTTTTGGATGAAACTTTGAAGAGGAAACGCTGTGCTTATTATAAGCACAGCGTTTCCTCTTCAACGTTTCCTCCAAACTCCCACTCAAGTGTCACGGGGGTCAAATGGAAACAGGAAATGCGCGTGAACAACACCTTGACCTGAAGGGGGCGCACTCAAGGCCGTCTCCAATTAAACTGACACTTTAAATGTATTTTATCTGGGCTTAGACCGGTAAAAAGACTGATTTGTTGCATTTTATTCTTACACTGATATTTAATTTGATATTTCTTCTGCTGCTGCTGCTGCTAAGTGTCTGTGAAGAGTTTGTCTTTGCGGATGAATAAAAGTAATTCCATCTATGTAAAAAATGTCTGCGCAACAAAGATTCTGTTCACTAAACGTCAGCGAGCCAGATCCGGGTCAGCGTGGCAGCAAAAACACATTCTTGAAGTAATTAACAAAGAAAACACGTTGATATCACATGTTTTAGAGATATTCATGACATGGCACTGGTATCATGCTGTGTCTAGTGGTTGATTATTCAAAAACAGCCCCTAAAACACACGTCTAAAGACCTTTTTACAACAAATACAGTGATACATTAAGTCAGAATGTCAGGAAATAAGCTAAAGTCTTAAACTGCAATAGAAATAATGACCGGTTGAGCACTAAAATAACAGTTTGACCGCACATACAAATACTGGCATTGGCTCCATATTGGACCAGTTCAAATCTAAATATGTTCTTTTCATGGATAAGTGTAGGTTCAGGAGCAGGTCATTTGGTTTAAACTGAAAACCTCATCAGTATTTAACCACAGACAGAAGGTTTCATAAGCGTGAAAGGAGAAGTTATGGCATTTTTGATATTTGTGCAGTTGAAGCAGATTTACTTTAGCGGTCTTTCGTCACGTGACTTGCCTCAGAGCTTCCCCTGCTGTGATGGACTGTACTGCACCAGCTTTGGGCTCAGGGTTTGTTTTTGGGCCAGATTGAGATTATATATATATATTTTAAAAAACATTTTACAGAATATATTCAGGATTGTATTAGCACCACTAAGCATTAAGGGACAACCTGAATATTTTTTGTGTTTCATAATTATTCATGATTCCTTTTGTAAATGTAGTTTTGACATTGGTGTTGCTGTTTATAAAACACACACTGGAAAATCTGCAATAAAATGTCAATGTTTTTGAAATGTTCATAATACTATTCTGCAAAATATAATTATTTAATTTAGTTGTATTAACACCAGTGACTTAGGGTTACAGTCAGGAACGTGACTTCTATTTATTTAACATGAAGCTCGAGAAAACGTTTCCTAAATATTTTATTTTTCATCTCAAAGGAAACGTTCTGTGTCATTGTAAGATTGTATCATCTCCTGATCCTATTTGTATAAAAAAGGACCCAAAGTTTTGAAATCTTGCCCACTGTTTAGACCAGGTAGTAAAGCTTTAATATGTCAAAGGTTTTTTTCTTTAAACAATAGATAATCTATCGTTTATAATTTATTTATAATCTAAATTTATTATCATTGTACACATTTTTGACAAGGTGAGATTGAAATTACTCTTTTTTTGGCCCGCTTCATGGGACAGGACAGGTGAGCGTGAAAATGTGATGAGATATATAGTGTATATTTCTAAAAGTATTAGTGGAATCTCACAGGAAAGAGAACGGCTGTGTCTGTAAATATATATATATATATATATATATATATATATATATATATATATATATATATATATATTTTTATTTTTTTTTCAAACTGAGTCCAGATGACTACAACTGAAGCTTTTTCTACTATGGAACACGCCTGGACGAATGAGGGACTACACCGACATATATATATATATATATATATATATATATATATATATATATATATATATATATATATACATATATCTACTGCCATCTAGTGTTCAGAAGGTGTAAATACAACCGACTCAACGCTCTTGTTTTATACATAAGTTGAATCAAAACATGAACATTAAATTAAATTATATCATATTAACAAATGACAGTAATAAGCATAGAAACAAGCTTGATACACACAAGCTCTGTATCTATTTCATAACTGCTCTATATTTAAACCAAGGGGAAAGTAATAGGAGATCCATGGGTTTCAGGATGTTGAGCGTTGCCATAGTGATGGACAAGTCGGCGTAACCCTTCATCCAGTTCAAGACGACATATTAAAGGCGCAATGGACGATTTTTCGGTGATTTGAGAACGCAGGCGGAAGTGCGCATGCGCACTCCCCCGTGTGGACTGATACAACACACACGTGCGTTTGTTTATTAGCGCAACGGATCGCATCGCATCTCTCGTCTCCCGTAGATTTCTGTCCACTTCTGAGTCAGCTCGAACTGTCTTTCTCCGTCTTCATTTTGCCCCGTACACTGAGGGAACTATATTATGATAGATCCATGCGCTTAGGCACGCGGAAACGTGGGGACGAACCGTACGCGGCTGGAGGTGAGCGGTAGGTGTGTTTTATGATTGATACGTGGCAGGACTAATGATTTATCCACGCCACGAGGAAATATGTCTGTGCAATATGATAAAAAAATTTGCTGAAAAAAATTATCCATTCCACCTTTAAGTTATGATAAGATAAGATAAGCCTTTATTTGTCCCACAATGGGGAAATTCCAGTGTTGCAACATAAAGTAGGCATAGAAGTAAACAATAAAAAACAGATAACTAATAAAAACTCTTATAAAAAAACTCTTATACTATATAATAACAATAATGACACTCTTATTTACAGCTTTTCTTATTTAAATCGTTATCATGATGTCGCGTGATACTGAAAATCTTCGTTTATTAATTAATCAATTAAATCAAACATCTTAATTAGCCTTTATTCGTTTAATCAGTCGGAGTCATAGCGCCTCCTGGTGGCACGAAAAAAAACCGACACCAAAAGCGTGGGCGTGGCCGCGTTGTCATCGTTCCTCTAGCCCCGCCCCCTTCAGCGGGGTGGGTGGGGGGACGTGGACGTGTGACGTAGGCGTTCCAGGGTAGCAACAGTTGCCTCGAGACCCCGCCGCGCCATAGTGACTGTAGCCGTGGAGACAGTTACTTGCCAACGGGCGCAACACTCAGCAGCAACCGCGGCCGCAGCATCTGGAAGTCCGCGCAGAGAGGAAAAAGACAGCACGGACAGGCACAACTTTCCCCACGAACCAAGGTGAATATTTATCTGTCGCGTGCGAACAAAACAACAACAAAAAAAAAAAAAAACACGGAAGATTTCTGCGGATTTTTGTGTGTGTCGAACCCGATTTAACTTTCCGGTTCTGCGTCGGGAGCGTTTCCCCGAATAAACCACCTGCCTCCGCGGCGACTTGACGTTCTATTATTCTCTTCAATGTCGTTTGCTGCGTGTTTACTTCTCTGTTGTTGTTGTTGTTGTTTGTTGTGCTCGGTTTACACTTTACACTTGTTGCTTTAGAAGAAGAAGAAGAAGAAGGAGCGAAGCGCGAGCTGTGAACGCGCTTTTCCGCCGCCGCCGTCGATTAAAAAACTACAAGTTGCGTCAGCGCTACGTGTTGCTTTTAACGGCGTTTTTTCACGGTGTCCGGGAGCACGTCTTCTTTTTAGCCCGTGTTTACCGTGTGCGCGGTGGCGGCGTGCGGGCAGCGGCTCGTGCGCAGCGCAAGGTGGACGTAGAAGAAGAAGAAGAAGAAGAAGAAGGAATAAGTAACTGGGGGCGCTGCGGATGCTAACTAGCTTTAGCCGCGTTACCGGGACCGTAAACGAGCCGCTCTCTCGCCTCTTTCCGCGGCTGCTCCGGGTCCGGTAACATGCGGTAACGTGGAGCGAGACAACATTGTAGTTAAAGTAGAGTTAAATAAGCTGCTTCTAGAATGATAGAAGTATAGTTGAGTTTTAGGGAGTTACACGGGTTAAAAGTGCATGAAAACTGCCGCGTGTGACGGCTGATGTGAAGTGGATGTCAATTGGAAAGACAAAACATTGAATAAAATAAAAAATGCATAAGAATAGAGCGTGTCAATGAGAGGAACTGAAAGATAGTTGAAGCAGAGATGACAAAAACACAGTTGTTCAAATATCTACTGAAGTATGATCAATATAAATGTCTTTTGGAAATGAAAATCAGGAAAAAGAGTTGTATTTTCACTGTCCCTTGAACAAAAGTCACAAACCTAACTTTTTTTTTAACGGTGCAACATAAATCTTAAAGTATAAACGATGATAGAATAAAGGTAAAATACTGTTTCGCTGTCATTTTTATACTGGTCAAGTGGGAGGGAAAGTGTACAGTCCAAAAACTACTAAGAAGTACAATATTGTGAAAAATACTCAAGTAAATGTAACGAAGAATCACTTGTTAACATATGTTTGTGTTTGTTTTGAAGTATCTTTGGATATTTGTCTTAAATCGGTCTGTTGGTGGCCTTTTAACTTATTTTCCCCCCTTTTTTTTAATTCTATGCAACTAGATTGTGCTGTGTTTGTTTTTCCAGCAATGTGACACTAAATATAAGTTAAATATTTAGTCTCCCGTTGAGGACCGTCCACGTTTAATCAATGATGAGTTTTGCTTGTCGTGGCCTTTTTATAGCGTGTATATTTACTACTACTTCCGTCGAATCGCCTGTTCGATTTAAAGAGCTTATCTCCATTACGCATTCAAGTCATGGACCACTTTGCAAATGTTTCTACAATAATTCCACACTTAAATCTCGAACTGCAGAAACCTCAGTCATGACAAAACACGTAAAAAAATGATCTGATTCAACTGCCAAAAAGCACTTTCTACAGATAAAATTTAATTGAAACTTCCTTTTCCCCCTGAACTGTGTAACAACAAGTGCTCTGAACGTCCATGTGCAGGAGCCGCCTCCCCCTCTGCCCCTGCCTCCTCCCTCCTGTCTCCCCCCATCTCCCCCTGTCTCATCCCCCCCGGCCTGAGCGTGACACTGTTATGTTTACATGGCAACTCCATATACAAATACACCCAAGTTATGGAAAAGGAGTGGAACGCGGGGAGGAGGACCAGGGGGGTGAAATATCATTCTGTTCGAACGTGAGCGCCCTTAATCGCATTATATTTTTCATCTTTCCTTCCTTTTCCTTCCTCTCCCTCTGTTTTAGGAGCGCTGGCGTGCAGAGTTTGGCCAGGAAGTGGAACTTTTTCTCAGAGGGAAGATTTTTTTGCACATCTGAAAGTAAGAGAAACCCGTTGAAAGTCGCGGCTGCCCATCATATCCGTGGGTTTCAGAGAGAGGGAGGGGAAAAAAAAAAAAAAAAATGATCTAGCTCCGTTGCCATGGCGATTGACAATACAAAACAATGTGTCTTCCTGAGAGGTGAAACGTCCATAAAATATCCCACGACAGGAAACTTAAATCCGCGTTTAACTATAAGTCAAAAGGCAAATAAATAAAAAGGAGCACTGTGTAACTTTTCTGTCGTCTCCATGGAGATGCTATTGCTCTGCTTGGAATGTTACACAGTATGCAGTCGGTGCGTTGCCGTGGCATCACACCGGCGGCAAACAGCGTTCGTGTCCGTGGAGGCTATTTCTACAGTTACCATGGCGACGCAACGCACGCATTAGCGAACGCAGCTGGAGACGTTTTAAGATGGTCGGGTAAAAAAAACACACAACATGGATTTGAGCAACACGTTTTCAGGAGACAGTGGTCACTCCGAGCGGTCACATTTTTGGTGTTGGTGATCAACAAAAACAGTGCGATTCAACTTCTTCTTTGGTGTTTCATGGCGGTTGGTATCCACAGTGTTGCATTACCGCCGCCTACTGTAGTTGTGAAAGCTGTTGGCTAAAGCTAGCGTGTGCCTGTGATGTCATCAGAGGGGGACGTACAGCAGCTCGCCCGTCTGGTTTCGACTGAATAGGCGCTTTATGGTCGGATTGTGTGAAAGCAAAGCCCAGATTGAAGTCGTAACTCAAGTAACGGAGCTTCAGACGAAGCAGTGCCTCCTGTTAGCTTGGCCTTGCGCGAAAGAGATCACGTTTTGTCAACATTTGCATTTATTCGTCGTCACAGGCGTTTTTATTGCTCAAAACCAGCAAAAACGCGCCTTCTTACTGAGGTTGGGGTCGCCTCTCCGCACAGATCTGACCTGTCACTTGGTCTTGTGGTGTCACCGGCTTGTTTCCATGGAGACAGATAAGGGATTATTGGCATACTGTGGAGCACGGACGCTACCAACAGTAAAGTTACATAGCGCACTGTTACATTTGACGGTTTTTTGATGGGTTAAAGAAAGGATTTACAATTTAGTTTGATTTCAGTTGCGCACGCAACGGTAAGAAATGTGAATAATTTCAATGTAGCAGCCCTTTTTTTGCATCACCGGCTGCGCTAAGTGCGTGTGCTGTTTATTGCACTTGCGCAGCTGTCAATATTCTCTGGCTCCGCTTGACATCGGTGACCCGATGGAGCATTCGGTCACATGTACCGCGTGTAGCGTTCCGGTGTGCGTGTGTTTACGTGCGCGTTTGCTAGCGCCGCATTTAGCCCTGGTCACAACTATTGCCCTGGGGAGAAGTTGTCGTTCGGTGGCCAGCGACAGATATAGACTCTGGGCCGTCGCTCGTTGCGCTGACCACATTCGCGTCGTATTTACCTTCCTTTGGCCCGTCGCGTGCGCTTTTGTCGCCCGACGCCGCCCGCAACGCTTTTAACGGTTTATCCCCATAACGCCAGTCAAAGGCACGTCAGGAAATGGCAGAGCGGAGAAGCGGAGCGAGTGGAAGAGGCCTTGTGGGGCTTGTTAAGTGGAAACTAATGGTGTCATTTGTAGAGACATGTTGTAGTGTATTTTCATTTTTTTTCTTCTATAAATACATGACTTTTCCGGGCGTGTTTGATCTTCGAGGGGGAGTAAAGTGAAACTGCTTCACGGTAACGCAGGGTACTACCGGTAGAACCCTTTTCCAAATGGACGATATTGTTAAAAAACATGAGCCGCAACAAAGAAGAAGCCAAAGGAAACACATGAGAAGTTGGTCGGTGTTTATAATTTGTCACTTAGTCGACCTTCTCTAGCTCAAATCTTATCGTACTTCAATAAATAAACCTCCAAAAAAAATCCTCCACGAGTGCCAAGAGAATATATCCACGATAAGAACTGAGTCTCAAAGATGCTTGTTCCATTTGTATTTCTTTATTGAACGATCATTCGATATTGTGATCATCTGGACAAGCCAACTCGCTGTATAGATTTTCTTTATGTTAAACGTTCATGAATGCACAGTAATGATGAGACGAGGGAACAGTTACGCTCTGTTGTTGGATTTCTCATTTCTTTTCCCCGTTACGTGTCAACAAAAACACCGCTCTTTCTCGACAAACTCAAACGCGATGTCCAACCAAACGAAGTTCGTCTCCAACTGTCCTGAAAGTCAAATGTTCTATGTCTTCCCGATCGGCCCCGTCTCACCCTTTTTCTCCCTCTTCCCCGGCAAAACGCTTTGGAAATCTGTGCGCGCTCTCGGTTGCCGGGAGACGGAGAAACAAATCTCGGTCTCGTGGCGGAAAAACCCGTCTCCCGATTGGCTCCCCCCGTTTTGCGGCAACAAGTTGAAACTGGCCGTGGAATGAAATGTTGTCCATGTATGTGTGTGTGTGTGTGTCACCGGGAGCATTCTTTGCATTCCACCTGTTCCCATCAGCGCTGCACAACCGCTAATTAAATTTCCTGCCACAAACGGTAGACAAGGCAGCGGCGTTTGCATCACAATACCGTCCCCCCCTCACTCAACTCTCTTCTCAGTCAGGGTTCGTTGCGGCCCCCCAAACACAATCTCGTCACTCTTTTTCCCTACTTTAAAACTTATTTTTTTACCGTCTGAAATGAGTTAGCTAAAAGTAACTCATGATCATCGTCCACGACAACTCGCCGAGCGTTTAGCCGCGATGTTTAGACGGTGCTCGCTATCGTTTTGAAGGGATTTAGCCGGAAACAAAAAGGATCGGGTGCCATTGTCGCAAGTTAAATGGCCCCTTTGTCGCCATTGTAGGTATCAGAGGAGCTTTAGTGTTTCAAAGTAGTATTGTGTTGGCTTATTTCCATACAGCTTGGGGGGGGGTGGTGGTAAACTTTTCAGTCACACAACTGGAAGCTATCAAAGTGTCGTCGTAAAAGAGGCACGCGATTCTGACGCTAATAAGTCGCTAAAAGGGCGATCTGTCTGTTGTTTTGGTGGTGGATACGGCCCAGCGCGATACATTTTTTGAAATGGCTTTGGTGAATCGTGACGTTTGTTGGGTCCGGGCGGCAGCGAGTCCGTTCCCGCAATGTAGCAACACTCGGATTAGCAAGACGATGGATCATTTGTCAACGTTTGGTATTTGACGACCTATTCTGACATGGAATCATAGTCATTTATACCTTTTTGTCAAGAAGAATGACTGTGTCAAGAGTGACTTTGGCCTAGCTACTAAAACTTTGGCCTAGCTACTAAAACTGTTCTTCTAAAACTATTCTTCTTTGCTAATTTAGAGTTAGCGGTGGGAGATCTGTGATCTGAGATTTGTGAGGACCTTTCACCAGTTAAGAGATCTAATACTTTGATTTGAATTGAGCCATCGCTTTAAGAACAGAGGGCCGTTGCTGCGTCAAATCCTTTAAATCTGGAAGGAATCCCAAGAATATTGAAAAAATGTATAATATCGCGATTAAGCCCAGTTACAATATCGAGTGCATCGTCTGTAATTAAAGCTCGTTTAATGACAGCAAAAATGAACAGAAATGTCGAGTGTAATCTTCCAAACAAGGGTATAAAGTCATATTTCTGGCCTGTTGCCGTTAGTTTTTAAAGTCCGGCCGTCGTGTATTGCGGTATTAGCTTTTGTCAATGTTCTTTTTATTTATATATATATATATATATAAATAAAAGAGCTGAAACGACTCATCGTGACGACATGACGATCCGTCAGTCGCTCGCTACAAATATTGCGTGAAAGTTTAAAAAAGGGCCAAACATCCAGTGGTTTATGTGAGTGATATATATATATATAGTGATATATATATATTATTTATTTATTTATATATATATATATATATATATATATATATATATATATATATATATATATATATATATATATATATATATATATATATATATATATATATATATATATATATATATATATATATATATATATATTTTTCTTTCATTGTGAGCGAGCCAGGTACAGAGTTGGCTCGAGATTAAAAAAAGCTCAGACATCTCAGTCATCGTCCTAATGACCATAACGACATGAGCTAGTGCAGAATCCCCCTCGCTCCGCCGCTCCCCCGCTGTCATTTCCATGTGGTCGAGCCGGTGGTCAGGACAACACACCGGTCAATGCTACTTCTCTTTACGTTAAACGGACGAGGGCAGTGTGGGGGGGATGAACGGGCGACCAAACGGATGGGGAGGGGTGGAGCGGTGGCGATCTGGAAAGAGGTTAGAAGAGCCTGGCTGTTAGGGGGAGGAAGTTGCAGCAAACACGCGATCGCCATGGCAACGGTTTGATCTCTCCCTGTGTGTGTCTGTCAACGGCGACGGAGTGGACAGGTTTGCGCTGATGGCCAGAGGTGGTCTCGCTCTCTCGCTCTCTCGCTCTTTACCTCCGACTCCTGCCATCTGTGGACACCGAGAGCCCGCTTTGATTGGATTAGCTGTGAATTAATGAGACAGGTTTGACAAACAGCCTCTGTGGTGGGAATAAATCTCGTATCATATCTTAATTTGGGCTTAGTGGCCTGAGCAGCACGTGTCACGTCTGAGATCCCTTATTTGACAAAAAGGAAGAAGGGGAAAAACCGTAATGAATGTTTACTAGAAGTAGGAGAGATGTCAAAAAAATGTGTAGTATAATTGTTGTTTTGGAGATATGAAAATAACTACTAAAAAGGGTGCAAATGAAAGAGTACTTATATGCACTCTTTAGGGGTAATTTTACATATGGAGTTATTACCTTTTGTCATTGTCGCACACTCATAATGTTCATGTGACGATACAAGACGTGGAAAGCGTGCGCTTGCTCAGAGACCTGTTGATTCAGACGTAAAAAAGAATAGTAAAAAAAAGAAGAATGCAAAAGAAAGCTGAACAAAGATGCCTTTGTCGAAGCAACAAGTGGAAAGTTGTTTGTGAATGAGCATTAGAACATTACTCATCTGAGCTTGTTTATCGACTGTGCTCAGCTGGGAGAAGTTTGGAAACGCTCCAGACTGTGGTTGGAGAGCTTTGCATTTCAGGAGCAGTAAAGTATCATGAAGTCGTCAGAACAACAGCACTTTTCCCCCCGTCGACCGAGATCGACTCTGGAGTGAAGTCTGTAAATGTCTGTGTCCAACATTAAGAGCTAACAGCACTTTGTTGTAAGTTTCTGCGTGGCGTGAGATACAGGGATCAGGTGGGGGGATGGCATTGTTTGGTTTGGGAAGTATTCTGTTGGTCGCCTAGCAACAGGCTCCTGGAAACGGGAGTGGACGGTGTTGCCACTAGCAACCGTTGTTGCTCTGCAAACAATGTGGGCCAGTGCAAACATGAGCCAAGACTGTGGCTCCTGCTTTAATTGAACATCTGTATGTGTTTTTGTGTGATCGAGTGCAGAAGGAGCGCGATGTGTCGCTGACAGATGTGTAAATCCATCTGCACGCTGTAAATTACTAACTTTTTACACCTTTCACTTTACTATCTTCCTGTTCTGACAAGTTTAGAGAGTCATCCAAGAGAGAGACAAACTGCAAAAAGGAGGACTTAAACATTTTTAACATTTACTTCACTTAACTTTATATGTTTAAGAATGTCATTAAAAAGAAATATATTTACATTAAACAGGTCGATTAGTTGTGTTTTGTACAGGGGTATATCCAGTTTCATGCCAATGCACAGTTCTAAAACCATTTGAATAAAGAAACATACATGTATTGGAGCAAAGTTAAAACGTGGCAATGATTGTACTTTTATACCACTCAAAACGCCTGTGTTTCTTTGCAAATCTGTCTAAAATTGTGTTAGAGCAATTGACAATTTCACCTTTTTTTCCCGGTGCCTGGGTTACGTCTTCTATGAAAGTTGTCTGAGCTAATGTTAAAGCTCATGAATTGTGACTGAGTGGAAACAGGCTCCGACATATGACAAAAACACAAGACTTTGTGCCAGAACAGCTTCCCTTTCTTCGCCGCGTTCCCTGCTGGGCCGAATCTTTGTGTGGCAGGAATTTACTGTGGCTTTTTAACTTGTCTAAAAAACAAGTGCTCCTCGCCCCACTTCAGACCAGCAAACTGCGACCCCCGAGCCCTAAACGAAGAGTGTTTTAATAGTCAAAATGCCAGCTGTACACCTTCTTAATTGTCTTTCTCTTACGGCAGAAGAAACCAGCGGGCTACTTCCTCTGCTGAAAATGACTGACGGCGAATGATCAGATTGTTGCACATTTATTTATAACCCTCCTCACACTTGAGACATATTTTATCGTCTTCGGAACGACTGAGAGCGCCGCAGCAGAACTTCTCAACAATGGCTTTTTCTAGCGGCTGTTACAAAGATGGGACGTAGTAGAAGTAAAAATACATATACAGTGACAGTTACGTAGTACTCTTGATCTCTTGGAGCATAGAAAGTGGCTCCAGGGTTGTGAGATGGACGCGTGCAGTTTTGGAGTGTGTTTTTCATGTAGACACGGCCTCGGGCAGATTCTCCGTGGTGGCGCACCCTAACCTGTTGCGTTTCTACTTTGGTAGAATTTCCCAGCTAAATATAGCTCCGTGAAGCCAGAGCTTGTCTGAGGCCGCTGCAGTTGTATACAAACTGATCTTACAGCGTATGTTACAGGATCAGTCCGCAATCATTCTGGAAAGCAAGTAGAAACGCTCATACAGACGAAGAAAGTAAACAAACTGGCACGAAAAA
The DNA here is from genome assembly GCF_026437365.1 of Eucyclogobius newberryi. Taxonomy (NCBI): domain Eukaryota; kingdom Metazoa; phylum Chordata; class Actinopteri; order Gobiiformes; family Gobiidae; genus Eucyclogobius; species Eucyclogobius newberryi. Next base: position 21,625,041 of record NW_027316532.1, read on the forward strand.
CCTCTTCATTTATGGTAATACGTCGTATGTATGAGCAGTTTGTTGCAGTATCGACAACACAATCCTGAGAACTGCAGTACATTTGGTTTATTGGCTTGATTTGATTTAGATACATAACATAATTTAATACTTTAATTTATCATTTCTATTCGATAACTTTAGTTTTTTGCCCAATCCTTTCCAAAATAGTTTTCCCCAGCACATACTGTATATGTCATCAGCTTTTAGGGTCCAAATGAGACCGCTGTCGAAGCATAAAGCGTTTTAATCTCCGTAAAAAGGAAATGCTCCGTTAGCTGGCTAGTTATTGTTAGCATAACCGCTCTGAAGGTTGTGGAAATCCCTTATAAACTCATCACGGTGAATACTTAGGGTGCTCCAAATGCAATAGGAAAGTGGGGAATAAGTTTGGTTGGTTAATTAGTTGGTTAGTTCTGTTTTCCACAACGTTTTATCTGGGACGGAGCATTTAACGGTCTTGTTAGTCCAGTAGAAATAACTGCAACAAGTGTCAAATTTCCTATTCACCACTGAAGTGAAGGATTTGCAATGAAACCATTTAAATCTTCCTTTGACTGTGGCTAAAGAGCGGTTTGCAGATTGAGACCGCGGTCAGGTTTCAGATGGTTTGTAGAGAAACCGTCTTGGTCAATTTACCCCAAAACTTTCCACAAAATCAACATGTAATCCTTGTTTGGTTTTGAGAAACAATTGTTGGAAGCGTGTTTAGTTTTTGGGATTCAGAGCCGACTCATTTGTTTGTTACAGTTTGCAGTAAGTGTGGGAACTCCAGTCAATGTGTCAGAAACGGACTAAAAGAATCAGGTTTATATGCGTTTTATGAGCTAGATCTAACATGACATTTGTTGCTAATTGTACTTTTAGAAGACAATATTCCTTGTTAAGGCAAGTTGGGTTTGTACAATCGTAATATATTGGGTGATATTGACAAAATTGAATATCTTAAATGTATAAGTTCAGGTTTAAGTATCAGACAAATGTGAAGTGACTGTAAAGCTTCCCATAAAAGTGCAGAAATATCACTTTATATCCTTTTTTTTCTTCTTTAAAACAATGTACTCGATATTTCCATGTATCGTATCTTCAAAACAATATTTGCAATAGTCACAAGATTTTTGATATCTATCCATGTCTAATAGTGTCGCAATATTCACATTTCCACCTCTATTTCAACATAAGTAACAGGCGCGATACTCAATAGTGACTTTACAATGACATTTTTCCAATTCCAAGTTTCAACATAAAATAACTTCACTTCCTTTATCTCATCGTGTGGTTCTGGTGAAGCTCAAGAACATTCTAAAACGGTTGATACTTGTTTAAATGAGTATATCCAGCTTCGATGCCAGTTTTAATCACGACCAGTTCCCGACTTCCGTTACGTTTGACCACGGTATCGTTGAAATCGTCATGTAAACTGTAGCTGGGGTTCGGCGTCCCCTCTGCAGTGCCACTTCCACCCCGCGGCCCTCTTTCTAATCCCCCTCTTTGCACTCGAAAGTTCCTGCTCGAGCTTTTACAAACGGGAGAATAGAGCGAGCAGGGAGGGGGCGGGAGGAGAAGGAGGAGGGGGAAGTGGAGGAGGAGGAGGAGAGGGTCGGGGGTGGTGGTCACCATGGATCCCCTCGCCATGGCAACCAACAAACGTTTACAAAGCATTAAGGAATTTCCTCATATCAGCTGGATTATTGCAGCAAGCGCGGCGGCGGATGTGTGCAGAGCCGGAGCTATAGCGTCCACGTCCCGGTTTCTTCCCCCCCAAACTTGTGTTTTATCATACGTTCCCGCTCCGACCCGCGTACACGTCTGTTCTCCCGGCTTCCCTCCCGTTTCGCTCCGTGCCTTTTGAAAAGACGGCCTTTTGTGTCTCTCCATTTTTAGCTCCCCTTTGCTATGCCGTGCACATTGTCGAGAGAGGAGAGCAGGACTTTCGGTAACTCAACTCCGGAGTCCCAACTTTTCCACTCGGGCCCGTCCTCCTGTCAGTGCGATCATAATTCAGGTTTTTTATCGTCTCTTTGATGTTCCGGTAAAAATGGAAAATATGAGCGGCTCGTGAGGTTCGCCAAGTGTTTTCGTTGAGCTCTGCGATGCCGTGGAGACACTATATCGTGGTCATATGGACAGTTCATAGTCTGGAGTGAATTCAAACTGTAGCTTCTGTTGTAGTCGAGGCTTTACCCGGAAGAGTCCACTTTAAGGGTCTTCACAAACTGTATATATATCCAACTATTTTAGATCTGACTTTAAAGGTGCACTGCGTAACTTTTCTGGTGAGGGGTCCGCCATCTGCTTGTCTCCATCTTGTATTGATTTAGAAAATACAGAAAGATGAGGATGACTGTACCGTATTTTCCGGAATATAAGTCGCACCAGCCAAAAAATGCATAATAGAGAAGAAAAAAACATAAGTCGCACTGGAGTATAAGTCGCATTTTTGGGGAAATTCATTAGATCAAATTCAAGACCAAGAACAGACATAGTAACAGATTAGAGAACATGGTGAATAGGTGTACTTATGCTAACGCTAACACCTTCAGCTACATGACGCACAGACAGAACTGTGGTAAGTGTCTGGTATGTTAACGTAACATATTAACAGTTATTCAGATAACTATAGCATAAAGAACATGCTAACAAGTTTACCAAAGCATCAGTATTACCCCAAATCACTAAATCCAGTGAATTCTTCTTCCTCTGTGTCACTTCTAAACAACTCCACAAACTCCGGAGGTAAAGGAAGTACAGATTCTTCTTCTGCGTTGCTTAGAGCCTAGAGCGCCCTCTTGCGGTCGTCAGTGTGAAAATAATGTATAATATCACATAAGTGGCACCCTGGCCAAAACTATAAAAAAAAAGTACCGCTTATAGTCCAGAAAATACGGTAATATTAAACAAAAGTCAATAAACAATACACTTCTCTAGCTAGAAGCCTTCCGTCACCGTAACTCAACTTATTTCAACATTTATTAGACATAATATATTTGAAGTCTCGTACGATAGAAATGATAATTTGATTAGTCGACTAATAGAAAAATGTATCGCAGAGCAGCTGACTACGAAAATAATCGTTAGTTGCAACGTTAATCTCCATGGAGAAATATATGGATTTGTACCCCTGACTTATGCCCACCTGACTTATAATGATACTTGGTGGTCATGGTTGAAACGGCAGTGTTTATTGTGTTATTGTTCATGGAGCTAAATGCTGTCACTCAAACGCTGTGTGCTCACATCTGCTCTCCCCCTCAAACAGCATGCAGAGCTCTGAAGGTGGGTCGGACTCGGCGAGCAGCGTGGCAACTCTGCGGACGTCATCATCAGCCCAGGCTCCGGTGGTGCAGCCTGTCCCAGCCTCGCAGCAGGTACGAACTCTCCACGAGGACCAGCGTCACTGCCCACATCTGCTGAGTGTCTGAGTGTTGTGGTGAAGCTATACACGACTCATCTTCTGATACTTTGTACTTGGATATTGTAGTATATATAGTTTACTCGGTTGTATTTTGAATCATGCATGTTTGAGTAATGCTATGTCGTCCTAGAACTGAGGATGAAGTGCTCAGAAAATTCCTCTTTTCACCTACCCCGTATCCCCGCCCACAGCCCTGTACTTAGTTCCATTAAATGTATTTTTGTAATGCCCAAAATCACAACAGCAGTTTCCTCGAAGGGCGACAATGAAATAAAGAAGCCGATTACACAATGTTCACAGGAATTTAGCGAATGGATAAATGTCCCAGATGCCCCTGTCCTTAGACCCGCCTTCTTGGCGAGTAAAAACACATAAAACCCTTTGGGGAAAAAGTAGAAACCTCGGGGGGGGGGGGGATCCTACTCCCACAGACAGACAAGCTGCAGATGGTCATTTACAGATAAGGTCATCCTGCAGATGAAGAGGCCCTCCTCTAGAGTAGAGGGCGTTCCTCTAGAGTAGAGGGCACGTTCTTGCGTTCTTCTAGAGTACAGGCCGCTCCTCCCGGCAGTTGAGGAGCTGGTCATGGTGGTGTGATGGGGTGAAACAGTACCACTCCCTGAGATTTCAATGCTACATACCCGTTTCCTTCAACAAACTAAGACAAAGGCACAACGTGGCTGGCTTTTGTTTATTCCTCAGGCAGGTGATCGCTGTCATCTCTTGCTCAAACAGGTGTTGAAAGGGGCATGTTGTGTTGACACAGTGTGTGCCATGATGTGCTGATTGTATGTGCATACCTATGTAATGGAGTTATGTCTTATATCCAAACAGAGGGTGCTGGTTCAAGCCACAGGCTCAGCTCAGAAGGGAGCAGCACAGCAGCACAGCAGAGCTCAACAGGTCCCACAGCAGGTACAGTGCTGTTCACAGGCAGTGCTGTCAGAGTCAGCGCACCACACAGGGACATTATATAGGCACTGAATTATTATAAGCAGCTTTAGGGGCTCATTTCACTCACTTTCAGGTTATGAAACACTGGCTAAGGCTTACAGCATGAGCACTGCATGGAGTCAACCCAATCTCCTCTGAATCATATACAGTACATCTCTGCTGCCTCCCTCTGTGACTGTTAACACCAGTTCTTTTTTCTGGCTGAGCCTGGCTGCTGCCTCCACACATCAGCAACGAGCAAATATGAATATGATGCAAGTCTAATTACTTTTAAGAGAACATGTGTGCTTCTGTTGCTTCTGTTTCCATCTATTTTAAACTCGTCATTTGAACGTCTGACCTGCTTGAACCAGATCCACCTACTGTACGTCTGTCTTGTGCCATTGTTGAATCTGACGTGCATTTTAATGATGATTCAACAATGTAATTAATCTTTTTTTCCTTGTAAAAAGATGTTTACATGACTATCAATGAAGGGTATTTGCGTACAAGATGCTGCTGTGGTTTATACTTCCTATTAAGTCAATGTAAGTAGGGGAATATTTGCTTTGAGATAAAATCATACACATTTCTTTTTCCATTGTCAACTAAAGCTAAATAGAGCATTTTACCTATGGAGATCCGAGTTGGTTGTCTATTGCAGGGGCGTACAGAGCGTATTGAGGGGCGCGGTGTGTTTCTTCCCTCACGTTGTATGTGGCCTGTGCAGGTTCAGCAGGTGCAGCACGTCTACCCGTCCCAGGTCCAGTATGTGGGAGAAGGGGGAGATGCAGTTTACACCAACGGGACCATGTAAGGCCATTCTCTAGACAAATCTAACTACACCTTAATCAGCCTAAAGAAAGACCTAATTCATAATGAACAAATGGTTTATAAGCATGATTAGGAGTTCGGGGATTTGTTCATTATGAGTCCGGGCTGCAATAATTAATCCGAATAATTGTGACTGCTAAACCAATCCAAACAAACAAAGAAAATACACAATAATACAGTATTCTCTATATTCAAAAACCTTCAGTCAGCATATTTTTCCATTGGATCTGTTAATAAATGTATTTTAAAAACCTCAATTTACAATATTCACTGTAACTAGGTGACAAATTGAAATAAAAAAGCTGACTAAATAATCATTGGTTGCAGCCCTTGCTAGGAACTCATGAAACTGCGGAAAACGATCGTCTTACCCGGAGATCGTCACGTTATCCCGGCGGACATCCTAATTTTTCCCCTCCATCCCTTGTTGGGAAATGGGAGGTTTTGTCTATAGGAGTTATTGTTTATAAGAGTTCTTCTATTGAGAGTGTTTTTTAAACTTCCTATATTCTGTTATCTGTCCTTTTCCTCTGTATCTACCTGCGTTGTATCAATAAAATTTCCCCATGTGTGGACAATAAAGGATTATCTTATCTTATCTTATTAAGGCTAATTAAAGTGTAGTAGTTATAAAGTGTTATCAGCTCATCGTGTGTTTTGTCCAGTCGGGCGGCGTACTCCTACAACCCCGACTCGCAGCTGTACGGCCAGGGCAGCGGCGGGCCGTACTTTGACTCCCAGGCCGGGGGCGCTCACGTGACCACGGTGGTGTCGTCCTCCGGCGCGGGCGGGGTGCCCTCTCACGGCATGGTGGGCATTGCCATGGACGTGGGCAGCAGCCACATCATCTCCAGCGGCAGCACCTACCTGATCCATGGCGGCAGCATGGAGGGCAGCCGCAACCACATCTCGCACTCCTCACGCTCCTCCTCGGCCATGGTGAGGAACAAGAACAAAACGAGCCCCCACGCCGCTTCAGGGGGGACACACGCGGGGCCGGGGCTGGGCCAAGGGGGGTCGATTTTAGGATTTAACACTTAGTAAGCAGATACTGTATATATATTTTCTGCTCTAGTACTGAACCGTATTATACCGACTAGCACCAATATGATGTAAAAGTGGCTCTTAGGGTCAGAATGAGAGGAAGTGTTGATGATAGTTGTTGTTAACTTTACTGCAACGGTCGTGAAAAGCACTCATCGCAGGGAGAGAAATAACTTTGGACCATTGAACAGTTTAAAATGAACTTCAAGTTCGTAAATATCAAGTACAGCACCCTTTTTTAATCTAATTTTTTCAGTGAATAAATTATTTTGAATGATAAATATTATGTCTATTTACTTTTAGTTTTAATTTGGCACAATATTATTCTCTCTCTCTCTCGCTCTTTGAGTGCGGTAGCACCTGGAGTGACACATCACCTTAGCCACTCCCTATAAATGTCCCTGTACACAGCTTTAAATGTGTACACAGCTTTAAATGTCCCTGTACACAGCTTTAAATGACGAGTTATATATTAAAATTGATATATAGTCAGCGCCAGTATCGCCATAAATCTTATATTTATATATATAAATATTATTTTTATATATTTACATATATATTTACATATATATATATATATATATAAGATTCATAAATATATATATAAGATTTATAAATAATAAGTTTATAATACATTTTGAGACCAAGTTTGACCCCTCAACATAAGTCAAACTTAATTGCTCCTTTTAATCTTGTTGCCGTGGTTCTGTCCAACAGGTGAGAGTTACTTTGCTAAACCATGTTTAATTGTATGCGATTAATTGTGTATATATATCTATATCTATCTATAATATATAGATATATATATATATATATATATATATATAAGATTTATAAATTATACGTTCATTATGTTTTGTGACTCAGTTTGACCCCCTCGACATAAGTCAAACTTAATTGCTCCTTTTAATCTTGTTGCCGTGGTTCTGTCCAAAAGGTGAGAGTTACTTTGCTAACCCACCACAGGGGGGGCTAATCTCATCAACACTACCACATGCTGCTGTGGCCTTCATTAGTCATACCAGAGCAAGGAAAGAGGCATTCACGGCAACCTCAAGATTCTAAAGTTAACAAAAGATAAGCCAATAAAATTTAAATATGTATTTGTTGAAATCTATCCACAACATGGACAAAACGTTTCAGATTTGACTATCTTTTTTCAACAAAATCCTCCATAAGCATCTTGGTCCTAAACCAAAAAAACAAAGACTAGAATACATTTGAAAATGAAGTCCAAGTAAGTTAAAACCCTCCAAATCGAGTGACTAAGACGTGCCCTGGACCTCAGTGAGTTAGAGCGAGGTTAGCGGCAGTAGAACCAGGGCAGATTAAATAATTCAGATGTGCCTTGTTTGGGAGGTTTTCACAGGCACTTGAGCTCCTGGTGAAACAAAGAAACCCCTGGGGCTCATTACCATTTGGCCAGAGCCTCAGGAGTCCTCAGAAGGCTGGGAGCACTGCCTGGTTCTTTCTCCTCTTCCTCCCTGTCTCCAGTTTGGCTTCAGTCGTGTACTCTTTTTTTCTTCGTAGCTCATAAAAAAAGACCCCGGTTTCATCGTCGCCTGTAGATTATTTGCACGGTATAGTCCAAACACCACTCATTCTATTAGCCTAATCAGTATCGTGCTTTTTAATTACAAATCCCAGGCATTGTTGACCTGTTGGCCCTAGCTTGACACCGGCCCCAGCCCCATTTGCGGGTCCCATTTGCATACACTGAGAAGCTTAACCCCGCGACACCCTTGATTTGCATGCCATTGTCAGCCAATAACGCATTTGGCTACAACACTGAACGATTTGAATGGAAATGCAGATATCTGGCCGCTTGCTAACAGTCCTGTTTCCTAATTTTTGTGTGCGTGCGCGTGCTTGTGTGTGTGTGCGATTTTGATTTCTGTCGTTTTATCCTTTGCTTACCCCTGTCTCTCTTCTCTGTCCACTTTTCTTTCTTTTTTTTTTTGGCATGCTCATCTCTTTCTTTAGCTTGAAATGGCGATTGAAAACCTCCAAAAGTCTGAAGGAATTGCCAGTCACAAGAGCAGCCTGCTCAACAGCCATGTAAGTCCCCCAGTAACTGTCTCTGAGGCAGTGTGTGTCGCGCTTGCATTTGTATGGCCGGTTAAACGGGACATATTACGCTACCGTGAGTCGACGCCCGTGAGTTTACTCTTACTCCTACGCCTGCACGCAGAGTAATACAACGTCACACAGCCACTTTTTAAAATTCAACACATGTGAGTGACACCGCGAACGCCACTTGTTACGGCGAGAGTCGATGGACCCGTGTCTATTTCTGAGCCTTTTTAGATCAACATTGCCGTTTTTATAAAGAACAAAATGTAAAATGACAATCTGCTTATTGTGTAGTTTGATGCGAAGTAGCTGTATAAAGCCTAATACGTCTCCTTTAAACACACTGCCTCCTGCTGGCTTTCTTTACTCCTCACTCACTGCAGTCGAGTTTCACTTTGATCAGTCTTGCATTTGCTATTATGGTTTGCTCATGTATTTGTTCACTTTAATAATGCATGGAATTGATTTGAAATGCTGTGGCTTAAATTGAAATTGATTTACTCTCAGGCCTTTCTAATTCTTTTTTCCCCCATTGGCTGAACATGACATCATCCAGCTTTAACAGAGCAGCAGGTAGATTAAAAACTACCTGCTGCTGGGGGTGAATGTTTTTGAAGGATACAAAACTTTTATTTTAAGTCTAAATGTTTTTTCCCCCATAAACGAGTGTAAAAACACTGTGTGAGGACATCAGACACTGCGTTGTGTCTGTGTCTTTTTATTATAAAACATTTAATCCAATGTATCAGATTTATTTTCCTGGGTTAGCACTTCTCAGCACATTTATGAATATCATGTCATAAAGATAAGTCCATTTTACCCAATGTACAAGTGCGTCTCTAGTCACAGAAGTAAACATCATTATTATCTCATCTCAGATACGTTTTGACCTAAAGTAGAACACAAATGCCAAATGGCGATCGTTTTAAAGTTGCAAATCTCTCTCTCTCACAGTTTGGTTTCACGATCAGGCCTGCATATATTTTTATACTTGTGTACTTTTAGCTGCAGTGGCTTCTGGACAACTACGAGACGGCGGAGGGCGTGAGCCTGCCGCGCTGCTCACTTTACAACCATTACCTTCGACACTGTCAGGAGCAGAAGCTGGACCCGGTCAACGCCGCCTCCTTCGGCAAACTCATCCGCTCCGTCTTCATGGGCCTCCGGACGCGCCGGCTGGGCACCAGGTACGCGCTCTCACGACGCCCGCCGCGCGATAACCATAATCACGCCGCCGCTGCTATGGCTGTAGGACGAGTCTGACGAAGCTCCTGAGCGCGGCTGCGGATGGAAGGCGATAAACACGGTAATTACGCTTGAAGGCGAGAATTCTCTGACATTTGCCGTTGTGAACCCACCAGAGGGAACTCCAAGTACCACTACTACGGCATCCGGGTGAAGCCGGACTCTCCGCTGAACCGGCTGACGGAGGACACGCAGTACATGGCCATGAGGCAGCAGCCCGTGCACCAGAAGCAGAGGTCAGACTACCATCCACGCCTTTCAGTTGCCTTTTTACCGTTTCCTTGGACTTTTGCTGATTCAACACAGCAAAATGATCATTTGACTGAAATCCCCCGAATTCAGATTAATCTTAATTTGATTCGTTTTGACCATGTGTTTGTGTGACGAAGAATATATACGAAGACATTTCTTTTACCGTATTTTCCGGACTATAAGTGGCACCTTTTTTTTCATAGTTTTGGCCGGGGTGCAACTTATACTTATATTTATACTTATATACTTATACTCCGGAGCGACTTATACGTGATATTATTTGTTATTTTCACACTTGCAACCGCATTTCATACTCCAGTGCGACTTATGTTTTTTCTTCTCTATTATGCATTTTTTGGCTGGTGCGACTTATACTCCGGAAAATACGGTAATTAATCAATCATTGAATTAACGTAGTGCCTTTCACGACACTCGTAGCGCTTAGATTTCTAACTGGCTACAAGATACTGTACAATCAAACTTAGTGAAATTTAAGATTACCGTAATTATGATTAGGAACACTTTTTACAGAGACATAATATTTGTATTTGATTTGTAAATTGCTATGACACTGACTCCAATTTCCCATCAGTCTGAAGCCCATGAATACCCACAATGCCGTAAGGCGGATCTGATTAGCTAGAGCATCTACTCGCTCATTAATTGTAGCATTTTGAAGACTTTTTGCACGCGCGGTTTGGCATATTGGCATATTCTTCGTCACAGATCTCGGCTTTTCTCTCTGATCAGAAAGAACCAAATCGAGCCTGAAAAGCGTCATGCATCTAAATGTATAAATATACAACTTCTACCCGTATGAAGTTGTGAATGTAAGTAATCCAGGAGTGGTCTATGTCAGAAAAGGTGTAAATGACTCTTTCTACCTGTCTAAATATGTAGTTAGTTATTTATTTAAACCAAACACTGTGGCCAGAGTCTGTGGTGTTTGAGCGCGTGTTTCTGGAGCTAACGCTGTTCCTTCCTGTTGCATGTGTTAGATTCAAGCCTCTGCAGAAGGTGGATGGGATGTCTGACAGCCTGTGTGGGAGCTCGCAGCACTGCAGCAGCACGCCAGAGCAGTCTGTGGCCGCTCAGAGTCAACACCACCAGCAGTACATCGGTAAGAACGCTGTAAGCCGGGCCCCAGTTCACCGTAGCAAGCTATCGTCTTTACTTAATCAGCAGCACAAGACCGGCCGGCAGCCTTTATACTTTGAACTGTTTTGACAAAAAGCAAACTTGAGCAGGGGAAGTTCTGGTAGAGCAGCTGTCGCCTTCTTTCCAGAGAGTTTTGGGTTCCGTTTAAAGGTGCACTGGTCACTTGTCTGGTATTTATTAGGCCGGCAAAGCAAAAACATCTCCACGGAAAAGCAAGTGGCAGACTCAGAAAAGCACCTTAAGTTGATTCTTCCCTCCCCAGATTCAGGGAGATTTTTTATTTGAAATGTTCTTTTAAACTTGTACTGCGGATAAAGGAAGCTGAAACCTTGTGTGCATAAAGGCGCCACTTTGAACACTTTTTACATATTACAATATAAAGACATACAGAGACTGTAGACTGCCACACACACACAGTGTGCCCCCTACTGTACATTCTGTATTTATTCACTGATTCACTTTACATACTCTGCACTTTTAACTGCTGTTTTGCACTTCTGGTTGACGCTAACTGCATTTCGTTGTCTTAGTACCTGTACTCTGTGCAATGACAATAAAGTTGAATCTAATCTAATCTAATCTAATCTAAAATCATTTCATTTTGAATTGCCTTGGCAACAGTGATTCAAGTATGGGCTAGTTAAGTGTGACGTCAGATGTTCTAACTAATCTCTAGAGGAAGACCAGATTTCACACAGCTTTAAATGCTAAATGTTCCCGTTCAAAACCCTGGAGCAAGTTAAACTCGCCAAACTGCCAGTTTAAGGAAGGGGGCCGGACCAGGAAGTAAGAGTGATGACATCATCGCTTAACAATCTCACACACTCAATTCATGATGTCAATTATTTTGTGTGAGTGTGTGCGTGTGCGTGTTGGTTAGGCATGTGTGGTCTTTATCTTTATGTGTGTATATATTTGTGTGTGTGTTTGTGTTGGGTAGTCATGTGCGGTCTTTATGTGTGTGTGTGTGTTGGGTAGGCATGTGCGGTCTTTATGTGTGTGTGTGTGTGTGTGTTTGTTTGTGTTGGGTAGGCATGTGTGGTCTTTATGTGTGTGTGTGTGTGTGTGTTTGTGTTGGGTAGGCATGTGCGGTCTTTATGTGTGTGTGTGTGTGTGTGTGTGTGTTTGTGTTGGGTAGGCATGTGCGGTCTTTATGCGTGTGTGTGTGTTTGTGTTGGGTAGGCATGTGTGGTCTTTATGTGTGTGTGTTTGTGTTGGGTAGGCATGTGCGGTCTTTATGTGTGTGTGTGTGTGTGTTTGTGTTGGGTAGGCATGTGCGGTCTTTGTGTGTGTGTGTGTGTTTGTGTTGAGTAGGCATGTGCGGTCTTTATGTGCGTGTGTGTGTGTGTTTGTGTTGGGTAGGCATGTGTGGTCTGTATGTGTGTTTGTGTTGGGTAGGCATGTGTGTGTGTCTGTCTGTCTGTCTGTCTGTCTGTCTGTCTGTGTCTCTGTCTCTGTCTGTCTGTCTGTCTCTGTCTGTCTCTGTGTCTGTCTGTGTCTGTCTGTGTCTGTCTGTGTCTGTCTGTCTGTGCCTGTCTGTCTGTGTCTGTCTGTCTGTCTGTCTGTGTCTGTCTGTCTGTGTCTGTCTGTCTGTGTCTGTCTGTGTCTGTCTGTCTGTCTGTGTCTGTCTGTCTGTGTCTGTCTGTCTGTGTCTGTCTGTCTGTGTGTGTCTGTGTCTGTCTGTCTGTCTGTGTCTGTCTGTGTGTGTCTGTCTGTCTGTGTCTGTCTGTCTGTGTGTGTCTGTCTGTGTCTGTCTGTCTGTGTGTGTCTGTCTGTCTGTGTCTGTCTGTCTGTGTCTGTCTGTGTCTGTCTGTGTCTGTCTGTGTCTGTGTGTGTCTGTGTGTGTCTGTGTCTGTCTGTCTGTGTCTGTCTGTCTGTGTCCGTCTGTGTCTGTCTGTCTGTGTCTGTCTGTCTGTGTCTGTCTGTGTCTGTCTGTGTCTGTCTGTCTGTGTCTGTCTGTGTCTGTCTGTCTGTGTCTGTCTGTGTCTGTCTGTCTGTGTCTGTCTGTGTCTGTCTGTCTGTGTCTGTCTGTGTCTGTCTGTGTCTGTCTGTCTGTGTCTGTCTGTCTGTGTCTGTGTGTCTGTCTGTGTGTGTCTGTGTGTCTGTCTGTGTGTGTCTGTGTGTCTGTCTGTGTGTGTCTGTCTGTGTCTGTCTGTCTGTGTCTGTCTGTCCTGTGTGTGTCTGTCTGTGTCTGTCTGTCTGTGTGTGTCTGTCTGTGTCTGTCTGTCTGTGTGCTGTGACTGACAGCTGTCGCCTCTTCACTCAGACACCTCTCACTCGTTGCCTCCGTTCCCTTCTCCTGACCTGGACGCTCAGCCTTTGCCTGAGCGCATCAGCATAAGCGATATCAAGAAGCTGCAGAAGCTCTACAGAGACCACTGCGAGGTAAGTTCAAAAGGGTTTTAAACATGTGATTAACATGTTGCACCGCACATTCATGGCCAGATTGACCTGATCTTAAACCCACATTCACCGCATCTTGTGACACTCATCCTTCAGGTGTCGCGCTTCCACTTCCTGTTTGCCGCTCCAGTGTTGAATCCTAATCGTCTTATTTATATCTTTGGGATTAAAATAACTGCCCGTCAAAACATAAAGCTGTAGGTCGACTGATGACCTGACGACAAGTATCTGATGTCTCATAGAAGTCGACACAAAGAAACTGGCCTCGTTTACTTCAGCACTATTATTACCACCCAGTTCCACAAGCTCAAGCTTTTACCTAATTAAAATGATATCGAAGAACGTATTCAATGCTCTCTCACAAGTGTAGTATTTATTCAGTATATTTATGTTATGTTATAGTAGCTTTGTAGCCTTATACTTTTATTGTTTTAGTATATTTCTTTATTATTTATGTATTTAGTAAGTATTTACATTGTTTGATTTAAGGTCTATTTTTATTATTTATCTTGCATATTTTTCATACTATTTATTAGGGCTTGGTGATATGACAAAAAAAAAAAAATCCTATATAAATCTTATTATTAATTTTTTTCCCCCTCATAGAAATGTACTGATCGCTTATTTAATTTTGTCTAATTAAACACGCTTAAAAATGCCTTTCATTATTCATTTGTTCAACATAAACGATACAGACTTTTAACCATTTAACACATAAATCTGTAGAGTTGGATTGATTGCCCATCTTCTTTTTTCTTAAAATCGTCAAAAAGACCCGCCGTGCCATTCAACAGGTGACACGTGGTTTGTTAGAAAGTCAGACTGGCACAAGGTGAATGTCGGACTTAAAGACATGGCGTGTTGCATAATGAATTCGAATGTGTTGCGTAACGTGAATCGTGGCCCTTGGGCGGGACAATGGTCACGAGTGGGCAGAAGAAAGCCCCCTGACCACGTTCCCCTGAGACTGGCCGGAATAATATTGGACATTAAAATTTGGGGCTTTTGAGGCAGGGGAGCGGCCGTGATTAAGGCGGCACAACCCTGGCTTTATCATATTATCCCTGGCCCTGCTTGTCCAGCCTCGCCACGATGCCTTTGTTCCTGGCGCCTTTTCATCGCGGCGCGGCTTTCAAGACGTGCCAATTAACCTTTGAGCGCGCGGACTGGACGCCTCGGTGTCTTTGTGGCGGCCTCCTCTCGAGCCTTTGTGTCGCCTTGTCTGCGGACGGGCACACGGGCCGCGGGCTTTGTCCACCGGCGCATTTCTGTCACTTGCACACCAGCCCCCAGCGCCTCGCACGGTTTAAGGTTTACGCGTTTCTCTCTTTTTGTGGACGGACACTGGCACGTTAACAAATCAGCAAAGGCTTTATTAGCACGGAAAGCGACAGAGTAATTAAAGAGTTGACTCGCATGTTACTCTGTTTAAAAGAAAGCTTAAAAGCAGAGGTTTCATTTGAATGGTTTTGTTTGAAGTAGTTCATAACAACAGTCCATAGCTGTGAGTCGTGTTAGAGACACGATGTACAAGGTTTAATGGTCTGAAACTGAAGAAAACACACTGTAATGAATAAATTAAATACACTTTTTTACTTGGGCTCAATGTAAGTGAAGAAAATGGAAGACTGTGTTCACTGCAAAAAGTTTAACCTTGCTTAAAATTAAATTTTGACCCTCAGTAACATGTAACACTAACACGTAGCACCTCACTAACATGTAACACGTTGCCCCTTAGTAACATGTTGCCCCTCAGTAACATGTAACACGTTGCCCTTCAGTAACATGTAACACGTTGCCCCTCGGTAACATGTAACACGTTGCCCCTCAGTAACATGTAACACGTTGCCCTTCAGTAACATGTAACACGTTGCCCCTCGGTAACATGTAACACGTTGCCCCTCAGTAACATGTAACACGTTGCCCCTCGGTAACATGTAACACGTTGCCCCTCGGTAACATGTAACACGTTGCCCCTCGGTAACATGTAACACGTTGCCCCTTAGTAACATGTAACACGTTGCCCATTAGTAACATGTTGCCCCTCAGTAACATGTTGCCCCTCAGTAACATGTAACATGTTGCCCCTCAGTAACATGTAACATGTTGCCCCTCAGTAACATGTAACATGTTGCCCCTCAGTAACATGTAACATGTTGCCCCTCAGTAACATGTTGCCCCTCAGTAACATGTAACACGTTGCCCCTCAGTAACATGTAACATGTTGCCCCTCAGTAACATGTTGCCCCTCGGTAACATGTAACATGTTGCCCCTCAGTAACATGTAACATGTTGCCCCTCAGTAACATGTTGCCCCTCAGTAACATGTAACACGTTGCCCCTCAGTAACATGTAACACGTTGCCCCTCAGTAACATGTAACATGTTGCCCCTCAGTAACATGTTGCCCCTCAGTAACATGTAACATGTTGCCCCTCAGTAACATGTTGCCCCTCAGTAACATGTTGCCCCTCAGTAACATGTAACACGTTGCCCCTCAGTAACATGTAACACGTTGCCCCTCAGTAACATGTAACATGTTGCCCCTCAGTAACATGTTGCCCCTCAGTAACATGTTGCCCCTCAGTAACATGTAACACGTTGCCCCTCAGTAACATTTTGCCCCTCAGTAACATGTTGCCCCTCAGTAACATGTTGCCCCTCAGTAACACGTTGCCCCTCAGTAACACGTTGCCCCTCAGTAACATGTTGCCCCTCAGTAACATGTAACACGTTGCCCCTCAGTAACATGTAACACGTTGCCCCTCAGTAACACGTTGCCCCTCAGTAACATGTTGCCCCTCAGTAACATGTTGCCCCTCAGTAACATGTTGCCCCTCAGTAACATGTTGCCCCTCAGTAACATGTAACATGTTGCCCCTCAGTAACATGTAACATGTTGCCCCTCAGTAACATGTTGCACCTCAGTAACATGTAACATGTTGCCCCTCAGTAACATGTTGCCCCTCAGTAACATGTTGCCCCTTAGTAACATGTAACATGTTGCCCCTCAGTAACATGTTGCACCTCAGTAACATGTAACATGTTGCCCCTCAGTAACATGTTGCACCTCAGTAACATGTAACATGTTGCCCCTCAGTAACATGTTGCCCCTCAGTAACATGTTGCCCCTCAGTAACATGTTGCCCCTTAGTAACATGTAACATGTTGCCCCTCAGTAACATGTTGCCCCTTAGTAACATGTAACATGTTGCCCCTCAGTAACATGTTGCCCCTCAGTAACATGTTGCCCCTTAGTAACATGTAACATGTTGCCCCTCAGTAACATGTTGCCCCTCAGTAACATGTAACATGTTGCCCCTCAGTAACATGTTGCCCCTCAGTAACATGTAACATGTTGCCCCTCAGTAACATGTAACATGTTGCCCCTCAGTAACATGTAACATGTTGCCCCTCAGTAACAGCCCTCACATCATTATTATTATAATCATTATTATGCCAACAGGCCTGGTTTCATTTATGCTCTGCTCTTCTGTAATTCTAATACCTAATTACCCAGAGCCCATCTGTGTAATTAATTAAATTCTATTTTTAGATGTCTCATAAAACATCAAAGAACAAACAAATATATGCATTATTGGACTTAATTAAGGGTCAATCTCCTGACATGTTTTTCTGTTCTCAAAAAACCCTGCGGCGGCAAAACCCTGTCGTTCGGAGGGGGAATTCTCCTTTTTGTTTTGGAGTTCTGTGTTTGACCTGTTGCTGGGGGCAACCGTAAACAAGGTTGCCACGGTGACGGCCAAAGAGGAAGCAAAAACACATCATGTGATTAAAGCCTCTGCCGCTGCTGTGTGTAACCAGATCCAGCAGCAAGTGTGCGAATCTGGAGATGACACATGTTTGAGAGTTGTCCATCTAAACAAAGGCGCTCATGCCACTGCTTTGTGCCCACTTGAAAGGGCGCCGGGTCCAAAGCAGCATTTGAAGGTCCCGAGTTTGGGGGGTGGCTGCAGAATTCACCATGTTGCCGTAGCTTTCTTTCTTTCTTCTCTTTCTTGTTTGCTTTGAGCGTTTTTAACACTATTTGGACTGGCTCCGAGGAGAAGCGTCAAACACTGTGGCTTTTGTGCGCGCTGTGGTGCGTCCCGGCAACACCACACCTCTATCTGCACCGCACTGGCCCCGGCAGGAAAGAGGAACATGCACGGGGTTACCTCAGGTCAGCTGTGGTACTGCTCCAGTGTGAATGCAAATATCTACTCCATTTAGAAGTTATGTCATTTTAATAGTTCTCAATACAACTCACCAATACTTTACTTTACTTTACTTACATACTTACATTATACTTTGTGAGACTTTTGAAAGACATTTTAACCCAATAAATGTTGAAATGTGGAGACAGACGGCTTCTGGGTAGAGAATATTTATGATTAAAGATTGAATAATAAAGCTATTGTCTTTGTATTAAAAATAGTCTACTACAATTGGTTGATTAATTGTTGCAGCCTTGGTTTCCAATACGTTAAAAACATTCACATTTTAAGGCTTAAGTTAAAGTAGTATTGTGTCTTTTATTGACCTGTTGCTTCAGAAATTGTAAAGCTATTGGGCATGATCAGACATTATTGCCCTCATTACTAAAGATTTATTGATTTTAAACTTCTAAAAAATAGCCACCTCCTAAGCCCTAATCATGCACATCACGTGAAACATTAAAGTATATTTCTTTTGGGTGTTTAAAGCAGATTTGCAGCGCGGGAGTAAAGTATTTTTCCATCAGATCCGCGTTGAAATGAGGGTTTAAGTGAAAGCGGCGCTAAAGCCTGAACATGGCCTTTAGGCGCTGAAGATTAATGTCTGCAGCGGTGTCGGAGCCGGCTCATTGTCTCACCCCAGGGCCCTCAGCGAGCGGCCGCCTGCTGGAGGAGAAACTTTGTTGTGTGTCTGGTTGCCATGGCTCAGCTCTGTGTTTGGTCCTCCCCCTCCCCCTCCTTCCCCCCTGTAGGCCACTCTGGACGTGGTGATGAACCTCCAGTTCCACTACATCGAGAAACTCTGGCAGACGTTCTGGTACGCGACGTCGCCCTCTAGTGACGGGAGCGCCGCCGTTGGGTAAGACGTGTGCAGATGCTTCGCGTTCCGGCTCGTTTTTCTGTTGTAACCATTTTAATCAGTTCACTCCTCCATCTGCATTCATTTAGTATTATAGTTTTCATAGTTTTATTGCTTTTTATCATTGCTTTATTTCAAATCTTTCTTAAAGGGGACATATTTTGCAAAGTGTTTAATCATTGCTCCCTCACCATTATCTTACTTTATTTGATTCATACGTGTTTGAGTAATCCTATGTTGTCCTCGTTTCACCTACCCCGTATCTCCGCCCACATCCCTGTACTTACTTTGCAGTGATTATTTGGAATGTTGAGATGCAGAGTGATGGTTGTAGAGTTCCAAAATGTCACATAAATATACTTAACTCTTTAAATAAAAACACGTAAATGACAATTTAGCTGTTTGCTAAAACTGTTACTGTGAAAAGGCCTCTCAGTTTAGCAGTTTTAACAGAAAATCAGTGGTTCCTTTTCTGTTATTGATTAATTTTAGATCAATACTGGGATATACAATGAACAAAATGTATAAAGATGACTTACTTATTATCATTTTATTACTAGTGTATTGTTATTTTTTATCTTATTTTTAATAATAATATAACTAATAAAAAATAACAATAAAATAAC
Source organism: Eucyclogobius newberryi (assembly GCF_026437365.1). NCBI lineage: Eukaryota > Metazoa > Chordata > Actinopteri > Gobiiformes > Gobiidae > Eucyclogobius > Eucyclogobius newberryi. Next base: position 21,644,117 of record NW_027316532.1, read on the forward strand.
AATAAAATACTAATAATATAACTATTTTCTTTTTATTTTATTAAACATTTTTAATTAGTTATATTATTATTTTGTTATTGTATTGTCATTTTTTATTAATAATATAACTAATAAAACATTTAAATAACAATGAAATATAACAATATAACTAATTACAAATTATAAAAAAATAACATTTAAATAATAATATAACTATTTTATTATTATTGTATTGTTATTTTACTATTATTTTTAATTAGTTATATTATTATTATCATTATTATAATTTTTTTATTATCCAATATTAAGTACCTGAAAAAGTACAAAGGACTCATCTTTTGTTTTTAAATACCCTGATAATGCCTTAAACCCGTGCTGTGGTCTGGTGCAGTGAGGACGACCCTGAGGGAATGATCCCGCGGGACAAACTGGTGTCCCTCTGCAAATTCGAGTCGGTGCGACTCTGGATGAGGAGCTGTGACCACATCCTGTACCAGGCTCTAGTGGAGATCCTCATCCCAGACGTGCTGCGCCCCGTGCCCAGTCAGTGACACACACACACACACACACACACACACACACACACACCACACACACACCACACACACACCACACACACACCACACACACCACACACACCACACACACCACACACACCACACACACCACACACCACACACCACACACCGCTAAATCAGAAAAAAGTAAAAAAAATCCACTTACATGACGTGTTCCGCTCAGGTACGCTCACTCAGGCCATCAGAAACTTTGCCAAGAGTCTGGAAGGTTGGCTGACAAACGCCATGACCAGCTTTCCTCATGAAATAATCCGCACCAAGGTAACGACGAGCTCGGAACCCGCATCGTCTTCTCTGAGCGAGTGTAACGTTGCGTGTCGCTTTCGCAGGTGGCTGTGGTGAGTGCGTTCGCGCAGACTCTGAGGCGCTACACGAGTCTGAACCATTTGGCTCAAGCTGCTCGCGCCGTCCTGCAGAACACCTCCCAGATCAACCAGATGCTCTCGGACCTCAACAGAGTGGACTTCGCCAACGTCCAGGTAAAATGCACTAAAGCGTGGTCCTAAATTCACTTTTAAATTTACAGCAAAAATCAGGGTCAAGTTGTATTTAGTGTTTCCCATAGACTTCATGTTGGGCTGTTTGATTTATATAGACATTTGAATCACAATTATTATAGATCTTTATTTATTTACGGGCAAAAGTGAATCTGTGCATTTGGGATTCATGTTTTAATTAGACAAATATCATTAGATAGTTGTTTTTTGATCAATTGGAGCAGTGATTGTGATACGTTTTCATAAGTTGTTCTTACTTTGTGAACGCCTGCGATTCAAAAATGCATCTTGTTGGATCTTGTGCTGCGTTCACGTGATCTCGTAAACTCTGAGAAAACTACGTCACACGTTTACAGACGACCGTTATAGTATCTTTGTTTCATCAGAAAGATCATGTAGAAAGAAAACCTGATTGTGATGGAACAGTTTGCATGCATTGTTTAAGAAAATTGTACTGTGACAAGTTCAGAAGATAAGCCATTGTTTGTTTGTGAACAGCAGGAGAGTAATAATAAATAAATATTTAAAAAACAACAACAAATTAATACAACAAAAACAAAATAAAATCAATCAAAATAAAATACAATTAAATCAAAATAAAATACAATTAAATCAAAATAAAATACAATTAAATCAAAATAAAATAGATAGATAAATAAAATAAAAATCAAGATAAAGAAATACTGGTATTAAAAAATATTTAAATCTAACAGAGTCAACACTATTATGTTCAATAACAATAATAATTACTATGAGTGTGTACAGTGCAGTGTAAAATGCCTTACCGGTAAATATTTTATAATATTATGTACAATGAGCTGAATTCTGGCTTAATTGTGTTTCATTTGGGAGGTTGAAACAAAATCCTGTCTGTGACGTAAACTCTGGAGCTTTGGTCCGACGCTCCTGTGGTCCAGAGTTCATATTGTGATGTTCCGAGTCTGCGCTTTGATCTCTGGAGTTCTAAACTTGTCCGTGTGCGTTCCGGGTCACAGGAGCAGGCGTCCTGGGTGTGCCAGTGCGACGAGAGCTTGGTGCAGCGCTTGGAGCAGGACTTTAAGGTGACACTGCAGCAGCAGAGCTCTCTGGACCAGTGGGCCACGTGGCTCGACAATGTGGTCACCCAAGTCCTGAAGCCGCACCAGGGCAGCCCCAGCTTCCCCAAGGCCGCGCGCCAGTTCCTCCTCAAGTGGTCCTTCTACAGGTGAAAACAGACATCTGATATGTTATTACTGACGCCTGCTCGGGCTTGTCAAAACACATCGATTAGAAACTAATCAACAGTAAAGCTGTTATCGAAAGTAGATACTCATTTTATGAAAAAACTGACCTTTCCTGAACTGTTTTAGAATTATATCAAGCTTTACGTGAACTCAAGAAGGTACTTTTGTCTAAAAAAGGAGCCATTTTTGTAATCATTGTGGTATTGAGTAGATCAATGCCCAGATACTAATCGATACATGCCCCAGTATATCTAGTATAATACTAATATAATAATAAGACGCTGAGAATAATTAATTTATAGGACAAAGTTGAACCTGTCCTGAATGCTTTTTTTACAATAATCTGGATCTTTTATGAGAACACCTGATATTATTAACAAAATTACTAATCAAATTATTTAAAATTAAACATTCTATCGTATGAAAAAGAAGCTGTTAATCATCTATAAATTTTTTTATCGAGCATCAAATATTTTCCCCAGAATAGAAATTGAGTTTGAAACTTTAGTATGTTGACAATACTATGGGCAAAATTAACTGGAGGTACTGCAGTTATTTTATTTTATTTTGTTTGAACACAATGTGACCAGAAAGAACTGAATCAGCTGGAAATACAAGAAGTTGATTTGTGCTGTTAAGAGTCTCTAGCTTTGCCTTTGTTGTAGTTTATTCCCCCTTAAGAGTGAGAGTATGTGACTAATCATACTAGACTAATCCTACTAATCATACTAATCATACTAGACTAATATTAGTATAGACTAATCCTCTCTGTGTGTGTGTGGCGCCCCCTACAGCTCCATGGTGATCCGGGACCTGACTCTCCGCAGTGCCGCGAGCTTCGGCTCCTTCCACCTCATCCGCCTCCTGTACGACGAGTACATGTTTTACCTGGTGGAGCATCGTGTGGCGCAGGCGACCGGAGAGACGCCCATCGCCGTCATGGGAGAGGTGTGTGTATGTGGTCCACAGGGGGCAGCAGAGAGTATTATCCACCATCGCTGTCATGGGAGAGGTGTGTGCATGTGGCCCACAGGGGGCAGCAGAGAGTATTATCCACCATCGCTGTCATGGGAGAGGTGTGTGCATGTGGCCCACAGGGGGCAGCAGAGAGTATTATCCACCATCGCTGTCATGGGAGAGGTGTGTGCATGTGGCCCACAGGGGGCAGCAGAGAGTATTATCCACCATCGCCGTCATGGGAGAGGTGTGTGCATGTAGCCCACAGGGGGCAGCAGAGAGTATTATCCACCATCGCCATCATGGGAGAGCTTTGTGTATGTGGCCCACAGGGGGCAGCAGAGAGTATTATCCACCATCGCCATCATGGGAGAGGTGTGTGCATGTGGCCCACAGGGGGCAGCAGAGAGTATTATCCACCATCGCCGTCATGGGAGAGGTGTGTGCATGTAGCCCACAGGGGGCAGCAGAGAGTATTATCCACCATCGCCATCATGGGAGAGGTGTGTGCATGTGGCCCACAGGGGGCAGCAGAGAGTATTATCCACCATCGCCGTCATGGGAGAGCTGTGTGCATGTAGCCCACAGGGGGCAGCAGAGAGTATTATCCACCATCGCCGTCATGGGAGAGGTGTGTGCATGTAGCCCACAGGGGGCAGCAGAGAGTATTATCCACCATCGCCGTCATGGGAGAGGTGTGTGCATGTAGCCCACAGGGGGCAGCAGAGAGTATTATCCACCATCGCCGTCATGGGAGAGGTGTGTGCATGTAGCCCACAGGGGGCAGCAGAGAGTATTATCCACCATCGCCGTCATGGGAGAGGTGTGTGCATGTAGCCCACAGGGAGCAGCAGAGAGTATTATCCACCATCGCCGTCATGGGAGAGCTGTGTGCATGTAGCCCACAGGGGGCAGCAGAGAGTATTATCCACCATCGCCGTCATGGGAGAGCTTTGTGTATGTGGCCCACAGGGGGCAGCAGAGAGTATTATCCGCAGCTCAATCACAGCTCGGACTGCAGCGTTTATCACTTATTTATGAAATACAATAGTACGATGCGTGTCCTGATACTCTGGCCTCGATACGATACGCGTGCCGATACTTGAGCCCGATGCACATCTCTGTAGCGATACCTGTATTGCCTCACAATATATATATCAAGATAAGGACATTTTGAGTGCAGTTCTACTGGAGACTAAACAAAGCACTTACAAGAGTAAAGGTTTTGATCTTCACGTTTCAGGATAATTCCAAATGCTTGTTCAATATATTTGTCTTTTTCTCTCATTTTCAGTTCAGTGACCTCAGCTCCATGATGCCTTCTTTACTGGAAAAAGGTAAGTTTTTATTTATTATGTGTCACTTCTTGCATCTACTGTGATAAGATGGCGCTGTTGAATGCCTCGGCATTTCGGTGCTCGTTGTTTTGTCTGTTTTTGTAAGTCAATTGTGTGTCTGCGCGCTCTTACACCCGTGAAGAGCTCCTATCCATCAGGACCACAACTCCTACGGATACAGTTCCAGTTCTTTTAGCATCTGCAGCAGAAATAGCTCTTATTTTGGCTAAAATCGTGAGACGCCGCAGAAGAGGAAGCGAGGCACACATACGCCCTTACCTGGGATTTTCCTCTCCAACGTGAACTCACTACCCAACAAACTGGACGATCTGGCCTTGTTGATGAGACGAAAACCGAGACTTTTCTTATTCCCGTGTTGTGTTTTTTACGGAGACGTGTGCGCTCCACAATTGCGGCGTGGAGCTGGAGGGATTCCAGCTGCTCCGAGCTGACCGTCTGAGAACTCTCACCGGAAAACAACCTGGCGGCGGTGTCTGTTTCTACAACTCCTGGTCTTCAGACGTGACGGTGATCTCCAAACACTGCTCTCCTGATCTGGAATATCTCTTCATCAACTGCCAAACCTTTCTACTCGCCGAGTGAGTTTGCCTCATTCATCCTGGCTGCTGTTTACATCCCGCCGAGCGCGCAGGAGGCGGAGCTCATGGACCAGGTTCTGAGCGTGGAGCGGACCTTCCCGGAATCTCAGGGGGAATCTCAGCCACAAACTACCAAAATACAGACAGTTTATTAAAGTCCCGACCAGAGAGTAGAACACGCTGGCTCACTGCTACACAACAGACAGCAACGCCTTCCACGGTGGGCTCGTCAGACCACGTCATGGTTCACCTGATCCCCACGTACAGACAGATGCTGAAGCTCTCCAAACCTGTAGGACTTCTAAGAGGTGGACCAACTAGGCAGTGGAGGAGGAGCTACGTGCGTGTTTGAACATTACAGACTGGGAGGTCTTCAGAGCTGCCACAGACAGTTTGGATGAGTACATGGACACTGTGACATCATACATTCGATTCTGTGAGGACAGCATTATACCATCACACACCAAAGTCACTTTCAACAATGACAAACCCTGGTTCACACCCAAACTGAGGCAGTTAAGGCGGCAGAAGGAGGCAGTGCACGAGGCCGGTGATAGAGAGCGCTACAAAGATGCAAAGTACGGATTTAGCAGAGAGGTGTCGAGAGCTAGATCACAGTACAATACGCGTCTGAAGCAGCCGTTCTCAAACAACAACCTCGCCTCTGTGTGGAGTGGGCTCCGGCTTCTCACCAACTACAAGCCCAGAGCCCCCCCCTTCTGCAGATGACAGAAAACTGGCCCGGCAACTCAACACCTACTGCAGATTCAACACCCCCTCCCCCACTGTGGCCACCTCTGCCAACCCAACCCCGGTCCCCCCCACCTCCCCCACCTCTCTCACAGTTCAGGAACAGGATGTGTGCAGACTATTCCGTAAATCCAGCCCTCGAAAAGCTGCTGGACCAGACGGTGTCACCCCGGTCACCTTAAGACACTGTGCAGGCGAGCTGGCCCCTGTCTTCACTGGCATTTTTTACACCTCCCTGGAGTCATGCCATGTCCCAGCCTGCTTCAAGTCGTCCATCATCGTCCCTGTCCCCAAGAAGCCCCGGATCACTGGACTTGACTACTGACGTCAGCGCCACAGGTCTGTAGTCATTAAGTCATTTGAGCGCCTGGTCCTCCCCCACCTCAAGTCCTTCACCTCCCCCTGCTGGAGACTTCCTGACGGATCGGAGGCAGTGCGTGCGGCTGGGGAAGAACGTCTCAAACACTCAGACTATCAGCACAAGAGCTCCACAGGGCTGTGTACTGTCTCCTCTGCTCTTCTCCCTATACACAAACTGCTGCACCTCCAGCCACGACTCAGTAAAACTAATGAAGTTTGTGGACGACACCACCCTCATCGGGCTCATCTCAGACGGGGATGAGTCTGTCCACAGGAGGGAGGTGGACCGGCTGGTGTCCTGATGCAGCGGTAACAACCTGGAGTTCAACGCCCAGAAGACGGTGGAGATGATCGTGGACTTCAGGACAGTCACAGCCCCCCAGCCCCCCCTCACTATCACAGACTCCCCCATCTCCACTGTGGACTCCCTCCACTTCCTCAGCACCACCATCACCCGGGACCTCAAGTGGGAGCTCACCATCAGCTCCCTCATCAAGAAGACCCAGCAGAGGATGTACTTCCTGCAGCAGCTGAGGAAAGCAAAGCTTCCAGTGGAGATGATGGTGCAGTTCTACACGGCCATCATTATTTTAACTTTATTTACTTATTTTTTATATATCTGGTAGCTCCTCACTGTTCATTGTTTTGTATTCATTGTTCAATGTTTTGTTGTTTGTGTTGCACCAGGACAAGTTCCTATGTTTGTGAATTTTGTCCATTGACAAATGGCAATAAATCTCATTCTAATTGTGATTCTGATTCCACTAATAAAAAAGGTTGATTTAAAGTTACTTCTATGTTTTTATGATAAAACAACAAACAAAAAATATATCGTTCATACCAATTTATTGCTCAGTTTTTGGACTGCGGGGCAAAGGTTTGACCGGCGTTTCCGCTATTAAAGGAAAACGTTTCTAATAATGTCGCTGTCGAGCCCTGGACACTGGACGTTTAAGAACTGCGCTGCGTTCCCGCTTCAAACGCTCGTCCTAATGTAATTCCTTTGATTTGCGTTTCCTTTTTGTTATTTAAAAACACTGGAGCGCCTGAGCGACGCGCCCGCTAATCACAAAGTACGGCCTTATTTTGAGTTCATCCCACGCTCTGTCCGGCTGCTGTCAATCACACGGAAAACACGGCGCAGAAAACACGGCGCTCTCGTCTCGTGCGGTTAATGACATTTGAACACAGTGGAGAGATTTGTGTTTGTAATAGTTGATGATCAGCAGCTGAAATGTCACTTTTATTTGTGTTAAATGCCAATGATTAAAAGTCCGTCTTGTTCACGTTCATCAAATTACCATTGAAAGAAATAAAATGCTCTCAAACAATGATTGATCAATATATAAGAAAAAAAGTGATTTATTTGATATAATATTTGTTTGAAACTTTTTTCTTTCTCTTTCTTTACAAGTTATACCACCAAGAATAATCAGATAATGGTCCGTTTATCAAAATGTGGGTAATCTGATTTGTTTCCTGCGCATGTGTTAATGATGAACGTAAAGTAAAAAGTAAAAATACATTTAACATTTTAACGTTGTAAACTGTTAAAGAAACACTGAATTCCTGTTCCAAACTCTGCTTCTTAAACTTGTTTTTATGGTTGTAGAATGATTAAGTTACGTCTCTAAACTCATCACGTTTCACCCAGAAGCACATTTTTTTGGGAATAATTGCGGTAAAGTGGGTGGAGCTAAGGGGAAGGTGAACTCGAGCCTCAAATGCAAAAAAACTATACAGGATCGAACTCGGACTTTCTTATTTCTTTTCTTTTTTTCAACATTTTCAAATATAACACGTAATGTACAGAGCAGAGAGCAGTAGACAAAAAACAGCAAATGAATAAAAGAACCCAATTAGCACAGGACACATAAAGTGCACAGTCCCCCTGCCATTCACTGACTGTCACAGCAGCACAGGTGAGGACTGAGCTGAAGAGGATTAAAGTGAGGAAGGCAGCAGGACCTGATGGCATCAGCCCCAGGCTCCTTAAGTCCTGCGCAGATGAACTGTGTGGAGTTATGGAGCATGTCTTCAACATGAGCCTGAAGCTGAGGGTGGTACCACAGGTCTGGAAGACCTCCTGTCTGGTACCTGTGCCCAAGACACCGCGCGTCAAAGACCTCAACAGCTTCAGGCCAGTGGCTCTCACGTCCCACCTGATGAAGACACTGGAGCGGCTAGTCCTGGACCACCTCCGTTCCACCGTGAGCTCAGCCATGGACCCGCTGCAGTTTGCATATCGGTCTGACATCGGAGTGGAGGACGCCGTCATCTCCCTGCTGCACCGCTCTCTCTCTCACCTGGAGAAGCCTGGCAGCTCTGTGAGGATCCTTTTCTAGATAAAGGCTCATCTTATCTTGCACCATTAAACAAAGAAGCGTTAAAAAACTGTCCCACCTGGTCCAGAGTTTGTGATTTCTTCCATTTTCCGTACGTACATTATGTCCATCAGGTCCTCGGGTTGAGTCGCAGATTATGATGAAGCCAGAAGTTCGCTCCAAATGTGACGATCGTGTCCACGGCAGGAGTTTTGAGGCCCAAATACAACTCTTGATCCAAAATGAACTAAATCCTCTTCTCGTTCTCAACCCTGTTCTTCTCGTTCTTCCTCCCCAGACGCCTCCTTCTCAGACGAGATGAGCGACATGGGCAGCGACGCCGACGCCTCCCGCGGTCCGACCGAGCCGGCCGTGAAGCGCGAGCGCATCGACTTCACTCACCCCATGCAGGAGATGTGAGCGTGCAGCGAGGCCTTCTCACCAGCAGGGGGCGTCTGCAGCACCATCGTGTCCGTCGCGGCTGTGAACCACTTCCTGTGCAGTTTCTTTTCTCGTGCGTGTGTTTTTCGTTTTTCTCGTGGGTGTTTTGAACTAGCCGTGCCATAGTGTCATTGGAGTGCCTTAGGTCGCTAACAAACAAACAAACAAACCACGCCCGCAGATGTCCACGAGCTCAGCTGTGCCTCTACCGCCGCATGAATGTATCAAATCTAAAAAAAAAACACAGACGATCGAAACGAGCACCTTTTCTCACAGGTTTGGTGTTTGCAGCCGACCACTCGCCCAAAGGATCTGTTTATCTCTCTCTCACCCTTTCTTTCTGTCACGCTGTCATTCTGTCATTCTGTCACTCTGTCACTCTGTCATGTCACTCTCTGTCATTCTGTCACTCTCTGTCACTCTCTGTCACTCTCTGTCACTCTGTCACTCTGTCACTGGTGGCTGGTGGTGAAGATTATAGTAAGGGCTATTTGACATGACTGTTTTTTTTTTTTTTTTTTTTTAAATTGAAAAATGTTCAAAATTGAATATTTAACATTGACTGTATGGATACATATTTTAAATCCACATTTACAATTGAATTAGACACTTTTGATTGTGATTTGATTGATTCCCCATTGCTTTTCTATGGGGCGCTTTTCAAACCGCCCCACGGGAACAAGGCTGCGCCACGCGGCAGGCCGCCCGGCGTGCAGACGTATAGATATATATATGGATATATATGATTATTTTACACATTTAAACTAATAAGAATATAAGATACTTCTGAACAAATTATATTGTTTTTAAACACAAAAAAATGTACATACTTGGGGGCGGCGCCCTTGATGCAGCCACCGCTGGTCTCCAACCCTTTCACTCTCTGTCACTCTCACTCACACTGGGGCAGTTTGGGGCTTTATTGTCGCCGGCCCTCAGACCGGCTCCTTGGCCTCCTCTGGGACCTCAAAGCCCCAGGACAGAGTCTAGTGCTTTTAACCCGTGTTAGACGTCAGTGCTTCAATAATACCTCAGTGGATTCTATGCTGTGCTCCTTTAGCTCCTTTAGACATTTTAGGCGAGTGTTGACGATGTAGCCATGGAAAAAGTCCTTTTGTTTAGATGTAAATAGTGGTCGAGGACCTGAAGCAGCCGCAAACACTTTCAACTCTTTATCCTGACAGTGAGGCACAAGTTGTAGCAGTGTGTTTTTAAATCACCAAAATGAGCTTTTTATAAGTGACGACCAAAAACCAGTTGGTTCTAGTTTAGAGGTGGGACACAGAATCAGTTTGTGGTTGTTTTGGAAATGTAAAGAGAAGAAAAAATAAAAATTGATTTTGCTTTGTTTTCTAATTGTGAAGACAATTTTAAAAGGTTGCAAAAAATTTTGATTTAACAAACTGGCAGCGTCATCTGTCATAAGTCACATTTCTGCACTTTTACGCTCAATTCTCAAGTTTTGTGTGATAATTGAACATTTACAAAGGTTCATCTTTGCACATTTCTGGATGAATATCGTCATGGAAACGCCTGGATTCACTTCAGAACAACTACACCTTAATGAGTCAATAAAACGCCAACAAAGACTTCTTAATTCACGATGTACAAACGTTTTAAGAAGTCACTAAACCTGAACCGCTCTTAATAAACGCTCTGTCCATCGTGAATCAAGCCGTTTGTGCGTCGTCATGGCGTCGTTTGTGCGTCGCCATGGCGTCGTTTGTGCGTCGCCATGGCGTCGTTTGTCATTTGTGCGTCGTCATGGTGTCGTTTGTGCGTCGTCATGGCGTTTAAACATGTTCAGGATCCATCAGACCCACCTCTATTCTAGTCGTCTTTATTCAGGCCAAGAAGAAAAAATGGTGTGTTTCCGGTAACCCGACCGACCTGGATTTCACAATAAAGGAAACCCGACCTTAAACATTTTATGGCATATTTACTGGCCGTACGTTTCGAGAATGTCAATTTGTGAGAGCGAATCCACTAGCTGCGGGAAAAAAATCATCTGTGGGGATCGTAAGATATGAAAATCGCCGCACTTTTGATACTAAAAAGTCGTCTGCAAATGGCTCTTTTCCTGTAGTATAGATGTAGAGAATTATTTTATTCAATATCTGCATACCAATAACGCCACTTTAATGCAAAGCGCTCACTTCTGAGGAAAGAAAACAGTCAGCAAAACCTGTGCGAGGATTTTAAAATATGAAAAAAAAAATATTAAAAAAATTCGACCGACCTGAATTTTTTCAATGTTACCGGAAACACACCATTTCTTTTTGGCCTTGACAAAGTGAAGGCGTCGTCCACAGTCTCTCCTCCTGCGGTGAATGGATGTACTTTAACTGTCCATAATAATAATAAATCTATATATATATATATATATATAATCTATCTCGATGTAGACGTGTACGTGGCCCGATTCCTCCGTCAGAAACCTTAAAACGCGGATCGATCGGCCGCTTCGACATAAAAGGGATTTATTCACTTTCTATTTATGCGAGCGACTTAAAACGACGTCGCTCCGTCTAACTTCCGTCCCGCGGTCGCCGTAGCTACGGAATAATCTTTTTATTTATCCTGTAACCCGTGCCTGTCGCAGTACCTTCAAGTGCTTTGGGATATTTCTTTGTGTACTGCTCGTTTTGTAAAAGCTGTCTCTAGATATTTTTGGCCGGTAATTTTTTACGGGACTAGTCTGCGTTCTCACTTATTTTTGTGCATTTTTGGATTACACTTTAGACTAAAAACAGGAGGAACGTACGTTATAAATGAATAGTTGTATTTTGTACTTGGTCACGTAATAAACTGTGTAAAAAAAAAAAAAAACGACAACAATGAAACACTTTCTTTCTTTATTGAAACGTCACAAACAGATGTACAAACAGCAGCTCTAACTCTTTTAACAGTATTTACACGGTGTAAAAACACTACTTACAATAATGGCGGTTTGTCCAGTGTTTGCCACGCGCGGATGCCGTTCTGCGCTCGCGTTCACGTCCGTGCATTTTCACCCAGAAGTGCTACGATGTGCGTTGCTACGGTAATGATAACGAGTGCTTTTTATCACGTTTTACTGATTGTTTCACTTTTGTTACTCAATATCTAGTGACTTAACAGGTTTTTAGAGGAACTAAACAAAGAATTTACCGTATTTTCCGGACTATAGTCTTGTCTTTTTTCATAGTTTTGGCAACTTATACTCCAGAGCGACTTATTTGTGATATTATTTGTTATTTTCACACTTGCAACTGCATTTCATACTGCAGTGCAACTTATATATGTTTTTTTCTTCTCTATTATAATTTTTTTGGCTGGTGTGACTTATACTCCCGAAAATACGGTAAATAATATTCTTGAATTTGTCTATTTTTTGCATGTTTTATGACAAAAATCAGATGACGTGCATCAGAAGTAACTGTAACGTGGCATTTTAATACTTTAATAACTCTAGAAATAAATAATTAGATTTTTGCTGTTTTGATGATTGTATTTCATATTAAGTGGTGGTTTGACAATGAAATACTGTTGTTAAAATGTATTTGGTTCTTAAAAAAGGGTGAAATATGGCAGAATATCACATGTTATGGATCACAAAAGCGAGAAAGTGACTTATTGAGTCGATGTGAAGAACAATCAGTTTTAGGGCTCAATATTTAACTTCTTTCTTTACATTTATAAAAGTCTATCGATCACGATTGTCCAGCTTCAGTGATGTAAAGACGTTTCACTGTTGCCATCGTTTATCCTGATATTTTCTGTAGAAATATAATACAACAATAATAATAAAAAATAAATACAATAATAATGTTTAACTTCGTGTGGGCGTGGCCTACGTTTATTAAAGGCGGTATGGACGATTTTTTGGCGATTTGAGAACGCAGGCGGAAGTGCGCATGCGCACTCCCCCGTGCGGACTGATACAACACACACGTGCGTTTGTTTATTAGCGCAACGGAGCGCATCGGATCTCTCGTCTCCTGTAGATTTCTGTCCACTTCTGCGTCAGCTCGAACTGTCTTTCTCCGTCTTCGTTTTGCCCCGTACACTGAGGGAACTATATTATGATAGATACATGCGCTTAGGCACGCGGAAACGTGGGGACGAGCCTGACGCGGCTGCAGGTGAGCGATAGGTGCGTTTTATGATTGATACGTGGCAGGACAAATGATTTATCCACGCCACGAGGAAATATGACAACAAATTTGCTGAAAAAAAATCGTCCATACCACCTTTAAGACTAATTCAGACTTGGTAACCGCTTAATTAAAGGGTTAGAAGTTTTAATTAAGCACGCTTCATCGTCATTAAAATTGTAGTTATTATAAAGTGATGCCAATAAACTAATATATTATTTTCTATCTATTATAATTGCACCTTTACTCGTTTATTATGATCTATTATTGCTGCTAAACTTTATATAATACTTTCTCTTACATTCGACATACATTATACTTCACGGTCAAACGTTTTGAAGTGAAAATGCAGGAATGTGGACGTGAGCTCGAGGCAAAGGCACAAGATCTGATTTAAAACTATAAATAGCTTTAAGAGGGTTTTTGTTTGAGGAAAGGCAGAACGACAGAAGTTAAATGAGAGATAATAGTGTGTGAGGAAAGGAAGTGCCCAAAGTCCTTCAGTGTGTCGCCACGGCAACGCTCAGAGGGAACATCCAGCCATGTACTTCCCTGTTCAAACAAACAAACATGAACGTTTTACATCGTTTTTACTCATTACACTAAATAAAATGACAGATCTATTTAAAGGTTTGTCAAAGAAATGTAAAAAATTCCAATGCAGAGGCAAAAGTGACAAGATTTCAATAGAAAAACTGGGATTAACCACAAAATATAATAAAATACCGTATTTTCTGGACTATAAGTGGCACCGTAGTATAAGTCGCACCAGCCAAAAAATGCATAATAGAGAAGAAAAAAACACAAGTTGCACTGGAGAATGAAATGCGGCCAAAACTATGAAAAAAGGTTCGACTTATAGTCCTGAAAATACGGTATTACAAATCCAGGTGGTTTTGTCAAACGAGAACCACATTTAAACACGTTTAAATGTGTTTTACGTGATTTGTTTATTGAATAGAGAATGTGACAGACACGTTTATGTTTTACTGGACAAATTTCACAGAGAAGTTGAGACTAGTTCTTTCCTTCTGTCTGCAAATATATTACGCACTTTAGGCCGCAGTTATTTTATTACTTGGTTTACGGATTTTTAAATGAAATAATGAACAGGCGGACGAAATATAAATATAATTTCAATTTCAAAAGATTTTTTTTCCCGGGTTTTCCCAAAAGGCACCACGGGAGGGGAGGGAGGGGGAGAGGGAGGGGGAGACGCAGCGCGCAGGTGAATGTTACAGTAGATTTAGCGTGTTTTGCATTGGTAGAATTGACGCTTCTAAGTGTGCAGCCTTAGTTACGGCAAAACACGCTGGAGAGAATGTGGTGAACGGGTTCAAACTGAGTGTTTGTGATATAAGGAGTTACCACAGCGCACAGAGACGGGTGCACGCGTCTTATGCTCTCTAAGACCCAGCTGCTCCATCACAGACTCACTTGACGCTATTTTGCGTTGTCGGCGGTACTTTATTTTACTTTATTTATATTGTAGAAATCAATAATCTAAGTGCGGCGGATCCGTAAACCAAGTAATAAAATAGCTGAGGCCTTACCACAAATTAATTATTTGCGTTTCACAAAAAGTATAAAGTTAGTTTTTCTTTTACTATTTTTTGTGCCATTTTAGCAAATCTTTTTTAACTTAAAATGTATTTAGCTGTTGTCAGTGTTTTATGGTTTAGGTCACATTGCCTCAGGGATTTGAACATTTTGATGACATTCTAAAGGGTCTATTTGATGAAATGTTACACTGTAGAGCTTTAACAGGCCCAGTCCACTCCAGGAGGACTGAGCTTCACACGGTCACTCACCTGTAGCAAATCTCTTCTTGACCAGTGACATTCGATATCTGCTGCCGACCAGCTCCAGGTCCATCCCGGACAGAGAGGCCCCGGAGCCCACGAACTGCACGGCTAGACTCGGAGCGGGGCCCTGAGGAACCTCCAGGCACTGCCAACTCGCACACAGGGTCCCAGAGCCTGAGAGAGGGGGACGAGAGAGGGATGTGAATGTACACGGCAGGGATGTACATGTACACGACAGGGATGTACATGTACACGACAGGGATGTACATGTACACGACAGGGATGTACATGTACACGACAGGGATGTACATGTACACGACAGGGATGTACATGTACACGACAGAGATGTACATGTACACGACAGGGATGTACATGTACACGACAGGGATGTACATGTACACGACAGAGATGTAAATGTACACGACAGGGATGTACATGTACACGACAGAGATGTACATGTACACGACAGAGATGTAAATGTACACGACAGGGATGTACATGTACACGACAGAGATGTACATGTACACGACAGAGATGTAAATGTACACGACAGGGATGTAAATCAAACATGGGGAATCTGTGTTTCAGTTTTATGCAGCTAAAATCCGGAACATTCTTCCTGAAGATGTGAGACAGGCTTCTACTCTGACAATGTTCAAATCTAAAACAGCTTTGTGGCTGTGGTTTTAGTCTCAGGATGAAGTGGATGTCACAGTTTTGAAAGAACTGTGACTGTCACACTTTAAAGCGAGCGCTACAATTAAGAACATAATGATATACCATAAAAATACTCTAATTACCACTTTCTCCACTCGTCTCGGCTCAAGGTGAAAACTCGTACAAACCAGTCAAACTATAATCTTTGTGAGACATCGAGACCTTTAAAATAACTTGATATATCAACATTAGTCAGAATTACTGGATAAATGGAAACAAAAATATATGCTGCACCGATTAATTTTTAACTATTTTACAGATGTTTTACAGCTTAAGTCAAGAATCGTGCCTCGTGGTTTTGAAAATAGAAAACAACAAATGCACAGTAAACATAAGATTCAGGTTACAAAAAAAACTAAAAATAAAGAAATAAAAAGAAATAATGTAATCTTAGCGAGAAAAAGAGTAAAACATGTAATTTAAATGGAATCTATATCATTAAAATACGTTGTTTCATGTCTTTATCTGAATGATTATGAAAGTTTGATTTGATAAAAGGATAAATAGATTATAGTTCATTCAAAAATCACAAATTAGAATGATCTTGGTCTTTATCTGAATTACTACAAGATCACATGGTAATATTAAAAACACTACTTATATTTTCTGTCAAAAAGTAAAGTTTAAAGTATAAAAAAGTGTCAAATAAATAAATAAATAAATGTAAACGTGATACAAACAAAGACAGTGGAAATATTAAGTAAAAATGTCATAAAATAATGAAGAATTTAATTAATAATACACTTTATTTGTGAATATGACCATTTTTACTACATTTATTTGGTTGATAAAGTATAAATGTATAGTCGTGTCGTTTCCCTCCGCGCCTCCGAGTGGCGCTGTGGCGGGTTTCGTCCTGTGAACTTACCTTTGCTGTGATTGGTCGGCGATAGATTTGGCAGTTTCCACAGCAGTCGTCGTTCCTCCGCGTTCCTGTGCGAGCAAAACACCAACGTCACAACTTGACTCGCGTTTGTAAAAGCGAGATGATCACCATGACGACGACACACTCCAAGTCCAGGTACATTTCAAATATTATAACCGTCATAATAAAGGTCAAGACTTGTTATAAATAATATCAATAATACAAAAGCAAGTAAAAAATGAATAAAAATTGCAACGAAAATTGGCCATTTTCGCAAAACCGAGCGGCTACTTCCTGTTGCCTTAAAAATTCGGAGCTCCACTTCCTGTTCCGTGCGTTCCTTATGGGGAATTAGTCGAGTCTTGCTAAAATAAATCAATAATTAATGAACACAACACAGAGTTCCAGATTGATAATCACATCTATGTTGATAAAACTAAATGTTTTTCTCTAAGCTAATGCTAAAGTACAATAAATGTGATTACTGTATTTTCCGGACTATAAGTCGGCAAAAAATGCATAATAGAGAAGAAAAAAAACGCACGGGAGTCGCACTGGAGTATAAGTCGCACCCCGGACAAAACTATGAAAAAAGGTGCGGCTTATAGTCCGGAAAATACGGTAATAATGTTAAAACGACACCACAAACTGAACTAAACTTGCGTTCTTTATCACTTTATGTTATGTTATTTACTTTATGTTAACAAAAGTAAATGTTTTTCTCTAAGCTAATGCTAGCATACAATAATAAATGTAAATATAGCCGCAAGCGGCAATGATCGGCCCTTGCCACGCCGCCGCCATGCCGCAAGAGGAGGGGGCGCTAACGCGCCCCAATTGTCCTTTTATTACGCCTACTGCTGAATCTGTGACGCTCTCACATCTTCTCCCCTTTGTTTTACCATCAAAAAGCAATTTTATTTTGAATTCTTGGCAAAATGTGCGGCTTTGCCGCACAGACACCGTGACTCTTTGAATAAAAATGTGGATAACTTTTGATGGTCCACCCCTGAAGATGAGTCTCACCAAATTTCAGGTTAATATGTCTAAATCCCTAAGAGGAGTTGGTGAAAGTATAAAGTGTAAACATGTTCTGGCGATTTCCCCATTGGAATAACATGGAAGGTTTCGGTCATCGTTACGGCAAAGCCATAACAATTATGACATGGGTCTCATTGACTTTTTTGATGGGGATGCCAAAATTGAGTTGTGTGTCGAATTTCATATAATTTCGCAAAACTAAATATTTAACCTCCATATAAAATCTGTAGGGGGCGCTGTGGCGCCAAATTAATTTATTTCACTTCAAGTAGGTTTAGGGCAAAGAGTTTAACAACTGATTCTAATTTGACGCAATTCAGACTTTATCTGCGCAAACGGCAGAAATGTTAAATTTGGGAGATTTCTGAAATTCTAGCTACAATTTGTGGCTTCGCCGCTCAGAGACCGTGACAGGTATCAATGTAATTTGAATAACTTTTGATGTCCCACTCCTCAGTAGCATTTTCACCAAATTTCAGCTTTTTAGGGCCAACGCCCTGGGAGGAGTTCGTAAAAGTACGACGTTTGGAAAAACTCCCGAGTCATGCTTAGCCATTTTTGAAGGAATATGGCCGACATTTGGTTGGGCGGACGGCGTTGCCGTAATAATATTTTTTACTTCTCTTGTCACCATCTACCTCTGCGCCAAATTTCATGATTCTACGATCAGATTTTTTTGGGGTCATTTCCTATCTCTCAATGCATTTTTGGTACATTTGGGGGCGCTGACGCGCCAATTTTTTTAATTTTAGAAAAGGGAAATAGCCAGAATGTAGAGAGGCACGATTTTTAGAGGTGTGCAAATTTTTGTGACTTTTCGTCAATGTTCACTGGGTGAAAAATAGGGGGGTTGGTCCCGAGAAGAAAGAAAGAAGAAGAAAGAATAATATTCCGATGCGAAAACAATGTTTCCCATTTTTCAAATATCATAAACTATACATTTTCGCTTTCCTACCTCATGGTGTGGGTCCCTGGTCACTGACGGGTACTTTCGTTAATTTTGAGTGGGCTCCGCCCACTTTGTGTTTTTGGCCCTCTATACAGTAATAATGTTCAATTTTTGCATTACATGCTTATATGCACGGAACATGCAAGAGATGGGGAACGTATTCGTGAGCTACTTAGCGCAAATGAGTGCTTTACATTGGGATGACGACCCCGAATGTAAAGTGCTCGTTTAGTGCGAACTTTTGCACGGGCTTCGCCCGTTTACAACGGCAATGTTCCATTTTCCTACTACTAATTAGTATGCACGGGGCGTGCGTGAGTGAAGGAGTGCGTTAGTGAGTGTTTGGAAGTGGGCGAGCGCTTCGCGCTCGATTTCGTGCGCACTACGTGCTTTGCACGGCCTTACGAGAGTAATAGGCCTCTCGCCAGCTTGTGGCGCTCGGGCCTAATTAATAATGTTAAAACGAAACCACAAGCTGAACTAAACCCACATTCTTTATCATGTTTGTCTGTTTTATATGTAAGTTAGCGCTTGTTAGCCTTTAGCGTTAGCACCGCACGACGTCACCAGCAGAGTTTCAGCCCCGGAGGTCACAACAGCGCCGGGTCCTCACCAGGAGGCGGGCGGCTGACACTGCAGGTCCGTCGCCGCGTGGTCCAGGGGCAGCAGGACCTGGACGGCGGCGAGCTGGGTGGAGGGCGCGGTGGCGGGGCAGCAGTGGTAGTCCAGGGACACGCGCGTCACCGTCCCGCTGCGCTGGCACTCGGCCGAGAGGAGGAGCGGGGCGCGGCCGGGGTCCTGGGACGAGACCTGGGCAACAAGGGCGAGAGCTCAGGGGGTGATGGAGATGAACCTCCAGCTACATTCAGCATACAAACATACATACATACATACAAGCATACATACATACATACATACATACATACATACATACATACATACAAGCATACATACATACATACATACAAGCATACATACATACATGCATACATACAAACATACATACATACATACATACAAACACACACACACATACATACAAACATACATACATACAAACAAACAAGCATACATACATACATACACACACACACACACACACACACACATACGTACATACATACATACAAACATACATACACACAAACAAACATACATACATACAAGTATACATACATACATACACGCATACATACATACAAACAAACATAGATACATACACACACACATACATACATACACACACACACACACACACACACACACACATACATGCATACATACACACACACATACATGCATACATACATACATACACACACATACATACATACACACACACACACACATACAAGCATACATACATACAAGCATACATACATACATACATACACACACACACACACACACACACATACATACATACATACATACATACATACAAGCATACACACACACATACATACACACACACATACATATATACAAGCATACATACACACATACATATATACAAGCATACATTCAAGCATACATACATATATACAAACACACACACACACACACACACACAAGCATACACACACACATACATACATATATACAAACACACACACACACACACACACAAGCATACATACACACATACATATATACAAGCATACATTCAAGCATACATACATATATACAAACACACACACACACACACACAAGCATACACACACACATACATACATACACACACATACATACATACATATATACAAGCACACACACACACACACATACCAGTGAGTGATGAGAACAAATGATGAATGTGATGTCAAAACAGGCCAAAGCAAAGACAAGAACAAAGTCTTCATTTAAATTTGAGGATTTAACCTTTTTCCTCCTGCGGCTCCACGTTTCAGTCCTGAGCCCTGGTTTAGTCCTGGTTTAGTCATGCCAGAGTTAGACTTGGTTTAGTCCTGGTTTAGTTCATCATCATCATCATCATCATCATCATCATCATCATCATCATCATCATCATCATCATCATCATCATCATCATCATCATCATCATCATCATCATCATCATCATCATCATCATCATCATCATCATCATCATCATCATCATCATCATCATCATCATCATCATCATCATCATCATCATCATCATCATCATCATCATCATCATCTCTTTACACAGGTCAGTTTGTTTTATGTAAATTGTAATTGTTAATGTAAATAAAAAATAAAAAAAATAGACAAAAAAGTAAATATGTCGTTTTGACAACACTTTTCCCTCGTTCACTTTAGTCAGTGTTGAGCTGGTGAATCGTCATCACGCGTGACATGAAACACGACCTTCACATCGATATTCAAAGTCCACATTCTGCAGCGTAAACATGAGTCAGAAATGACATGTACTTGATATTTGATGAGGGCCACGTTGTAGTACGAGGCCTGAGGGTTAAGCTCCGCCTCCCGCTGCAGGTGGCCCTGGAGCGCCTGCATGTTGAACCAGAAGTCCCTGGTCTCCGGGTCGCTCTGGGACGGATCGCTGGAGACAACAACAACAACAACAACAACAACACACAGTGAAAACGCGGCCACGCCCACAAAGCGCGACCGGATTTCGACCCGGAGCCCGACCTGAACAGCAGCTTCTGATTGGGCAGGAAGTGGTCGATGCGCGAGACGTTGACGAGCCGGAAGCTGAGCACAGGCACGTTTGGGTGAGCGCCGAAGATGCGGGTGATGCCGGCGGGAAACGACATGGTCAGGTCGCCCGTGATCTTCACCAGGCAACTGAAAAACAGTTTCTCGTGATATTATAGTGTAAAACATGTCATTTCTGCTCCATTTATCAATTAAAAAGGATCATAATTAAGCAGCAAAACGCTAATATCGAGCAACAGGAAGTCAGAAAAATAAATCGCGATTAAAGTAGTTTTGACTTGGTCGGGTTTAATACATTAATACAAGTGAAATATTTAACTGTATTCAAGACATTTTAGAAGATATTGTGACCGACTTTTATAAACAACACGTGAGTCGTTTTGTCCGCTCTGTTTTTTATTAATTTTAATTATTTAGTGCTAATTTATGGTTTTCTAGGTCTGTTTTTATTTGATTTAAGTGATTTTATTGCGTTGGTATCTCGCTAGTGTCTTGTTTTGCATTGTTTTCCGTCTTTGTGCAGGACTAGAAACTATTTTGTTGATAAAATGTGAACGTTAAATAAAAGGTATGTATTTGAATATCCTTATTTAAAGTGATTTTGATTAAACTAGACTAAAATAACCACTGTTTAAAGGACTAAACCAATCGTGGGTGTGTTCAGTTGCTGACCGATTGCGCTGTCCTCCTTTAAAGTAGGCGTTGATATACTCGGTGACGGCGGCGGCGACAGGCCACGCCTCCTGCGCGCTCAGCGAGATGGGACTGGGACCCCGGGACAAGTGCACTGCAAAAAACACGAGAGCGTTTAACTCCGGCACGCGCAGACGTGTGACCGGCGGCGTCGGGCGGAGGTTTACGTGGTCTCGGAGGGTGGTCCTGGTGCTGCTGGTACGGCAGAGGAGACGCCGGCCCCGCTCGACCCGGACTCGGGGCTCGGTGGGACCCCGCCCAGTCTGGCTCTCGGGCCGGAGGGCCCCACTCGCTGGGGGAGGAGGAGGAGGACGAGGTGAGGGAGGGGCTGGGGGAGGGGAGAGGCGACGAGCACAGAGAGCGAGACTGGAACCGACACAGAGAGAAGGGAATGAATGTAATACCAGGTTAAATCATTTTGAACACGTTTTGACTGTATTTGTGACACTTTCCCTGCACTTTTTCTGCCACCGTTTTGTTGAATGGCAGTTTAGTTCGATCGCCGCCTGCTGGTGTCAGTTGGGAGTGCAGCGTTTGAAAAGATAAAGCAGGCACATGGCTACATTTAAAGGAACAGTGTGTAGCTTTAGGCTCATTTATGTTCCATTTCAGTCCGTAAACAGCTCCATGTGGTCGAAGCCTGGCTCTCAAAGCTTCATTTATACTTTTTATACAGTTGTTTCAATGTCAAGGCTGTGTTCTTGTACATTATCACTAGAGGGCGCTCAAAGACATTTAGAGAATTGACCATAAAAGTGCAACTGGAAAAATAAACATGGCAAGGCCCACAGCAATTTAAAAAAAAAAAAGAGCAGAAAACAAGGTGAGAAACTGATTTGTTTTGCAGCTTCTTCTTGTCACTTTTTAAAAAGGTCAGTGCTGCCCCCAGTGGTCAGCATGTGTACAGCTGTGAGCAGAACCACAAGAGAAAATGACACCTGTGTAATTGTGTTAAGAATTAAAACCGTTGCGTCCTGTGAGGAGACAATGACAGAATGGGCTCAGCGCCGCCCTCTGCAGGCCATCCCGGGTATAAACCTTGTACTGATGAGACTCACTCTCTCGGCGCCGCTGAGTCGTCCTGACGCTCTCTTGGCTCGAGCGGCTGAAGCAGCCGTGTCTCCTTCTGACGCTTCCTGTCTGTATTTGTGTTTCGAGACTTCAAACAGAAACAGAGACGTTTGTGAGGAAAAACAATAGAAACTTACAGAGGGTAAATTCCTTCTACAGTTTGGCATAAAACGCAACATTCTTGTATTTATGTTTATGTTTTGAAAGACAAAGACACATTTCTGACATCAATGAGTACGACAATAAAGTAAATATAGGATTCATTTCCAACTGATTTTTATAACTTCTTCATGGAGAAAGACCAGTTTAATGCCACATCAGCTCCTCCACCGTGAAAGTGACCTACTCTGACCTTTGTGCAGCTTTCCTCTGACCTTTGTGCGGCTTTCCTCTGACCTGTGTGCGGCTTTACTCTGACCTTTGTGCAGCTTTACTCGACCTTTGTGCGGCTTTACTCTGACCTTTGTGCGGCTTTCCTCTGACCTTTGTGCAGCTTTACTCTGACCTTTGTCCGGCTTTACTCTGACCTTTGTGCGGCTTTACTCGACCTTTGTGCGGCTTTACTCTGACCTTTGTGCGGCTTTCCTCTGACCTTTGTGCGGCTTTACTCGACCTTTGTGCGGCTTTACTCTGACCTTTGTCCGGCTTTACTCTGACCTTTGTGCAGCTTTACTCTGACCTTTGTCCGGCTTTACTCTGACCTTTGTGCAGCTTTACTCTGACCTTTGTGCAGCTTTACTCTGACCTTTGTGCAGCTTTACTCTGACCTTTGTGCGGCTTTACTCAGACCTTTGTGCGGCTTTACTCTGACCTTTGTGCGAGCCGAGGCTGCAGGGCTGCGCGATGTCCAGACAGTCCTGGTCCTTGTCAGTGGAGAAGCAGAGGTCCTCCTGAGGTCCGGAGTGCCTGGTCAGAGGAGCGTTCCTCCGCGGCTCGCCCGCTGACGACCTGTGCTTCCTCCTGTCGCCTGCCCCGCCCTCTTTGTGCCCGACCGTTCCCGTTTTATCGTGCGTTTTGGAGCCCGTCACCACCACCGCCGTCGGGACGCCGTCGCTGAACGGATTGTGCACCGAATTCCAGTGCGTCGTTTCCTTCTTGGCCTGCGGCGGCGGCACGGCGTTGCAAGCGTCCACGCCCAACCGATTGTTCTTAGTCGGCGCGCTGCTCGGAGGCGGGATTAGTCCAACTCCGGCGGCCAGTGCCGATTGGTGCGTCGGGCTGCCAATCATGGTGATGGCGAACGGGTCTTCCGAAGTGACGGGAGGCGGCAAACTCCGGTCCCGTTTTCTGTCTTTGTTTTTACGATGCAACGCCGCCGAAGAGGACGAGGACGGCGGAGGATTGCCCGAGCGCATTTTGCTGTCGATCGCGGCGAACGGATCCCCCCGGACCTCCTGATTGGCGGAGCGAGGCGGGGGGCGTGTCCAAGAGTCCGAAAAGCTCTCCTGGTCGACCGTCCGCTTGAAGGCGACAAACGGGTCGTCCCGCGGGATGTGCTTGCAGCTCCACACCGACGCTTCCATCTCGGGCGTGGGCAGGTTGGGGAAACGCATCGGGGTCTGGTCACTCTCGGGCGGGACGCGCGTGGGACGGGACGAGGGCGTGGACCACACCCCGTCGTCCTGGAAACGGGGGCCGCGTCCAGGGGAGGGGTCTCGTAACGCGGAGAGGAACGGGTCGGTGGAGCGGCCCCGGGTCTGGTCCTTGCTCTGGGGCGCGGGAGGCCACGCCGCCCAGCCCTGCCCCGGCTCGGGGGACGGGCCGAGCGTCTGGTGAGACGGCGAGTCCAAACCCGAGTCCTCCACGTTCTCTGGGGACGAGGAGTCGGACGAGAAGGCGGCGTCTGTGCAAAGGTTCAAGAAGATTACGCTCTAGTCTGCCATTACAGAAGTTATAATCCAAGACACGGCCGGATCATTACTTTCTATTTTACTGTATTTTCCGGACTATAAGTTGCACCTTTTTTCATAGTTTTGGTCGGGGTGCGACTTATACTTATATACTTATACTCCGGAGCGACTTATATGTGATATTATTTGTCATTTTCACACTTGCAACCGCATTTCATACTCCAGTGCAACTTATATATGTTTTTTCTTCTATTCTGCATTTTTTGGCTGGTGCGACTTATACTCCAGAAAATATGGTATAAATTTTAAATCTCATTATTGATGCAAAACTACTTATACAACATACTACGGTGCATTCAAGGACCAATATGTGTTGCAGTTACTATAGAAACAGTCCGTGTGCCATTATAAGATGTGTAAGAACTCTCTTTTCACGCGTAGAGAGCAAATTTGATTATTTCTGTTTTTATTTGTACATTATTGCTTGTTTGTGTGCAAATTAAGATGTTTTTTATGCTTTATTTGTCATATTTTGACCTCATAAACGGTCACATTTGTGCAGAAGTTTACACGTGTGATATAAACCTGTAGTAACACCTGCAACTGCAAATTACTTTTGTTGTGCTGGAATGTTTTGATTGTTTTTTGATTATGAATGGTAAAATAGCATAGCAAAGCAGAGGAAAATACTGCAAGAACATAACACAAAAGCACTGAAGAGGATGCACTGGAAAAGAATGACAAGATCCGGTGTTAAAAAGTGCTTGAATTAAGTTGTTTTCTCATTTTAAGTGAGAAATTGCCTGGTTTTATTTTAATTTTTGCTAAAACAATACATTTTCTGCTTGTTTCATTGGCAAATCTGATATAAAAGACTCAAAAATATACTCAAATCAAGATAATTCAAGCACGTATTCACTTACTGTGTGATTTAAGATTGTCACTTTTTCCAGCGTGCTCTTATATAAACAATGCTTGATTGATAAATGTTGTGAAATTGTCATGGTTACGAGTCTTACATTCAGAGAGCCCGAAGGCGCTGCGGTCTCGGAGCTGATCTCTCCCGTCAAAGCTCTTGGACTTGAAGGCCGTCTCGAGCGGCGGCCCGAACAGACCGTCGGACACGGACGCCGCCGAACTCGACCTGAGCGACAAACAAACAGCACGGGACCGGGACATTTGTCGGGTTTAGGACGAGGAGCACCGTGGCAACTACACTTTACACACGAGCACGCTGTTAAGGGCCTCAGGTATGCAGGAAAATGTGAAAATGTGGAGGATTCAACAAAAAAAAATGAACAAATTTGTGTTTCAATCAAGGATAAACGGAGAAATGATCTGAATTTAAGTGGGTAATTTATGTGGGTCCTTTTCTGACTCTTAAAGGTTGAATGGACGATTTTTTTGGCCCAAATCTGAGTCTCATTTCCTCGTGGCGTGGACTGCCGATTAGTCCTGCCACGTATCAATCATAAAATGCTCGTCCCCATGAGAGTAGCACGTTTCCGCGTGTCTAAGCGCATTGATCTATCATAATATAGTTCCCTCAGTGTACGGGACAAAATGATGACGGAGAAAGACAGTTCGAGCTGACTCTGAAGAGACGGAAATCTACGGGAGACGAGAGATGCGATGCCGAAAATCGTCCATTGCGCCTTTAAGCCTCAACTAAAACATTTAATCACATATTTTATTCATTTGAGTTCAGCGTTTAAGAATTGTAAATTGTCTCCTAGTTCTGTTTAAAAAGTGTCGTTTAACACTGGGTTTCAGAGTGATGAAAAATAGCAATAAAAGCATATATTTTCATATTGTCAGCCAAGAACAAAAGCTTCTACAATACATTACTATAAATAGTAAAGGGCCATGATTGACAGGCGAATGAACCAATCAGGGTAATGACATATTGGAGAGGAAATGTCTTTTATTATGGTTTAACGCGCTTTGAGATCTGATTCCAGAACCTTCTGCGTTTGAACTGAACATCAGAGGGGCTGTCTAGTCAGGTAAATTACAAAATTAAAATTAAATAAGAAGTTGTGGAAATACATAAACATATTAATGGGTCAGTCAAATGTATTCCAAGAGGGAGTTTTCACAAGACGACAAGCAGCTCGCCACTATCTACAAAAAAATAACGCATCTATTCTTTCCAACTTTTTACGTAAATAGAGAGTCTCCTCAGCGCAGACACAGGAGAAGTGGTCTCACCTGCAGTGGTCCGGGCTGGACGTGGACCTCCCGAGCGTGTCCTGTTCACCGTCTGCGAAAGGCCAGAAAAAGACACGGCGACGGTCAGAGATTACGGAGAGCGCAACGTCCCAAAGCGGCACTTATCAACAGTTCCGGGCCGTTTGTCGAGACGCAGAGACGAGACGTGGTCAAGAGGAGATAAGATTGTGAGAGGGGAAATTTAAAAGACGGTTCCATGGGACGTTACGGCGTTCGCTGGGACGAGGACGGGTCAAGACTGGCGTTTCAATGGGCAAAATGAAGGCGTTTTGTCCTGGTTTATGCTTAATATCTCTGTAATAACGAGGCCAATCTGCATAAAACTAAAACGAGCTCATAGTTAAACACATTTTCTTTCAGTGAAAATGGACTTTAGTGGAATTATTTACCGTATTTTCCAGAGTATAAGTCGCACCAGCCAAAAAATGCATAATAGAGAAGAAAAAAACATATATAAGTCGCACTGGAGTATGAAATGCAGTTACGAGTGTGGAAATAACAAATAATATAATAATATATAGTATAAGTCGCACCCCAGCCAAAACTATGAAAAAAGGTGCTTATAGTCTTATAGTCCGGAAAATACGGTAATCACAATTTTGTAGTCAGTGGAAAGAAAATAGAGCGAAATTTAAAGTGAAGTGACGCAGTGCTGAAACGATTAAAATGAACAAAAATAGTAATAAAAAAACAGAAATTGTCTTCTTAATCGATTAGTCTAGTGATAATTATTTAGATAAATCCATTTGTTTTTTAGGAATTCTTTATGAAACGTAAAATAACAGTTTGACTCGTCAACAACTAAAATAATCGTTAGTTGCAGCGCTTTGTAGACCCGATCCTTCAGAACAAAAGAGTTTAAGCACGTTTTCGGTTCATTCATGTCATAATTTCTGTCTGAAACTGTGACATTAGATCACAGAAAGTCATAAACGCGTCTAATTAGCCAGAATGCGACCTTCCTCTGCCTCCACAAACAGCTGTAGATTTAAGAGCACTTCCCGCGGCTCCTGCGGCGCTGAAACCTACTCGGCGAGGCTAAGTGTTGATGATAAAACATTGTGACTAAGGCGAGGCTGTGGAGCGCGTGCGAGGTCCAGCAGGGAGCAGATTTATGGAGGTGTTTTGGGTCAATACAGGGAATTCCCCACTGTGGACAGGAGAGTGTGCAGCTGGTGTAGTTTCACACTCATGACACGACTAAAACCACTTCTTCTACAGTCTGCGTGTCATCAAATGGATCAAATAACTTCAAATATGCGAGATGATTTAGTTTAGACTCGACTTATTGCTCTTTGTACCAAATCACGACCGTCATAAAACAATTAAACTTAACTGTTTGCAACACATTTCTACCACCAAAATGATTCACCACAGGACTGTCACGATCATTGCTATATCGTAATATTTTTTGTTTAAATTTCTTTTGTACAAATAGGGGATTTTGGGTTATTTTTTTAAAGTATGATGAGATTTGAGCTGTTGAGGGTCGAATGAGTAACTTCTAAGGACTACGTGTTATTCTGCAATGTATTTATTACAACTTATGTTTTTTTTTAATGATTATACATTTAGAAAAAGGTTTATCCTGCATACAGCAGTTTTAATATGGAGATTTAAAAAAAAGAGTTAAATATCGCACTTCAAAATGGGTTATTATTGTGTGGAAAGTAACTAATTACAAATACTCACGTTACTGTAATTGATAAGATAAGATATTCCTTTATTGTCCACACATGGGGAAATTTAATTGTAATTTTTTTCATTGTATTTTTTTTTTATTTAAAAATGTCATTGTATTATTTCATTGTAATAATTGAGTAAAACATTTTGGGATAATTGTACTTTATTTTAGTTGATTTTTAAAAGTGTAATTGTACTCGAGTATAATTTTAGCCATGTAATTGCAATTTGTTACATTTAAAATCCCTATGAGTCGTGAGAACATCTGAGAACCAATCACCCCCTTGTCTCACTCCTGTCTCTGCGCCTCTCTATCACTGCATCGCCCGCTCTGATTGGATCGGGCTCAGAGAATATGAAGATTGACATTTAAAACAACTGATTCCCACTTTAAAACTGTTTATTTAATCAAGTTTTGTACAAAAGACTGATCTAAAATGATACTGAAACCATGTTAAAAGTTGTTTTCTAGAGTATTTTTGACTTTTCCTGAAGCACAGATTTGGTCCCAGTGATTGTGCTTGTAATGGAGTACATTTTATTCATGTAACTGTACAAATATTCAGTACTATTATTACAGGTCTTGTTCACTATATTTAGTTTGTAGGCACTTTTCACAACTTTTGCCATCAACAATTAGCATTAGCAGGTAGTGTTACTTCCTGGTTTGTGGCCGATGAAAACGCTTTTCTTAAATAGACGCAGGCAGCACACAGTGGTCTCATTTTGACCATAAGAGCTGCTTTTACAATAAATACACACATTTTACTCTACTATATACAAATCAAGTACAGACCCTTTAATTCTACTTAACTTGTGCAGATTAGTCTCTGAAATGTGTCTTTCTTTGCGCTGACAACATTCTGACACGTTAAGTTTTACGGGAAAACTGTTAAGAAATAATTTTCTCACTGCTCATTTAACAATTGACAAATGTATTCTTGCTACTTTCCTCAGACAGATTAGAGTTCTGATACAATAGCATGTGTATAACTGTAGACTTATCATTTTCCCTGTTTATATATATATATACATATTTCCACTAAACAAACCCATGTGTAACTTACCCTTGTGTGCCGCGCCCTCACTGTCCTCGGACCGGCCTCCTGCGGTGCTCGAGTTTCCTAAAAATCATCCAAAACATTCGATTTACAGAGATTTGGTCAGGTTTTTCATTAAAAACGTGTCAAAAAGGGTGCGGATATTTTGTTATTAAGACTTACTGGAAAGATGCTTTTTCACTGGTGGCTAAAGGTGAAAAAGAGAAAAATGGTAAAAAATTGATTAAATGCTGAAGCTCAACATTTACAGAGCCAATAACATCTAAAAGGTTGCTTTTTATAACAATATTAATGTGTAAAGCCTTAAAAAGTGTGTAAAGAAATGCTAAATCATTCAAAATTGCAGAAGGAAAAGCAAAAGTAATTTTCAATAGAGGAATTTAAATTAAGCTCAAATGAACTTTGGCACTTTGCATTTTTTATGAAGGAAAAAAAAACATATTTTTAGGTTTTACTGGACAAAAACTTACAGAAATGTTGAGTTCACAATAGTTTTTCATTTCATTTGTGTGTACTTTTTACATATTTTACCACAAATTGTACTTTTTGTGACGCTCGTGTACACGTTCGGGTCGAGAGAATTACATTTTTTGCCCCTTTTGTGACAGAATCAGACATTTCTCATTCGGAAACTCAAATCTGTTGCTTCATTTCGTTGCTACGGAGACTTAAAATCGTTATCATTTCGATCTGGCGTCAGTAAAATCAACCTGCCTGCTGCCGTCTGTTCGGGGGCAGAGTGAGCGCGCCGACCGTGGCCTTCAGCTCGCGGTCCACGGCGGCCGCGCTGCTCCGGTTGCCGCTGGCGACCGGGCGGATCTGGATGTGGAACTTCTTGGGCTCCTCGTCGTCGAAGTCTGAGTCGCTGGAGTAGAAGTTGTGCTCCTTCTCCTCGGCGCAGCGTTCTGAGGGCGTCGTCAAGGGAACCGACCCTTAAAAAGGAGTTTAACACTGACTGCAGACCCCACATTGACCCCTCATTTTACTCAGAATTATCAGATCCACTACGAGGCTGCAAATACATTTATATAAGAGCAGTTTCCATGTACAAAACCAGACTAAAACACAAACTGATGACGCAATGACCTTTAAAAATCATGAATGTAACGGAAAATCACTATTACCGTATAGTCCGGACTATAAGTTGCACCTTTTTTCATAGTTTTGGCCGGAGTGCGACTTATACTTATATGCTTATACTCCAGTGCAACTTATATGTGTTTTTTTTCTTCTCTATTATGCATTTTTTGGCTGGTGCGACTTATAGTTCAGAAAATACGGTAATTGACTTTGTTTATTGTTTTTTTGCTTTACTTTTTGGGAGCGGTGTCTGTAAAGCCTTTTTGGTCCGTCACTTTTCTTTGAACAAGTGCCAAATAAATACATAAATTAATAAAAAATAAGGTTAATTTATTTGTAGAGTGGTATTTGATATACTGTGTTTAGTTCAGCTCCACCAACAACACATTTAGTTTATCTGATTCAAACTACAGGTATTTGTGGGAAGTAACTATTGCACAGAAAATACATCATCAGAATGCTAAATTTGAGTAATTGTTACATTTTCATGTAGTGTTAAGTCAAAATGGCTGCTGAAAATATAGTCGAAGCTTAAGAAATAAACGACTTAATTATGCATTAGTGGGAAAACACAGCTCTTGTGGTGAGTTTTTCTCCTCTAATTAGTGATAAACAAATACTTAACAAGCGGTGCAACAAATATAGCGCCGTTTTTAATCCTGAATCATGTTTTCACACTGTGACAAAAAGCAACTCAAAGTATCCTAAGTATTCAGAGCAAACGGAACACATTATACATTATGTTTTAATGGAAGAATGTGCGTATTCTGCAACATTTTAAAACAATCCTTCCCACAACTGATTATTGAGTGAGTGAAAAAATGAAGATATTGACCAAACTGAAATGTGCAAAACCTGAATTCAATGTTTTTTTTAGGGGTAAAAGCGGTGTCGTGTTTCAAACGAGGACATAAGGTGATATTTTAGAACCTTTGATGGTAATTTTGTACAATACTTCAACAAACTTTGATTTAATAGTTATAACCATCCACTAAAAGGCGATTTGTGCCAGAATTTAAAGACGAAATCAGTTTAAATCTAATACAACCAGTGCCATAAAGCATAAAAACAACAATGCAAACAAATTTTCTTTACGTTAAGATGATTTACAGATACGGATTACGCTTGAAGCCAAAGAAAGGAAGTTAAAATCTCAACTCAATCACGTTTCCATTCATCATTTACGCTGCAAAGGTCATTTTCATAGAGCGCTGTACTCGTAACACCGCTTTATCCATTAGCGTTTAACCAGTCGGACGCGTTTGGTCATTTGCAGTAATAAACGGCGACACGGATCGGGATAATTGTCCCGCTCTTTGCGCTAACGTGCTTGTGAATGGAGTCGGCGAGGCGCGACGAATGAGGCCGCGAACTCTGACCCCGGCGAGCTAACGACATTAACTCGACACCGGCATTCACAGCGAGCGACTAAAGCTGAGGACGAAGAGCATTTTTATTGTTCTGAAGCGAAGCGGCGTGGAAGACGGACACGGGACAGAACGTCACGTCACTAATTAGATATCATGACCAAAACACGATTATTATCATTTTCTTTTTCTTTGGATGGTCACATTTGGCTATATCATGTAACGCCGTCATTGCTTGAACAGTTGCTTGGCTTGAAACGTACGACTCCACAGCTGTTTCGAAAGCAATTACCGTATTTTCTGCACTATAAGTCGCTTTTTTCATAGTTTGGCCGGGGTGCGACTTATATGTGATAATATTCGTTATTTTCACACTGGCAACTGTATTTCACATGTTGATTATTTTCACACCAACAACCACAAGAGGGCGCTCTAGGCTCTAAGCGAAGAAGAAGAATCTGCACTTCCTCTTCCCCTGGAGTTTGTGGAGTTGTTTAGAAGTGACACAGAGGAAGAAGAATTCAATGGATTTAGTGATTTGGGGTAAAACTGATGCTTTGGTAAACGTGTTAGCATGTTCTTTATGCTATAGTTATCTGAATAACTGTTAATATGTTACGTTAACATACCAGACACTTAACACAGTTCTGTCTGTGTGTCATGTAGCTGAAGGTGTTAGCGTTAGCATACGTACACCTATTCACCATGTTCTCTAATCTGTTATTATTTTAAACTGCATTTCAAGATCAAATGTCTGTTTTTGGTCTTGGATTTTATCAAATACATTTCCCCCAAAAATGCGACTTATCCATTTTTTCTTCTCTGTTATGCATTTTTTTGGCTGGTGCAACTTATAGTCAGGAAAATGCAGTATTTAAGGCAACATGGAGAGGTCCGGGTCGTGTCAAAAGGATATCGTTTTGCGCGTCGTCGGCTCGTATGACGAAGCCCTCGTCGTCCACTTCCAGGGGCGAGTTCTGTGGAGGAGGAGGCAGACAGCAGCCGAGTCAGCCCAGGTTTGAACAAGCCGAGCGGGGCCTCATTTATGAAGCGCGCACTCGTGAAAAATGTCATGTACACGTCAAGTTTGTGAGCTATAAAAAGGCAACTTTGCGCGGTAATGAGCGGCCCAAGATGCCACGTAATGTTTCATAAATGAGACCCCAGCTCACTACACAGCCGGTCACGGGCCACGGGTATGGGTGGATCCCTCATTGTTATACAGGGGGAGAACAAGACACACTGACACCTAGTGGTGATCAGGAAAAGTGCAAAAAAGATGGCCTCTGGTGTTCTAATTCAGACTAGGATTCAGAAAGCAACACATACGGTCATCAAAATACGCAATAATATATGACAAAAGATCAGCATGTAAAAACAACGCTTGCTTCTTTGTTTTGATCACCTTTTACATATTACACCTTAAAGTCTTATGTCTGCGTTTGATATGTAAACAAAAATATTCTACAGACCTTTGTGGACTTGAAACATCCGTACAAAAAAAGTACAAATATAGGACGGGAACTTATAATATGAATGTGCATCAGTTACACAGAAAGCAGAAACACCATCAGTGCAATGTTTTTGTTTTGCTGTGTTTGAGGAACTTCCCCACGTTACAGATTATACATTTTTGTGTCGTCGGATTGTTCAGTCAAGATAAATATATTTAGAAATTTGCTAAAAAATTATAAAAAATGTATCACAGAATGGCAATTTTTTTAGGTTTATAATTTAACTTCCTGTTTTAATTGCTGACATCACATGAGGAAATTACCCAGCAAACACTGAGCAAAAAAAAAATTGAAATAATTTGACAGATAGAAATATATGAGAGCGACTTTATTTTGTTGAATTAATGTTTAGAGAGTGAAAAAAGTTGTTTCTTTGTGTAAATCCTGCATAAACGTTGACTGGAGTGAGTGTGATGTCACTTCCTGTCATTTTCTACCGACTTTTCAACATTTTTCTCCACAAATACCTACTCGATTGATGTAAAACTATAACGTATATGCACAAAAGGTACACATACACCACATAAAGTCAAAATTAGAAATCATAAAAACCTGTCATACGTCCCTCTAAGATGTAACGATGATGTAATAACTCACCTGTGCTTCCGTCATGACCGAATCCCTGAAAACACACAAAAACACAAACGTGTAAGAGGGTGTGACGTCTCCATAGCGACGCCGTGTGTTTGTCTGCGTCCTCACGTGGAGTCGGGCTCTTTGTCTCTTCTCCCGAGGCCTGGGATCCTGAAGGCTTTGCCCCGGTTCTTCTTCACTCCTTCAGGCGCCAGAGCTGTCATGTACTCCTCGAACCCGACCAGCGCTGCATACAAGCACGTTTACAACCGATTTTATTAAAGAGGAGATATCGGTCAAGGGCCTCCATCTGACGGAAATGTAGTGGTTTTAATTGAAATGAAAGGACTTAATTTATTCTTTATCCATATTAAGGCCTAAATTAGCCTAGATTAGTCTTGGTATTTTTCTCTTTAAGTTTTTACCATATTTTCTGGAGTATAAGTCGCACCTGCTAAAAAATGCATAATAGAGAAGAAAAAAACATATATAAGTCGCACTGGAGTATGAAATGCGGTTGCAAGTGTGAAAATAACAAATGATATCACATATAAGTCGCTCAGGAGTAAGTATACGTAAGTAGGTTTATAATTTCACTTCCTGTTTGTAATTGATGACATCACAGTAGGAAATTACCCAGCAAACCCTAGGCCAAAACTCATCTAATGTGACAATTTATTTTACATGACAAATAAAAATGTATGAGAGCGATTTTATTTTGTTGAATTCATGTTTAAAGAGTCAAAAAATACCTGCTCGATAAATGTAAAACTATAATTTAAACGTATGACAGGCACAAATACACCAAATAAAGTCAAAAATAGAAAACTGTAAAAACCTGTCATAGGCCCTTTAATCTCCCTGTAATCTCTATATCTCTAGAGACAAACTAAACCGGACAAACGGCGTCAGCTCGGTCGTACCTGGCCTGTCTTTGCCCGTTCCCTTCTGCTCTGCAAACTTCTGGATGAGGCTCTCGATGCCGATGTTCTCCACATTCTGCTTGAATTCCTCGTGGACCTGGAGCCAGAAACACGGGAGAGACTCGTTACAAAAGCAAAGGGACGGAGGCGCGCCTTTGATCCGGGCCCCGACGTACCTGTCCCACCTGAACGTGGGTGTCTTCTGTGGAGTGAGAGTAACCTTTGATGAGCCGCTTCATCTGACGCAGGTGAGACTCCTCGATGTCCTGGAATTTCTGAAGACGCGAAAAACGAACACAGGTCATGGCACGGCGATATTGACAACATGAATATCTCAGCATAACATTTAGACGATAATGTCTAATCCAACATAAACGTGTCTTTAAATGTGTTCGTTGAGGTTTAATAGTTAGACAAAAGTGACATGTCTGTAAAATGAATCACAAAACTGAAGAAATACCTCCTCAGACCTTTATTTGTCATGCTAAAACAGAACTTTGGCGACAATGTACGGACTCGAAAACCGCACGGGGAAACCTCCGTACCTCCTCCTCTGAAACTTGAAACGGAGTGTTTTGTGAGGCTCGGAGAAGACGCCGACGCTGTTAAATTTTGCTTAAAAATACAACTCCACGTGTGTTTTTGATGAGGAAACGACGTCAAAGCGTGGTTAAAAAGTACTTCTATACGAGAGCGTTAAACTGAGGTTGACCTTTGACCTGAACCCATTTTGTAGCACCAATAATGCACTCACCATCGGACGCAGAGCTCGGCCTTCTCAGAGCTAATTAGCCTCATACAATAGATCATCCTGGTCATTATCTCGAACGTAAAGCGCCGATCCCCTCGTTAAGGTTTGTAACAGGTTTCTATGGCAACAGCCGTAACCAAGGCGGTGCAGGGGGCGATTAATGCCACTGAAAAGGTCGCAATGTGAAACCTTCATTAAGTCGGGGAGAAGGTGCATTTTTTTCCACATCAACATTAAGTTCTTTAATGGTTTAATTCCAAACGTTTTCCACCTAAAGTTATATTTGGTCTTACGAGTACCACCTAAAGTTATATTTGGTCTTACGAGTACCACCTAAAGTTATATTTGGTCTTACGTGTACCACCTAAAGTTAGATTTGGTCTTACGTGTACCACCTAAAACTATATTTGGTCTTTGCAGTTCCTAAATCAGGTCTAGTACCGCCAATTTTGTTGGATTTTTGATCATTATTATAATAAAATACACAAAATATGCATTATAATGTGATTTTCAACACAAAATACTGGTAGTTACTATAAAATACCTTGTGGTCGTATCTTATTCAATATTGACCTTTCCATAAATATTCAGAAAAGGTCAAAATGTGTTAAATTATTATAAAGTACTGTGTCAAATTCAGAAGTTGCATGTGGGGCAATCAAACAAATTCAAAATTGTGATTACGTCATTCAATTCCAAAAGTGTCACAAATCACAACTAATAAAATATATCAGGTCTGCACTTTCAGGATATTTGACAGTTTAGAAGTAATTTGTTTGGAATGACTGTGATTTCAATTATAAGCCAATAAGACTGCTTAATCGCATCTAGAAAAAAAACATGTTTGTAATTTATCTGCTGGAGCGTTGGAGGCAAATGAGGGGCAGAATCACAGATGCGACGCGTGACAGACCTGCGCCGACTCGCTCATCCTTTGCTCGAAGTCTCCTCCTACTCGATTGTACTTCTCGATGCACAGGGCAAACGACTCTGCCGCTTTCTTGGACTTCAGCTCGGCCTGGTGAGACGGGGAGGGACAAATACTACATCACTGCAGTGGAAAAGTACTTTTGAGAAGGAAATAAACTCGTGACCACAGAACATCACACTGGATGAGAATAAGACAAAATAAGAGAAGAGAGTTTATTATTTGGGTACAAAAACAGCAACGACAAATATTAAAAATATCAAAAAAGAGATTCAAATAGGCTTATTAAAAACACAACGGCTTAACAGTATCAAATTATACTACCGGTATATATATATATATATATATATATTTTTTATGTCTCAGAATAAGATGGAATTTATGTAAAATTTAAACGTACAAGATTTAATGACACTGGGTTTGATGGTCAGGCCGGACGTACTCTTTCCTTCTAATAGTTCCAATTGTAAAAAGAAATGTAGACTAAACATGTGGAATCTGCGTTTCAGTTTTATGTAGCTTAAAGTGACGTATGACAAGTTTTTCCAATTTTCCAATTTTGACTTTATTTGGTGTATTTGTACCTGTTGTGCATATAGATTATAGTTTTACACCAATCGAGTAGGTATTTGTGGAGAAAACGTTGAAAAATCTGTAGAAAAATGACAGGGAGTGACATCACACTAGGGACATCACTCCTTCCTGCATAATTTAATTCAACAAAATAAAGTCACTCTCATACATTTCTATTTGTCAAATAAAAACAATTGTGACATTAGATGAGTTTTTACCCAGTGTTTACTGGCTAATTTCCTAGTGTGATGTCATCAATTACAAACAGTAAGTGAAATTATAAACCTAAAAAAATTATCTATTCTGTGACAACCTGTTTACAATTTTAAGCAAAATTCAAAATATATTTATCTTAACTGCATTTTAGTTCAACGAGTCGTCCGACCTGTAGGGGGCACTTTAAGTTCAAATCTAAACTAAAAATGACCGAAATAATTGTATTTTTCTCTGTCAAAATGTATTTAAAACTGATTATTGGTGTTTTTTATGTGCTGGTTCTGTGATTTTAATGCATTTTAATGATCGAAAAGCACTTTTTATTCAGGGCACACAGTGGAGCTGGGCGTCGGGTGCAATTCTCACCTTCTCCACCTCCTTCTGTGGCGCTCCTTCCTTCTTGAGTCGCTCCAGCTCCAGACACTTGGCATGATATCCCTCCTTGGACTTCTGCAGGTGCCCGTTCTGAACCTGCAGGGCCTGCACCGCCTCCACCGTGCCCACCAGCTCCTCCTTCGTCTGCAACACGTCAACCATGTCATACAAACGCCCACGTTCTGCCGATCAAACGGGGCGACGGCGCGAGCGGACGCAGGAGTCATTGGATTTTGGCGAGATGAATGAGTTTGGGTGTCCATTCGGCTGGACAGATGGGAGGAGCTACACTTTCTCACGCGCTGTTCCAAAATACTGACAACCAGATTCATCTTATTCAGTTATTTCAGGCTGATTTATCAATTTATTCACATTACCGTATTTTCCGGACTATAAGATAAGATAAGATAAGATATTCCTTTATTGTCCCACATGGGGAAATTTCATTGGTGCAACGCAGGTAGATACAGAAGAACAGATGTCACACTGGAGTATAAGTCACACTGGAGTATAAGTCGCACTGGAGTATAAGTCGCACCAGCCAAAAATGCATAAGAGAGAAGAAAAAAAATACATATAAGTCGCACTGGAGTATGAAATGCGGTTGCAAGTGTGAAAATAACAAATAATATTACATATAAGTCGCTCTGGAGTATAAGTATATAAGTATAAATATAAGTATAAGTCGCCAAAATTATGAAAAACGGTGCGACATGTAGTCTGGAAAATACAGTATTTTTGGGCGATTGTGTCTTTTTAGAGAAATGCGCTGTATCTAACAAAGTAGACGAGACATTTACTAGAATGTTCCACACTTTAGCATTAAATAGAGAAGGGACAAGACATACCTCACGAGATTGGGTTCACGAGATGAGATCTCGACATATTTTTAAATAAATTTAGTTCACAATTTTGGCGTCACAATTTGCATTTATTTCAGTCATTTATTTGCTGTTGCTGTTTAACTGCTTTTTAACCCTGAATTTTAAAAAAATCCATTAAAATAAAACCCGTTGTAAAGTGCATTTGTCGTTTTAAAGATAAGGTGACGATGTTGCAGAATAATATAACGTGACATGCTGATGACTCGTGACGTGGACTCGTGACGCAGACTTGTGACTCGTGGCGCGGACGGGCGACGCGGACATGTCAGGTTTACCTTGCGGTGGACCTTGACCTGCTCCTCGCCGTAGCGGTTGATGTCTCGGATCAGGTCGTTCATCTTCCTCATCAGCTCCAGGTGACACAGGGCCAGTTTGTCCGCAGACACTCGGAACACGTCCCACATCGGAGCGAACGTCCTACAAGCGACACAGGCTTTAGTCACGTGTTTGACAATCCTGTAACGTCAAATTAAAACTGCTTTTCTCCACAGCGATGTCATTGCTTTGTCCAGAATGCTCCACAGTATGGCATTAAACTAACTTATTTCCATAGTGAAGGTGAAGCCACAAGGAGAGACAGAGTAAAAGTAACGGAGTAAATGTAAAGGAATAAATGTAACGGAGTAAATGTAGGGGGGTAAATGTAGCGGGGTAAGTGTAACTAAGTGAATGAAACAGGGTAAATGTAGCGGAGTAAATGTAATGAGTAAATGTTATGGAGTAAAAGTAAAGGAGTAAATGTAACAAAGTCAATGTAACTGAGTAAGTGTACCTGAGTAAATGTAACAGAATAAGTGTAACTGAGTACATGTAACAGAGTAAGTGTAACTGAGTATATTTAGCCGAGTACTGATGCCCTAATGCCATATTTTAGAACGTTTCAGACAAAACCATAACATCTCTATGGCGACAGGCAGGTGTGGACCCCTAATCAGAAAAGTCACATTGTGAACCTTTAATAATTCTGAATGCAAAAACAGATTAAAGGAACTATACTGGATTTTAAACAGTTTGCAGCGGCCCAAAGTTATTCCTCACTTTTTTAGCTTTTACTTCATCATTACATTTTTAAAAATCGGGTGCAAATATATTTTCTTAATTCTCTGTTTCACGGACATTTTCTGTGTGAATCCTTTAAGTTAAACTCCAAGCGGCTTCTGTATTTGAATGTTTACGGCTTGCTCAGACTGGAAATGCGCTGGCAGTTCAAAGCGGTACATGGGGGATGAGTGATACGAGTGATACGAGCGAGGCAGATAACACCTACTGCAGAACTCCTGTGAATTTGTTAAAGTCCTGACAAGTGCAAATCCCACATTGGGCCTGATCCAAAACTCTGAAACTCGCTGCAAAGACACAGCTCATCACTATTTGGAGGCTCCAGAATGTGAGCGCTCAGCATTTTGTCCAACCTAAAACAGTTTTGCTTCTTGTCAAGAGTAAACGTATTATGATTTATAAAAGAAGTGCAGTGGAGTATAAACAGATGCTTATTTTTTTTTAATTACATTACAAACTGGGCTGGCCTACATGAGAAAATACTATCAAGGATTTGTTTTTGTCTTTAGCAAACAAAAATGGCTTTTAGTAGTGAAAAATCAACACAAATATTATTAAATATGACAAAAACAGCCAGATATAAAAAGTTATTTACATTTAGGTCATTTTTCTAAACTATAGATTAAACTAAAAAGACATAATTTTGCTTCAAATTTTTTTTAATAATATTTCTTGGTTCTTACGATTGTATTGTCACCTGAATAATCACAATTAGGGATCTCAAGATTATGAGGTTAATCAAACGCCAAAGGTCACAGGCTCTCAGGTCATATAACCACAAGAACCCAAAAATAATAATCGTGACAATTTTAGAAGCAAAACTAAGCTTTTTTTTTTTTTTTGGCTTTCACAATTTTACAATTCATAAAGCTGGTCACACACTTGAGGAACAGTAACACGTTAGACCACGGGAATGAAAGCAAATTAAAGATTCTGACCATAATCAAAACACACATATTTGATTATCACTATTATGGATTAACCTCATAACTTTGACATCCCTCGACACCATCAATCGATCGTTATACGACTAACGACACGTCCACATCTTAATTGCTCTTCCATTTGCATTATAACCCGTTTATCTGTCAGATAAAAAGTGCTAAATACTGATAAATTGACAGAAAATGACATTCTCTTTACACTCTGCTTACCCGAGCGAGGCCGCGTGTGAATTATGAATATGGACATTTGCCGTGCGCAGATGGCTCTCATTCATATCTCATGCGCAGACATAACCGTAAGGCTCTTGTGTTTGCGTCGCCGCGGTGACCGGACATATGGCTGAACGTAAACGGGGCGAGGGCGGGGCCGTCTTGTGCCACTTACCCGAGCGCGCTGCCGTTGCTCGCCGTCTTGGCCAGTTTGCTCATGGACTTGGAGTAGTTCTCCTCGATGGCCGCCCTGCGAACACAAGCGCTCCGGTCAAAGTACTTTATGTACACCGCACTTTTAAAGGGGTACTGTGTAATAATACTGTGTAATAAGATAAGATATTCCTTCATTGTCCCGCATGGGGAAATTTCATTGATGCAACGCAGGTAGATACAGAGGTAGATACAGAAGAAAAGAACAGATCACTTATAGGAAGTTTGAAAAACACTCTCAGTAGAAGATCTCCTATAAACAAAAACTCCCATAGACAAAACCTCCCATTTCCCAACAAGGGATGGAGGGGGAAAATAGTAAAGATAAAAATAAATAATAAGTAAATAAATAAATACATAAATACCATTGCATGTGGTCATGACAGTAATTGCACATGAATATGTGTCACAACGGCACATGAATTTCACAGTAATAATTGCACATGAATCACGACAGTAATTGCACATATGACAGAATTGCACATGGTTAGGTCAGTATTGCGAGTGTTCAGGACTAACAGTGTTTGTTATAAAGTCTGACAGCAGCAGAAGGAAAGACCTGCAAAACGTCTCCTTCACACAGCGAGGGTGGATCAGTCTCTCACTGAAGCTGCTCTCCAGAGCGGACAGAGTGTCCTGCAGGGGGTGACACTCATGGTCCAGCATAGATGTGAATCTAGCCAGGACCCTCCTGTCCCCCACC
This sequence comes from Eucyclogobius newberryi, assembly GCF_026437365.1. Classification (NCBI taxonomy): domain Eukaryota; kingdom Metazoa; phylum Chordata; class Actinopteri; order Gobiiformes; family Gobiidae; genus Eucyclogobius; species Eucyclogobius newberryi. The sequence goes on from NW_027316532.1 coordinate 21,686,239, forward strand.
TCCTGCACCGAGTCCAGAGCACAGCCCAGGACGGAGCTTGACTTCTTGATGACTTTGTCCAGCCTCAACAGTAATGTTGAGGATACATACATAATTCCTTTAAATTAAATGAACCCTTTTGGCAGTATTTATTCAACGCATAAATACAGAATATAAAAATTGCGCTCATGCATAAAATAAATCTATATATGTTACTTTTCATTCACTGTAAATTTTTTATGTTTGTTTATTTTTTTTTAACCTATAGCAGATTTGAATTGTTTTTCTTTTTGACTTATATAGGTAGTTTTATCATTGCTCATTGTTTTATGTTGCACAAAAACACCAAAGCAAGTACTTATGTTTGTGAATTCTGCTTATTGACAAAAGGCAATAAACCTTTTCTGATTCTGATTCTGAAATAGAGCTGCTTCACATAAACTCGGCTTCAGTGAATCGATGGTGAGACGCAGGAGAACAAGATGCTGGAAATGGCAATCAATTACCGTATTTTCCGGAGTACAAGAAAAATGCATCATAGAGAAGAAAAAAACATATGTAAGTCGCACTGGAGTATAAGTTATATACGCTTTTGAGGGAAATTCATTTTATCAAATCCAAGACATGACGCACAGACAACAAACTGTGGTAAGTGTCTGGTATGTTGATGTAACATATTAACAGTTATTCAGATAACTATAGCATAAAGAATATGCTAACAAGTTTACCAAAGCATCAGTATTACCCCAAATCACTAAATCCACTGAATTCTTCTTCCTCTGTGTCACTTCTAAACAACTCCACAAACTCCAGAGGTAGAGGAAGTGCAGATTCTTCTTCTGCGTCGCTTAGAGCCTAGAGCGCCCTCTTGTGGTTGTCAGTGTGAAAATAAAACTATATACCGGAAAATATGGTACTTTATTAGCAAAAGATCAAAAAATTTTGATGTTTTTTTCTCACAATGATGAATAAAATGTGTTATTGTGACATCCAGAACCTCCTGCGTTTGAACAGAAGGTAGGACGGACTGGCTCACTGTCTTCCAGCAGCGCAAACATTTAAAGATTTAAACGGTTTTATCGCACGCGTAAATTGTCCTCTAAACTGCCCCATAACATTTACAACCTGCACTAACAGCCGAAACCTCCACTTTCTGTGCGATGAACATCGATTTGGCCTGTGACAACAAACCATTCTGAAGAGCTAATTATTACTAGAATAAAAGGACAACAAACACCAACACAATAACCCAAAAGGATGATAAATATACACGTCATTAATAAACACAATACAAACATGTCTAACTCAATACTCGTCTGATACCACGGTGAACAAACACTAAAAAGACAAACTAATAAGTATAGTATAACGTGGTCTAGTTAGATCAAGACCATTTTAAAATTAAGAAAGAATGAAACTTATTGTCACTAGTTTAAATCTGTAGTAGTTTTAGTACTTAAACTAGAATTAAAACTGCACTAAATTGCAATACTAAAACTAAAATTGAAAGTAGCAATAATTTAAACTCAATATTGATACTCAAAAAGCAGGACTAAAGCAGGACTAAAACAGGACTAAAGCAAGACTAAAGCTGGACTAAAGCTGGACTAAAGCAAGACTAAAACAGGAATAAAACAGGACTAAAGCAAGACTAAAGCTGGACTAAAGCTGGACTAAAGCAAGACTAAAACAGGAATAAAACAGGACTAAAGCAAGACTAAAGCTGGACTAAAGCGGAACCAAAGCAGGACTAAAGCTGGACTAAAGCTGGACTAAAGCAAAACTAAAGCAGAACTAAAGCAGGACTAAAGCAGGACTAAAGCAGGACTAAAGCGGGACTAAAGCAGGACTAAAGCAGGACTAAAGCAGGACTAAAGCGGGACTAAAGCGGGACTAAAGATGATTATTCCACAATCTACAGCTCAAATGTTACTCAATACTTTTGTTTACTTCGTCAAAATAGTAGTTATTGCAGTAACGCTGGTCTGAAGATAATAAAAGTTGAATACTCTAAAGTCCCAGTAAACGAGGCCCAGTAAATGAGGCCCAGTGAATGAGGCCCAGTGAATGAGGCCCAGTGAACGAGGCCCAGTAAACGAGGCCTAGTAAATGAGGCGCAGTAAACGAGGCCCAGTAAATGAGGCCTAGTAAATGAGGCCTAGTAAATGAGGCCTAGTAAATGAGGCCCAGTAAACGAGGCCCAGTGAACAAGGCCCAGTGAACGAGGCCCAGTAAATGAGGCCCAGTGAATGAGGCCCAGTGAATGAGGCCCAGAGCAGCAGAGAAGTATAAACACATGTGTGTCGTTGTGCTGCTGCTGTTGCTGAAGCTGTTACTACGGCACCGTGGCAACACATCATTTATTTATGCCAGAGATATTTGACCTGGTAAATATTTAAACAGTTCTGATTAGAAAAGGACATAGATTAAAGTGGCTGTAAAGAAAAAAGGCTTTTAAAGTGAAAAATGCAACTGACAAAATAAATCCAGTGAGAAAGATGGTTGTACTTTTATAGAAATATGTCGGTGTAATCCCTCATTCGTCCAGGCGTGTTCCATAGTAGAAAAAGCTTCAGTTGTAGTCATCTGGACTCAGTTTGAAAAAATAGACGTTTCGACTCTCATCCAAGAGTCATTGTCAATAACAGAATTTAGGTCGAGAACTCCGATATTAATACTGTTCTGTGGGCGGGTCTTACCACAGAACAGTATTAATATCGGAGTTCTCGACCTAAATTCTGTTATTGACAATGACTCTTGGATGAGAGTCGAAACGTCTATTTTTTCAAACTGAGTCCAGATGACTACAACTGAAGCTTTTTCTACTTTTATAGAAACATAATAAACAGTGTAAAAATAGGTGAGACTGTGACAGTGAAACGGCTGAAAGGTTTTATGGCCGACAACTGCTGCCACCGTTTTTCACGATTCATCAAAACAAGACCAGGACTAAAGCGGGACTAAAGCAGGTCTAAAATGGGACTAAAGCAGAACTAAAGCAGGACTAAAGCGGGTCTAAAGCAGGTCTAAAATGGGACAAAAGCAGGACTAGAACAGGACTAAAGCGGGTCTAAAGCGGGACTAGAACAGGACTGGAACAAGACTAAAGCAGGACTAAAGCGGGACTAAAGCAGGTCTAAAATGGGACAAAAGCAGGACTAGAACAGGACTAAAGCAGGACTAAAGCGGGACTAGAACTGGAGTAAAGCGGGTCTAAAAGGACTAAAGCGGGTCTAAAGCAGGACTAAAATGGGACAAAAGCAGGACTAGAACAGGACTAAAGCAGGACTAAAGCGGGACTAGAACTCGAGTAAAGCGGGTCTAAAAGGACTAAAGCGGGTCTAAAGCAGGACTAAAATGGGACTAAAATGGGACTAAAGCGGGACTAGAACAGGACTAGAACAGGAATAAAGCAGGACTAAAGCAGGACTAAAGCGGGTCTAAAGCGGGTCTAAAACGGGACTAAAGTGGGACTAGAACAGGAATAAAGCAGGTCTAAAGCAGGACTAAAGCGGGTCTAAAGCGAGACTAAAACGGGACTAAAGCAGGACTAGAACAGGACTAGAACAGGAATAAAGCGGGTCTAAAGCGGGTCTAAAGCGGGACTAAAGCGGGACTAAAGTGGGACCAAAGCGGGTCTAAAGCGGAACTAAAGCGGGACAAAAGCGGGACTAAACCGGGTCTAAAGCTGGACTAAACCGGGTCTAAAGCGGGACTAAAGCGGGACTAAAGCGGGACTAAAGCGGGACTAAACCAGGTCTAAAGCAGGACTAAAGCAGCACTAAAACGGACTAAAGCAGGTCTAAAGCAGGACTAAAGCAGGACTAAAACAGGACTAAAGCAGGTCTAAAGCAGGACTAAAGCAGGACTAAAGCAGGACTAAAGCAGGTCTAAAGCAGGACTAAAGCAGGACTAACGCAGGACTAAAGCGGGACAAAAGCGGGACAAAAGCGGGACAAAAGCGGGACAAAAGCTAAAAAGAAACCCCTGCTGTCCAAACTCGAGTCTTCTTAATAATGTTCGTCGTTAAAATAAAACGGGCTTGAAAGAATATTATAATTTGGCACATTCTTTACAGTAAACCTCGTCTTTGCAAACTTCCAGCAATAGACCTTTGTCAACAGGAGCTTTCCCACATGTCATTCCATTCTTCCAGCTCCACACGATACAAACATCCCTCTATGTGGCTTCCTTCTCCGTTTTTGTTTTTCACATTATCACGACGACCTTTCAGAAGCTCAGAACTGATTGCCCGGCTGAGTTGGCGCGGATCTCCAGCTGCTGCGCCGTTCTATTTCCTCCTCTGTGATTGTCGCTCGCCGTCGGCCGTCAACAGATAATTCAATTTCCCTCCTCGAGAAATCTGCGCCGGGTTTTCTCAATCAGCAGCGGATCAATGCTGTGTTTGTGCGGGCGAAGGCTGAAGACCACGCCGGGACGTCTGCGCGCGGTTGATTAGTAATGTGCCCGCGTAACTGCCGCACGGCCAGGATTACGACTTTAATGGGTCAATTTTAATCATGCATTGAGCGAAATGAAGGCTGCAGTGAGGCAGCTTTCACTCGTGGGATACGACATAACACAATTGCTGTTTAAAAGCCTCAATTTGAATGTTTACACGTTTCCCTTTCAAACGTCAACAGCAGTGAAGGCAGCATTGCAACAGTATTATTCGCAAAAATGACTCCTAAATACCATGTTTTCCGGACTATAAGTCACACCATTTAACATAGTTTTTTCCCGGGGTGCGACTTATACTCCAGAGCGACTTAAATGTGATATTATTTGATGTTTTCACACTGGCAACCACAAGATGGCGCTCTAAGCGACGCAGAAGAAGAATCTGCACTTCCTCTACCTCCGGAGTTTGTGGAGTTGTTTAGAAGTGACACAGAGGAAGAAGAATTCAATGGATTTAGTGATTTGGGGTAAAACTGATGCTTTGGTAAACTTGTTAGCATGTTCTTTATGCTATAGTTATCTGAATAACTGTTAATATGTTACATTAACATACCAGACACTTACCACAGTTCTGTCTGTGCGTCATGTAGCTGAAGGTGTTAGCGTTAGCATATGTACACCTATTCACCATGTTTTCTAATCTGTTGAATTGCATTTCAAGATGAAATGTCTGTTCTTGGTCTTGGATTTTATCAAATAAATTTCCCCCAAAATGCGACTTATACTCCAGTGCGACTTATATATGTTTTTTTCTTCTCTATTATGCATTTTTTGGCTGGTGCGACTTATATTCCGGTGCGACTTATAGTCCGGAGAATACGGTATGTTTCTCTCGACCTGTGAAGATGCTGGCAGCTTGTTCTACGTTTCTATCGCTGGGAAAGTGCGAGTGCCGCGATCGCACGTCTGCCCACGCTCGCTCTCGGCGGCCAAACTCACCTCTCGCGGACAAACTCGGCGAGCTCTTTGGCCGCCAGCTGGCCGTGCTTCATGTTGTGGTAGAGCACGTCGAAACCGGCATTTTTCTCCCCCTGTCAGAAATAAAGATCATGTCAGCAACAAATAACATCTTGTCAGAGTTGCAATACTGGTGATGGTCCATTTATATTTTCTGTTTAGATAGATAGATAAATAAAAAGAAATAAAAGAAAATAAAGAAAATGAAGAAAATAATTAAAGGGTTCAAACAAAATACTATTGTAAATGTTGTTTTGAAGATATGCAAAATTTAAATTTTGAGTATATTGATTATATAGTTAAAAAAATGCTACAAAAAGAGCAGATTAAAAATAAAAATGCTAAAAGTTTCATGTAGTAAACTGTCAAATAAGGGTATAGAGTGATATTTCTGATATTTTGCGATTAATTTTACAGCCATTTCACATTTGTCTGTACATTTAAAGACATGTTTTAATGCATTTTTGTTGGATTGACGTAAAATCCTCTGATTATTATTATTGGGAAACCTAAATAATAATAATAATTTCTGTCAATCACCCAAAGTTTTTATTATTTTGATTTATCCCAGGACAAGAAGCTGCAAAGTTCAAATATTAGCATTCAATTTATATTATTACTAATTTACCGTTGTGAAGGAGGAACAATGCCGTATTTTTTACACTCAAATAATCAGACAGCTGCTTTCTAGTTTCACCAATTTATGATACAGAGACCAAAAACACATGGACTGAACAGAACGGCAGATATGAGACGTTTTAACAATGAAAAAGTGGCACAAACTCTAATTTTTAGAGTCGTACAGTTCTTTAATAAATATGTAAAAACACACACGACAAACCACAAATATTCATGTTTTTTTATTTTATGTCATGTTTTTTTACGTTTTGATACTACTTAGTCATGTTTTTCTTATATTTTATGTTACGTTTTGTCATTTTTTAAAAACTAAACAATCAAAATAATTTAACAAAACAAAAGTCTACATTTTCAGCATTCCTTGTGTAGATTTAGTGCGTGGCGTCTGAACAAAGAGGCGAGCGCGTCCAGATGCAGGTCGGCGTCTGCAGTCACATTCTTACACGGTCGGAGAGAGACTTGACGGACAGCTGCTTCATGGAGCTAAAAATACCTCTGAGACGTCGACAGCCTTTTCCCAGGTACCGGGGGAATTACGGGAATGCCGAGGCAGACGAGCCACTCGCAGACGAGTGAGGATTGCAACCTTTTCCATTTTTAAACAAGGAAACGGTCCGTTAACTCTCCCTCGTGCAGCTATTGTGACAGTTTAGAATCCTAAAACCCGGACCTGTAACCAAATGATCGTTTTAATAAGGTTAAGTCTATGTTTGAAGTGTGTTTTCCACATTTTTAATACGCCGGAAGAGCCAAGACTTCACTTTCCCTTTACAATACAAAGAAAATGTAGTCTCATCACTAATGGGCGTGACTGACAGGTGGATTAGCCAATCAGAAACGAGCACCAGATTTACCAGGCACAGTGTTTGTACCAATCAAACTTTATTCAGGCCAGCCTCCTCATCATCATCATCATCCTCCTCCTCCTCATCATAATCCTCCTCATCATAATCCTCCTCATCATTATCCTCCTCATCATAATCCTCATCCTCCTCATCATAATCCTCATCCTCCTCATCATAATCCTCATCCTCCTCATCATCATCCTCCTCATCCTCCTCCTCATAATCCTCCTCATTATTATCCTCCTCATCATAATCCTCCTCATCATCCTCCTCCTCCTCATCATAATCCTCATCATCTTCCTCCTCATCATAATCCTCATCATCATAATGCTCATCCTCCTCCTCATCATCCTCCTCATCATAATCCTCATCATCATAATCCTCATCCTCCTCATCATAATCCTACTCATCCTAATCCTCCTCATTATTATCCTCCTCATCATAATCCTCATCCTCCTCATCATCATCATAATCCTCATCCTCCTCATCATCATAATCCTCATCCTCCTCCTCATCATAATCCTCATCCTCCTCATCATAATCCTCCTCATCCTCCTCCTCATCATAATCCTCCTCCTCCTCATCCTTCTCATCATAATCCTCCTCATCCTTCTCATCATAATCCTCCTCATCCTCCTTCTCATCCTCCTCCTCATCATCATAATCCTCCTCCTCCTCATCATCATCCTCCTCCTCATCATAATCCTCCTCCTCATCATAATCCTCCTCATTCTCCTCATCATAATCTTCCTCATCCTCCTTCTCATCCTCATCCTCATCATCATAATCCTCCTCCTCCTCATCCTCCTCATCATAATCCTCCTCATCCTCCTCCTCATCATAATCCTCCTCCTCCTCCTCATCCTTCTCATCATAATCCTCCTCATCCTCCTTCTCATCCTCCTCCTCATCATCATCATAATCCTCCTCCTCATCATCATCATCCTCCTCCTCATAATCCTCATCCTCCTCATCATCATTCTCCTCATCATCCTCCTCATCATAATCCTCATCCTCATCCTCCTCCTCATCATTCTCATCATCATTCTCCTCATCATAATCCTCATCAACGACAACGTATTAATAAGACGTGCTCGGATTATATGACATTTTTGTAACTCAATTGCTCCTATAAAGTTTTGGATGAGTTGCGACATTTGTTTTTACGTGACCAAACATTAGCTTCACGTAGGGATGTGACGTTATCTAATTCAATTGATCAATGGTCCATTTTTCAAACGAACTTTCTGTCCTTGCTCTCACACGTGACCAGCTCTGCATCAAACTGAAATGATAAAGTCAAGTTAACGTAATATAAACAGACGGTACATAAAACACTACATTTACGTGTTTTTTTTCTGCGTTTACATTGAATTGAAGTGACTTAATTTTGCTTCTGAAATTGTCACTTTTTGTGTCGATTTTAACAGATTAATCACATCAAACTATCAAAACTACATACACATTTTTACTAAATTTGACCTTTCCTGGACAGTTTTGGAATGATTTGGAGCTTTTTCAGAACTAGTAGAAGACCGCATGGTAACGTAAAGACAGCACTATTATTCTGAGTAAAAAATTACGTGAATGAACGATGTTTATTATTATTAAAGTATCGAAAATCGGTATCAAGCCTCGTGTCACAATCAAGTTTAATATCGTCCCAGCACTAGCAGGTTCACGTTTTAATATAAGAACCTCCTCGCGGCGGCGCATCCTTTTGTTCCGCGCCGACGGCTTCATTTGCATACAGCCGACAGCCCGGGGGAGCGAGGACGACCCGGTGGACAGGTGCTCGGACTGACAGCTCACCTTTCAAGCTCGCGTTTCCTCAATGAGCCGCTGCCAAACGGGTCCAAAAAAAAGAAGAAAAGGACACAAAACCTAGAGTAATTCATCAGAGTTTGGCGCGCAGACCTGCACACGACCTCTCCTGCGCTTTTGTGGAGGACGACAAAACCCCATTCTCTCCACGGAGTAGAGGATAATGGCACTGGGGAGGGACGAGCTCCAAACGCGAGGGGGTTTTTCATACAACGGAACGATTATTGCGGTTTTAGCACATTTAAGTCACTTTTTTTTTTTGCCCTGGCAGCAACTTTTAGTCTCCAAATGATGAAAGTTTGCTCGATACAGCGGCAAAGGAGAACAATGCTTCTGCCTGAACTGTACCTCCAGGTTTTAGCACACGTTTGATCAAATACTGCTCTGTTCGTGTTGTTGGGGAAACATTTGCCATTTGTGATGATTTTAAGAGGGTCAAAGTTAGACATGCGCAGACAATAAAATACTGGGTTGGTAATTGGTTTAGTCGGATCAGTGACATGTTACAAACTGTGTGTACGTTTGCCAAGGGCCCGTCTCCTGCTCTTCTCACATCCAGTGTCGACGTGTGAAAGTAAAAGCTGGAGCTGTCTGGACTCTCGTACCTCACGTCACCTTTGACATTCACCTCTTCCTTTTGTATTCAAACAATTGAACCAGATCCTACAAATGTGGAATCAGTTGAAGTCTTAAAATCCTCACTGTGGAGCGACAGAGGAAATGCAATAAATGAACTGTTGTCCGGACCCTCTCGGGGGGAGGGGAACAATCGGCATCGCTCTGGACGGGAAACGCACTTTGTTGAAATACTTTTGCATCGCTGAGTGTTGAGAGCGAGTGGTACGGGAAGATTAGCGATGTCTCAAATTCAACAGTTTCTACAGACATGACGAGCTGATAAACACTGAAATATGACTTAAAACCCATCTTGCTAGCGTTTTCAATGATCAACTATTTTAAGTCTGTTTTTAGTGTCATGTGCCTTTGCTGTGGCGTGAAACGAAACTGAATCAACTGGATAAGAGAATAGTCTGTGGTGACTTGATACTATAAATTTATTTCAAATCTAAAAATGGAGCAAAGAGACATTTCAAATCAATATAAGCTTTAATGACTAAAATGACTATAAAATGACTAAAAAAAAAACAGCCCAAATCACAGACATGAGCGTGACCAGAATGACAAGAATTTACTAAACTACTGGAGGCAGAATATGGACGTTTATTTATAGACATTTTCATATTTTAAAACTAATCCAGTCCGAATACGGCTTTAGAGTCATCAGTAGTGGTAGTGTCAAAGTTTAGTAGGAGCTGCCATTTCAATATCAATAATTTGTGATTATATAAGTCAAAATATATTAGAAATAACAAAAATTTTAATTCAATCCATACTCACAAAAGTAAACCTAGAGCTGCGATGAACTACTTTTTTTGTCGCCCTCCGCTCGCGCCCTCGTGCCCTCCACTTGCGCCCTCCGCTCCATGTTAAATTGGTTTGTGTTCATGAAATCATTAGTACAATTATTTAAGTAACTATTCCCAGAATTGCCCAGCCTTAATTGGACGTTTCCAGACCATATTTTTAACGCTCGAGTTTGATCACAACTAGTTCGAGATCACATGGTAACATAAAGATTATTATTATTTATTTCATCGAGCACATTTCTTAGCGTCGACATTAGTGTGACATTTTATTGACGTGACAACACCAGTGTGATGCTGCGCTGACCTTGCATTAGCACCAGTAATGTAAAAAGAAAATAATACAAACACAGCAGTAAAACACTGGATTGAGTAAGAAACTGACAGAAACATCCACAGTAAAATCTGCCTCTTTTCTCTTCCAGACATAATGTTATTCATCTCCAGAGTCCGTCCCCCTCACTGTTCTCACTCGACTCCAATTAGCCGCACTTCAGACCTCCTCCTGGCAGCGCCAAAAATAATTACAAACAGTCAAGAAACCTGGGCCTCTCCGGAGGTAAAAACACCACCGCTACAACACGAGTTTGAATTATTATAGTCAAAGCACAGCCGCGCATAAAAGAGAAGAAATATCACCATTTATTCATGTATTTGTGTCAATTTTAAGCTTATAAAACCAAGAACACGAAACAGGGAGACAGAGCAACAACAACAAAAGAGAAGATAAATTAAAAACCCACAAGTAACTCGTAAGACGTTTGGTGTAAAAGTTTGGATGTCGTCTTTGTCAGTGCAGTCTTGAATCCTTCAGTCGAGATGGTCTTTTTCCAAAACTTCATTAGTTAATAAGTTAGTAATACACTTACTACTTGTAAAATGTAAACCTAAATGTGTTTTTTTATGCTATTTATGTCAAACTCTGTCACGTTCATATGTTCTCCACTTTATGTCTCAACCTAAATGTAAAGTGCTTTTATTTGTTCATGTAAACTTTACTTTAAGACTAGATGATGGGGATCAATTATTAGACGGTGTGAAAGAAAGAGAATAAAGGATTTTTCTGCTGTTGAAATGTAATTGTGAATAATCTTAAAATTGTTTCTTCTCATGATGTATTTAAAAACGTCCTGATATAAAAAAGAAAAGCTGATATTTTTCGATATATTCAGTGTTCTCGCTGGGCTGAGGTTGAAGGATGGCGGTGTGACAAACCATGCCACAGGCGGTGCTCGCGAAAAGTTTAAAAAAAAGTTTTTTGCGAGTGCAACACGGCGGTTGCCCGCACGGCCGAGCGAAGCGCACGGTGATCTTAAATACTTGGTGGCCTCTTTTGGGCGTGGCGGTGACCAGTCGAAGCATGGCAGCCCACCATGCCAAAACCCCTCAGCGAGAACACTAATATTTCTAATGGACATAGGTGAGAAGTAAAGCTGTTCATCGTAAAATGTACAACAAATTATGCATTTAAGAAAATACATTTTATGTTTTATTTCAAATTGTATTTATATGTTTAATTTTTATTTTTTATTATTCTTCAGTAAAACATCACACACATTTATGAGCCTGTTGCACCTACGCAAAACAAATACTGCACATGGGCATCGGCTGAGGAAATGCATATCCGAGCATGGACTGAAACGCCTGGAGCTTCATCTTGTCCTTACAAAGGCTCGTTCACTTTTCCACGTAGAAAAACCGTACTATTGAACTATTGGCTATTGGCATGAGGCCATATTATCTGCCCCGGGAGTTCTCACATGTGATTTTGATCGCAGTCTATGTGGCCCCGTCTGCCAATGCTGAAAATGCTTGTGAAGCACTGCTCTCCTGCACTTGTAGGCTGCAAACACAGCATCCACAGGCTCTCTTCCTCATCTCTGGTGACTTTAACCACGCTTCTCCCTCTTCTGTTCTACCAACATACACCCAGTATGTTACCTGCCCCACCAGAGAGAATAGAACATTGGACTTGTTTTTTGCCAACACCAAGGAGGCTTATTCTTCTTCCCCCCTCCCTCCCCTGGGCAGCTCGGACCACAACCTTGTACATCTGAGGCCTGTGTATGAACCCATCGTGCGCAGGGAGCCTGTGGTGTCCCGTGAGGTGAGGATGTGGTCTGCTGAGAGCGAGGAGGCTCTGAGGGACTGCTTCAGCACCACTGTCTGGACTGAGCTTTATGACCCACATGGGGAGGACATCAACACCATCACAGAGTGCATCAACACAATACATCAACTTCTGTTTTGAGAACATTGTTCCCTCCCGGACGGTGCGGTGTTTTCCAAACAACAAGCCATGGATTAACCGTGAACTGAAGGCTCTGCTGAAGGAGAAGAAGAGAGCCTTCAGGTCAGGGAACAAGGAGGAGCTGAGGACTGTGCAGAAGGAGCTGAGGAGGAAGATCAGGCAGGCTGAGGCCGGCTACAAGAGGAGGATGGAGGAGCAGCTGCAGCAAAAGAACATTCAGGGAGTGTGGAGGAGCCTGAAAACCATCTCGGGCTTCAAAATCCCCCCTGCCCAGACAGAGGGGGATCTACAGTGGGTGAATGATTTAAATGCTCACTTCTTGAGGTTTGATCGGTCACCTGCCCCTCCCCCTGCACAGCTGCATGCTCCCTCTTCCACAGCTGGACAATGCCCTGCATCTGTTCCTCTTCGCTTATCTGCCCCGGACCATCGGCTCCCCACTTCGCCTGGACTCACCCATCCCCCCAGCACACGGTCCCCCTGCCAACCACTGACTGTCACAGCAGCACAGGTGAGGAGTGAGCTGAAGAGGATTAAAGTGAGGAAGGCAGCAGGACCTGATGGCATCAGCCCCAGGCTCCTTAAGTCCTGCGCAGATGAACTGTGTGGAGTTATGGAGCATGTCTTCAACATGAGCCTGAAGCTGAGGGTGGTACCACAGGTCTGGAAGACCTCCTGTCTGGTACCTGTGCCTAAGACACCGCGCCCCAAAGACCTCAACAGCTTCAGGTCAGTGGCTCTCACGTCCCACCTGATGAAGACACTGGAGCGGCTAGTCCTGGACCACCTCCGCTCCACCGTGAGCTCAGCCATGGACCCGCTGCAGTTTGCATATCGGTCTGGCATCGGAGTGGAGGACGCCGTCATCTCCCTGCTGCACCGCTCTCTCTCTCACCTGGAAAAGCCTGGCAGCTCTGTGAGGATTCTGTTCTTCGATCTTTCCAGCGCCTTCAACACCATCCAGCCGCTGCTCCTGAGGGACAAGCTGGAGACGGCTGGTGTGGAGTATGACCTGGCAGAGTGGATCCTGGACTACCTCACAGACCGACCCCAGTTTGTGAGAGCCCGGAACTGTGTGTCTGACACTCGGACCTGCAGCGTGGGGGCGCCCCAGGGCACTGTCCTCGCACCCTTTACACTGCAGACTTCAGACATGACACGGACAGCTGTGTCCTGCAGAAGTTCTCTGACGACTCTGCCATCATCGGACTCATCACGGACGACGATGACGCGGAGTACAGAGGACTGGCACGGGACTTTGTGTACTGGTGTCAGCGGAACCACCTCCTCATCAACGCGGGGAAGACCAAGGAGATGGTGGTGGATTTCCGCAGACGCCACCGCACTGCCACCTCACCAGTGAACATCCAGGGACGGGACATTGAGAGAGTGGACTCATACAAGTACCTGGGTGTTCATTTGAACCACAAACTGGACTGGACTCATAACACAGACGCACTGTACAGGAAGAGCCAGAGTCGGCTCTACCTCCTGAGGAGACTCAGGTCTTTTGGAGTGACAGGGCCACTCCTGAAGACCTTCTACGACTCTGTGGTGGCATCAGCCCTCCTGTATGGTGTGGCCTGCTGGAGCAGCAGCATCACAGAGAGGGAGAGGAGGAAGCTGGACAGAGTCATCAAGAAGTCCAGCTCCGTCCTGGGCTGTGCTCTGGACTCGGTGCAGGAGGTGGGGGACAGGAGGGTCCTGGCTAGATTCACATCTATGCTGGACCATGAGTGTCACCCCCTGCAGGACACTCTCTCCGCTCTGGAGAGCAGCTTCAGTGAGAGACTGATCCACCCTCGATGTGCGAAGGAAAGGTTCCGTAGGTCTTTCCTTCCTGCTGCTGTCAGACTTTATAACAAAAACTGTTAGTACTGAACACTCGCAATACTGACCTAACCTAATACTGATGTGCAATTCTGTCATATGTGCAATTGCTGTTGGAATTCATGTGCAATTCATGTGCAATTACTGTGAAATTCATGTGCATTCTATGTGCTGTCGTGACACATATTCATGTGCAATTACTGTCGTGATCACACGCAATGGTATTTATGTATTTATTTATTTATTTGTCTATGGGAGTTTTTATTTATTTATAGGAGATCTTCTACTGAAAGTGTTTTTCAGACTTCCTATAAGTGATCTGTTCTTCTGTATCTACCTCTGTATCTACCTGCGTTGCACCAATGAAATTTCCCCATGTGGGACAATAAAGGAATATCTTATCTTATCTTATCGTAATAACAATAGTAACGGAGCAGACTTTGCATTTCCGAGCTGCATCGTGGAGCAGAAGGGCACATCGTGGAGCAGAAGGGAACATTGTGGAGCAGAAGGACACATTGTGGAGCAGAAGGGCACATCGTGGAGCAGAAGGGCACATAGTGGATCAGAAGGGCACATCGTGGAGCAGAAGGGCACATCGTGGAGCAGAAGGGCACATCGTGGAGCAGAAGGGAACATCGTGGAGCAGAAGGGAATATTGTGGACCAGAAGGACACATTGTGGAGCAGAAGGGCACATCGTGGAGCAGAGGGGAACATCGTGGAGCAGAAGGGAACATCGTGGAGCAGAAGGGCACATCGTGGAGCAGAGGGGAACATCGTGGAGCAGAAGGGAACATCGTGGAGCAGAAGGGAACATCGTGGAGCAGAGGGGAACATTGTGGAGCAGAAGGGCACATCGTGGAGCAGAAGGGCACATCGTGGATCAGAAGGGCACATCGTGGAGCAGAAGGGCACATCGTGGAGCAGAAGGGAACATCGTGGAGCAGAGGGGAACATCGTGGAGCAGAAGGGAACATCGTGGAGCAGAGGGGAACATCGTGGAGCAGAAGGGAACATCGTGGAGCAGAGGGGAACATCGTGGAGCAGAAGGGAATATTGTGGACCAGAAGGACACATTGTGGAGCAGAAGGGCACATCGTGGAGCAGAAGGACACATTGTGGAGCAGAAGGGCACATTGTGGAGCAGAAGGGCACATCGTGGAGCAGAAGGGCACATTGTGGAGCAGAAGGGAACATCGTGAAGCAGAAGGGAACATTGTGGAGCAGAAGGGCACATCGTGGAGCAGAAGGGCACATCGTGGAGCAGAAGGGAACATTGTGAAGCAGAAGGGAACATTGTGAAGCAGAAGGGAACATCGTGGAGCAGAAGGGAACATCGTGGAGCAGAAGGGAACATCGTGGAGCAGAAGGGAACATTGTGAAGCAGAAGGGAACATTGTGGAGCAGAAGGGAACATCGTGGAGCAGAAGGGAACATTGTGAAGCAGAAGGGAACATTGTGGAGCAGAAGGGAACATCGTGGAGCAGAAGGGCAAGGCTCTCAAACCAAACACAGAAAAGGAACATGAAAAGGCCAATGCGCTCTAGAGCTGTGGACAGTTATGTGATGTTCTGAATATTTCACAACATAGTATGAAGAGAATTACCATTTCGATTACAGATTTGATATAAAATACTGCTGTAATGTTCTAAACCAGACATTTTACAATCTGAAACTCAACACTGACATTCACACACACATTTTTGTTGGATTTCAATAATATTACGATCTGAAAATCAATCGATAATACAAAAAATATACCTAGATAAAAAAAATCCATGTATATCGCTAGTCTTTTTACTTCAATCTATTGTCCAAAAATACACTTAAATTAGAAAAAAAAATCCTTCAGAAAGTAAAATTTCATAAAGCTAGTCTCAAACTTAAGGAATCAACAATTTGAAATAAAGAAAATCTAAGATTTCACTGTTGTTTTTCGCTCACAATAATTATAAAAAATATACTTGGCAACACTAACACAGTAACTACCGTATTTTCCGGACTATAAGTCGCACCTTTTTTCATATTTTTGGCCGGGGTGCGATTTATACTCTGGAGCGACTTATATGTGATATTATTTGTTATTTTCACACTTGCAAGCGCATTTCATACTCCAGTGCAACTTATGGTTTTTTTTCTTCTCTATTATGCATTTTTTGTCTGGTGCGACTTATACTCCAGTGCAACTTATAGTCCGGAAAACATGGTAGTTAATGTTGGTGAACATTGAATTCCGTGATATTCCAGTGATATTCCAGTGTCAGTGATATTTTATTTCAGTGATATTTCTGTGATATTTCAGTGTTATTTTGGGACGAAGCTGGATAAAGGCCCCACTGATCCCAGTCCTGTGACGCTCATTAAAGATGTGTTACTTCTGAAGCTGTTCCTCTGGAGGCTCCAGTGTCCCGGGACATTCCTGCTGTGGGTCATATGAAACCACACAGTTCCACTCAAACGGCCCGCAGCCCAAACACGCTAAGACAAAGGGCCTAAACATGCACTATCAAACGCAGGATGTGCACACTTAACCGGTGAAAATACAAAAAGAGAGAAGTATCTTGTTTCTTTTCTGTGGAAGTGCGTCACAGAGAATCTTCAAAAACAAGTTATTATTGTACGTTTTTGGAAAATGTGAATCCAGAAGTTCCTCTTTTGCCAATTTGAAGCCTGAATATATGTAACTATTCTGTTGGAGGGGTCTGTCATCTGCACATCTTCATACAAATGACACTGCTTTGTCTGTAATGTTCCACAGTACGGCATTAAAATCATATATCTCATGCATTCTACAGGGCCTGGCCAATTTATCAGTTTGACTGCTAAACTGATAAATTGGCCGGGCCCTGTAGAATGCATGAGATATATTTGCATGAATGTTTTAAATAAAGAAATACTCAGAAATTCTGTTGTAAAAATATCGGAAATATATTACCGCATTTTCCAGACTATAAGTCGCACCTTTTTTCATAGTTTTGGCTGGGGTGCGACTTATATGTGATATTATTCGTTATTTTCACAATGACAATCTCAAGAGGGCGCTCTAGGCTCTAAGCGACGCAGAAGAAGAATCTGCACTTCCTCTACCTTTGGAGTTTGTGGAGTTGTTTAGAAGTGACACAGAGGAAGAAGAATTCACTGGATTTAGTGATTTGGAGTCTCTAATCTGTTATTATTTTAAATTGAGTTTCAAGATGAAATGTCCGTTCTTTGTCTTCAATTTTATCAAATAAATTTCCCCCAAAAATGCGACTTATACTCCAGTGCGACTTATATATGTTTTTTTCTTCTCTATTATGCAGTTTTGGCTGGTGTGACTTATACTCCGGAGCGACTTATAGTCTGGAAAATACGGTAGTTCTGAGAGCTTTCACATGTGACCCGGGTCAACGTGCTGCGTCCGAGGCAAAACGAAGCACGAGCCACTGACCGGACACGCTCCAAGTGCATTGTGGGAGAGATGAGAGATGATTCACAGGCTCGACGAGGCCTCAGATATTGACCTTATGACTTGATTGTCTGGAATGAAAACTGAGAGGGTTCGATTTTTGTTGTTCAGAAGCCAGACCGACGGTATAATTCAATCGCGTGGAGTACAGAGGTGAAATGAAGATCGTAATGCAATTTATAATGTCATTTGTCTTGTTTAAACAGACTGTACTGACTGTAAATAACTACTGACTGTATTCAAACACACAAAGCTGAGTACTGCATTTAATTGAAAGGCTAGTAGTCATGAAAAACATGTTTAAAAGCCCATAAATCTTGAAAAAACTAAAAACAAGAGAATATATGATTTTTTTTCAATGGGTCAACTCCATGGGTCACTCGGTTTATGTTTACTTTCACTTAAGACTCAAGAAGGAAATGGTCTGTAGCGTAGACCAGCCCAAGAAACCGTACTGGATTGTAATATTTGACATGTGACAACAATTGATCAATAAATAACAAGATATTGGAGCTTGGTATTGATTAGTTACAAAGGCGCTGAGTAATGTCAGTACACATTCTGCAATACTGTAATCTCTCACTACTTTAATGTTCATCTAACCCGTAGAAGTCCAGCCTGATCTCCATTCAATTGTGTTGGTGTGGTTTTCGGTCGTGACTGCGATAGTGTCGAAGTGGTACCAACGCTAAGCTACTGCTAGTTTGCGGTTTTAGATAACCGACGTTCGCCATCGCAGTCAATCTAAAACGAGCGAGAACACGTCCGAACGCGGCTCCAATCTTGTCCGTTATCGGACGTTCCTGATCCGAATCGAAGGTTTATGTGTGAAAGGTTGGTTTATATTTGCGTTCCTGGTGTGCGCGTAAACGTAGCCTCTCTCTGAATATTGTGACTCTGCTTCTTTCTTTCTTTATTAATACCAATACAGCTGGGTCTTATATAGTATATTTTTAAATGGGTACTTCCATACTTTTTTTTTCACAATATCTGCAGTTTTAACAAAATGTTGTACTTCTTCACCAATGTTTAAGTACAGAAGAAGAAAAAAGATGCTCAGACAGCAACTTCTTCAGTAAACGCACACAATCTTGCACACAATATTGTATTCCCAACACATTTCCTAACTATTTTTTGGATGTCATGTACTTGGTTACCAACTAGAACAATATTGTCTTTAAGAATACTTCAATTTCGTATTCTTAAATCAAAACGCTGGGACTGAATATTGTGACTCTGCTTCTTTCTCTCACTCCACAGTAGTTCTTTATTCCATCGCTTTGTGGATGTTCTCGAGCCAAAAGGCCTGGGTCCCCAACGGCTCCGGCGGATAATTAACTAAAGTCCTGATTTGTTGAAGCGCGTCTGTGGAGCGGCGGGGAAAAGCGGCTGAAATGACCAGACCCAAAAATATGAGAGCGGAGCAAACACTCAGGACTCAAACAGGCTGTTCCCAGACTTAGTGCATCTGTTACTGTGTCTGCTGGTCTCTGGTCCTGCTAAAGCAATGATATTATACATTATTTTCACACTGACAACTGCATTTTACACGTTGATTATTTTCACAAGATAACCACAAGAGGGGGCTCTAGGCTCTAAGCGACGCAGAAGAAGAATCTGCACTTCCTCTACCTCCGGGGTTTGAAGAGTTGTTTAGAAGTGACACAGAGGAAGAAGAATTCAATGGATTTAGTGATTTGGAGAAATAAAAAAAATTAAGAAAGATTTTCTTTAGACCAAAAATCTGCAATTCTTTTATTAATATCACTCGATTTGAGTAAAAGTATGGAAGTACCTGTATAAATGTACTTGTGAAGGTATTTAACATAGATTGTTTTAATTTTAGACTCAAATGTAGTGATATTAATGAAAAACAAATTACAATAAAATTTAAGAAAGTCGCTCCTGTTGACCAAAAATCTACATTTATTTTATTTTCATTTTATCAGTACCACTACAATTGGGTTAAATAGTATATTTTGAAATTGGTCATTTTATACTTTCACTCAAATTTATATATTAATACCATATGTTTACATTCCAGTATCTGTAGTTTTAACTCGATTTAGTACTTCAGAAGAAAAAAAAGACAGACCGCATTTTTCAGAAAACGCACATAACGTTACTCACAATATGGTAATCCCAACACATTTCCTCACTATTTTTAGATGTCAAATACTTTGTATAGTAAGGATGTACAATTATGAAGGATCACTAAATGCCTGTACAGCTGCTTTATTGCAGTTTTGCTTCTACCTGAACATTTGAGTCGCACACTGAATGTCACAGAGGGGCGAGTGTGTCCGGGGCAGAGACAGAAGTGGGGCACACCTGAAATAGACTCTGCAGGTGAACCGAGCCCGAGCCAAGTGAGGACAACACACAACGAGGACTTTAGCTTAGTGCAAGTCAAAACTACGAGGATTTAATTATATTTTCAGACAGCCACGTTGCGATTCACACTTTTGGAAAGAAAGAAACAAAGTAAAAATCCTCACATGTTTAATCATTCGTTTATTGGGGATTGGCTCCACAAACTTGTCAGGTAATCTTACAAGTCCTTTCAGATGACTATAATCACGTCTTCGGGGTGGAAAAGGGCATCGCTTTCTGAAGCTACTGTGATTATTTCTGATTTATTTCATTTGTGCCAGTTTTTGTCTCTCATGAAAAGGTCAAAATGTCTGAAATCTGACAGTTAAAACAGCAAATTCAAGCTCATTTGTTGTTTCGGAGCAAAATAAAAACGTCAAGTGTAAAGTATATGGTAAATACTGATGAAAAAGGGTCTGTAAAATATATATAAAATGGATAATATCACCATTGTTGTTTTGGAGAGGTGCAAAAATAGAATACATCTAGAATTTAAACTATTAAAAATCACTTCAGAGACAGAAATGTCAAATGTAATCTTACAAAACGAGCGTATAAATTGATATTTCTGCTCTTTTGTGCTTAATTTTATGGTCCATTCATGTTCTGTGTGCAATACTTCAACCTGAACCTGAAAACATTTATAGCTCACATAACATTGTTAAAATATGGCATGATTATTGTTTTTATCTAATTTTGTCAATCTTGCCCACCCCTAGAGCAGATTAAACTACTTCTGCACAATCCATTCACATTTTGAGTGACATTTGAGCATTTCCAGACACAATTTAGCTGATTGATTGCTGTAATATTATCTGAATATCGTCACCGGGAATCCAAACAAATCGACCTCGTCACAGGACACATTATTGTTGTGTATTAGCACAGACCGACCCTTTAAAGCCTCTGAACATGAAGCAGTTGCCCTGAAAGTATGAATGAGCTTCAAACTGTGCGAGCCACTTCTCTCACAGAGGAAACGGGTGAATAATGACAGTTTTAGAACATAATGGCCATCAAAGCGGAGCAGAAACGACCAGAACAAACCCCGCTACGGCCAGTGAAAGGCAGGAAGGAGACGCTTTGAAGCTAAGGAACGTTACGAAACAATGTACCTTCAGCAAGAAAAGCAAAGGGTATGATGTTTTGGATTCATCGAACTGCGGACAGCAACAGCGTGCACTACTTTGATGATATAACGTGAACTTCATCGATAAGTTTCAACAGCAATTTCAAATTCAATACAATTAAGAACTCGGCAAAAGCAAAACTGTTGGTATTATTAAGGCGGTTTTGCATCTGGTTTGGAATGGATCTCAAAACAGCACTGCAATCAAGCCATGTGAACAAAATATACACGTAATTACATATACAGGTAAATGTATATCGGAGGCAAAAATGACAGGCAGGTGAAATCTTTAGAGCCTTTCTTCTTATTTCGAGCCACGATATTACCCACGATGGAAGAAAACGTAAACCGCGAGCCTCGAGTCGACTGAAGACATGCTCTGTGCGCTTCCAATGTTTACTAAGTACTACTATAACTCTCCAAACTATAAGCTATAATATCTATAAAATAATCAGCTTGCAAAACATTTGGTTGACTAAGACAGAGGTTCCCAAAGTGGGGGTCGCAAAGCACGTGCTGGGGGTCGCGAGATGAAATGTTTAAAATGACGGCACTGCATTTAATCTCTTTTTTCAATTGAATACAGTCAGTTTTAGTCGAATTGAGGGCAGATAACACAATAAACGACAAAGATAAATACTATGAAACCTGGTTTGAAACTTGAAATCATTACAAAAATCCATTTAATTTTGTTGTGAGGGTCCCGAGTCGGTTTCATGATTATTTTGGGGGTCCCGGTCTGACAAGTTTGGGAAGCCCTGGACTAAGACACATCAACCAAACGACTAAAGCCCGAGTCACGTGAACGTGACTCCCCTTGGCAAATGATCACGCTAAATGATGAGAAACAAACTAATATTCTGTATTTAAGCAATTTTAAGCAATATTACATATAGCGAACACATAACAAATGTGAAAAACAAAGAGAAATTGACTAAAAACATTGTTGCTTTCTTGTTCCTTGTCAAAAGTTGTATTTAAGTACATGCTCTACTCAGTAACTCCAAAAGCATCCTCTCAATCGTAACAAAAACTAATCAAATCCATGCAAGAATGAACAAATAATGAATAACACTAGATCCAAACTCAATGTGGAAGACAAAACAAACGTCTACTGAACAGAAAACCACAGATTCTTCACAAGTTCTCAAAAACAGTTGGTTCAATCTAGTAAAAGCTCGGCCACACTTACCCAGAAGTTGTTCTGAAAGACGGCCATCTTCTCTGACGGACTCGCTGCTTCCTGCAAAAACACGTCAGCGTTAGCCTTTTGTGTCCGAGTGCTTTCCTTTTGTGTCCGAGTGCTTTCCTGCAGCACACTCGGCCTCTCGCTGCACTCGCACTACACATCGTTAGCCATTAGGTCCCAATAAAGGCAACCAGATGAGCTCCAGGAAAAGTGCTTCTCTGTGGGAAGGTTAGTCCAGAGGGAGAACTCCACAGAGGACAGGGGAAGAGGAGGGAGAGGACGGAGAGCTCCACAGAGGACAGAGGTAGAGGAGGGAGAGGAGGGAGAGCTCCACAGAGGAAGAGGAGGAAGAGGGAGAGCTCCACAGAGGACAGAGGTAGAGGAGGGAGAGGAGGGAGAGCTCCACAGAGGAAGAGGAGGGAGAGGAGGGAGAGCTCCACAGAGGAAGAGGAGGAAGAGGGAGAGCTCCACAGAGGACAGAGGTAGAGGAGGGAGAGGAGGGAGAGCTCCACAGAGGAAGAGGAGGGAGAGGAGGGAGAGCTCCACAGAGGAAGAGGAGGAAGAGGGAGAGCTCCACAGAGGACAGAGGTAGAGGAGGGAGAGGAGGGAGAGCTCCACAGAGGAAGAGGAGGAAGAGGGAGAGCTCCACAGAGGACAGAGGTAGAGGAGGGAGAGGAGGGAGAGCTCCACAGAGGAAGAGGAGGGAGAGGAGGGAGAGCTCCACAGAGGAAGAGGAGGGAGAGGAGGGAGAGCTCCACAGAGGAAGAGGAGGAAGAGGGAGAGCTCCACAGAGGACAGAGGTAGAGGAGGGAGAGGAGGGAGAGCTCCACAGAGGAAGAGGAGGGAGAGGAGGGAGAGCTCCACAGAGGAAGAGGAGGGAGAGGAGGGAGAGCTCCACAGAGGAAGAGGAGGGAGAGGAGGGAGAGCTCCACAGAGGACGGAGGAAGAGGGGGAAGAGGAGAGAGAGGAGGGAGAGCTCCACAGAGGACAGAGGAAGAGGGAGAGGAGGGAGAGGAGGGAAAGCTCCACAGAGGAAGAGGAGGGAGAGCGCCACAGAGGACAAAGGAAGAGGAAGAGGAGGGAGAGCTCCACAGAGGACAGAGGAAGAGAATGAAGAGGACAGAGAGGAGGGAGAGGAGGAGGGAGAGCTCCACAGAGGACAGAGGAAGAGGAGGGAGAGGACGGAGAGGAGGGAGAGGAGGAGGGAGAGCTCCACAGAGGACAGAGCAAGAGGAGGGAGAGGACGGAGAGCTCCACAGAGGACAGAGGAAGAGGAAGGAGAGCTCCACAGAGGACGGAGGAAGAGGACGGAGAGGAGGGAGTGGAGGGAAAGCTCCACAGAGGAAGAGGAAGAGGAGGGAGAGGAGGACGACATGAAGACTGAGAAGAGGATGCGGAGGAAGTGGAGGAGGCAGAGAGAGGAGGAGGAGGCAGAGAGAAGAGAAGGAAGCAGAGAGAGGAAGAGTAGGCAGAGGAGGCAGAAGAAGAGGAGGCAGAGAGAAGAGGAGGCCGAGAGAAGAGAAGGAGGCAGAGGAGGCAGAAGAAGAGGAGGCAGAGAGAAGTGGAGGCCGAGAGAAGAGAAGGAGGCAGAGGAGGCAGAAGAAGAGGAGGCAGCGAGAAGAGGAGGCCGAGAGAATAGAAGGAGGCAGAGGAGGCAGAAGAAGAGGAGGCAGCGAGAAGAGGAGGCCGAGAGAATAGAAGGAGGCAGAGGAGGCAGAGAAGAGGAGGAGGGAGAGAGAAGAGGAGGCAGAGAAAAAAGGAGGAGGCCGAGAGAAGAAGAGGAGGCAGAGGAGGCCACAGGAGCGTCAGTGTCAGGGAAATAGGTCACAGCAGCTCTGAACTCTGATTGGTTCAAACTATTTGATGTGTTTTAAATGACAGATGTAAAGACTGTGATTGTGTCATTGTGTCTTCTGACAAGAACCTCTCGTTGTCCAGGCACAAGAGTGATGGCTCGAGAATATCAACTAATGCAGACATTTAAAACAGATATATTTATATACAAAATACAGTTATGATGATAATAAAGTCTGTCTCCTTTATAACCTCTTAATAACATGCAGGTATAGGTTGTCCTTCACAGATTATGGCCCTCAGCAGGAGGTGACCTTGGTACAGACACAATTAAACATTCCCCAAATGCATTGTTCGCATTAAGTACATTATTTTGACCTGGATCTAATTTATTATATTTCCTACAGCTCTAGAACAAAAAAAATATGTTCAATTGACCAATGAATGCAATAATAAATTATAGGGATGTAAAAATATCCAAATCTATGATAATATCACGATATGCATTTCACTGTACGATATTTATTGCGATATGTTGAAGAGGCCAACAGAACTGTTTGAATACTATACTTTTATAATGTCTTGACAATCCTTTGGTACAAATAATTAAGAGTTCTTCGTGCCGTCTGAAATGGAGCAGGAAAGGATCATGGTCTATGTAGTTCCCACTGGTTGTTTAGATGTTAATGCAATAAAATAATGCATTTAAGAAAAGGAGCTTGTCATTTGATATATTGTGACAGATATACTGTATTGTGAGATTTTTTACCACAATATTTAGGTTATCCTTACATCATTAAAAAAATAGTATACAGTGAGGAAAGTAAGTATTTGAACACCCTGTGAAGTTCAGCACCTTAGAAATGATGGCGGGGTCTGAAATGGTCATCGTAGGTGCATTTCCCTGTGAGAGACAGAATCTAAAAAAAAATATCCGGATGGTACTCATAAACTTCACTTGCCGTGTTTGGAGGAGGAAGAAGGATACCAAAAAGTTCTATTTTGGTCTCATCTGACCACAAAAATAAAGATGGCAGATTTGTACTGGCCAAAGGAAATATTAATGGAAGTGTGTATACTTATATTCTCCACCAAGAAGCGGCCTCACTGAAGTTGTGGATCTGATTGCAAACCACTCTGAGGGAACCCTCGTCTGTGGCGGAGACTGGAATTTACATGTTCAGTCGGCATTGGCTGTCTCAAGCTTACAAAGTACTCGTAAATCTATAAATAATACATTTCATAAATGTAGGGTTGATCATTTCTGAACATATGAATCCTAATGTCCGCCATTATACACATACATACATACACATACATACATTTACATACATAAAACATACAGACTCATCCCTGTTACTTTAGTTTGTTTATTTTATTTTTTGGAGAAACAATTCATACACGATAAATATATATGTAATATATATATATATATTACGTATACACATAAATACAAAGCTCAACAATGATAATAAAAAATATTAAATTATATCAAAACAAATAATTAAAACACATGCATGGTAAAGAAATGCTGGAGTATTCAAGATATGTTAAAGTGCAGTAGAAAGAAATCTACGGATCAAGTATGAGAACTCAAATATTTAACCTAAATTGAGTAGGTCCTGCCCACCGGGCGGAACCTCCTGATAATGGCGGTTTACAGTTTGACTTGAGACCACTCTTCTTTGTATCTTAACAGCCCTGTAAAGGGCAATCCGACTGCCGCGCCCTAATCATTGAGTACCTGATTAGCGTCAGAATGCCCAAGGCTTCTATTGTCCCATGGTTTCAAAACACTATGGTATATGACCGTTCTTATGGAGATTATTATCTCTCAGTTGAGAGATTTTGGAGAGAGGAGACAGTGGTGTGTTCTCTGTATGTAAAGCTACAAAATGCTTTGTGTTTTATTACAATCAGAGATTCACAGAGAAACGAGCCAAACAAGGTGCCAAATCAGGAACTGAATTTAGACAAATTTGAATTTAGGTAAAATGCAATGCTACAGGTGGAGCGTGGACGTACGAGACCCGTCCCAATCTGCCCCGCAATGAAATGAGAATTTCTTGTTACGGCCCAACCCGACCTGCAGGTCAAAACACAGCCGTGCATCACTAGTGCGTGTCATGTATCAGACGAGACAGAGGGACGTTTCCCCTCATCTGCACGGCCCTCTCCTCAAATATAAATCCACACAGGTTAATATTGGTCATTAATGCTTGAGGAAAATAACTAAAACTCATAAATATCCCCCATCTATAACTAACGCTAATGCAAAAACCTCACCTCAACCTCGCGCCGACATGCGAGAGAGTGCGTGGAGCTGTGGCTCGTCTCATCACACAAAAAAAGACATTTTTGAGAATAAGAAGGTGTTTTATTTGTAAGTTTGACAACCAATGGTTTAGCCAATCAGAGTCTAGTTGACGGACAGCCCCGAGCAAATGTCTTGCTTCTTATGCTTCTTATGAAGGATGAATTGACCAAGGGCATTCAAACGCTAGTCGGGTTCTCAGTGAGGAGGGAGCGAAAGCCAGGTTATAATAGGATGCTGATCGCCCATTAAAGGGCTGATAGTAAACACAGGTTAGTTTCTAGTGAAACCAAAAACACCCTTTATCAGGAGGTCTACTGATATTGAGGCCTACTTTGAGTAGGATAAATATCTGAGTTCCCAGTCGCGATTCGCAGATTGAGAATGACTCTCAGATGAGTGTCGAAACGTTTAATTTTTCCTCATAAAAAAAAAAAGATGAGTCCAGATGAATACAACTGAATCTTTTTCTACAAGTATTGTAGAACTGTAATTTGCTTTAAGAGCCGAGTGCCTAACGGCGCTGCGCTTTTTCCATGAGCGGGAGAAAACAAAATAACCAAGTCAAATTTGACTGTATTCATTATTATATAACTTATAATTTGTGTTCTTTATGCCCATGAAGTTTGTATTATTATGATTATTTCCTCCATGTGGGGATAGTAACATGACTCCAGTGCACTAGTTTAGTTTCACTCAACCACATATTTTGGCATAATCCATGAATTCCATGCCCTGCACCGTCATTAATTGCACCGACTGCAAGAAAATGAGCTCCGCTGCGCCCACGTTAACGCTGAGACCGGGGGAAAAATACGGCTATTTTTCTATAATGGAACACTCCTGGACAAATGAGGGATCACAGTGACTTGTTTCTAAGAACTTAGGTCAAAAAAACAGTGTTGTTAATGCACCTCAACTCATCTTGAAGGGAATACAAAAAAAAACATCCTCCAAAATGGTTGAAATTGGGGTCCTTTCGGGTTGGGTGCCTAACGGCAAGTGAAGGTCCTCCTCATTCAGGAGAAGAAGCGTGCCAGGGCAGACTTGGGCCGTTTCTGGAAGGCTCTCAGCTCAGTGTTTAGATGTTTCACAATTGCCGCTTCCAACTCTGCTGTGTCTGGTTGCTTAATAGCCTTCAGAACTGCCTTAGCGGAGCCATATTCCCCAATCAGATGTTTGGCTGCTTTTATGCCAATTTTGTCTAAGTCTTTCACCCTGATTTCATTTTGTTTGTAAACCATGAGCTGCTTCTTGATCTTAGAATGTAGCTTGATATAAGTAAGGGTACAGCCAACATAGTCATCTGATCCTGCCATTTTATAGACTTTTTGGACTAAAGCGGGTGTCAGGAAGAGAGTCTCTGGGCGTACCTTTGGCTCAGTGCTGGACCCATTACACACTTTTGTTTCACATACTTCTGAGGTATTTTCAGGATCCATGTTATCCAGAACAGGGGTGATGCTGTTTTCTGGATTATTCTCAGACTTCCCTCCACTGATGGTCCCAACAGCTGGTACTCTGCTGGTCTGGACTTCTTCAGGCAGAGTCGGAAGAGGGCTGCAGATACCTTGAGAGTCCCCCTTACATGTGGTAGTTGGTTCAGGCTCAGCCCATTCCACAATGCCATTATTTTCAGTTATCACCCCCATGAAAGCCAACATGGACAGTATTTCAGCAGGCAGAATCTGCAGGTCCACTCTGGGCTCAAATTCCTCCGTTTGAGACGTGACACCCTGGGTAACATCAAGCACCTGCTGATGTTCAGGTGAAATGTCCCAATCATTCGAAGATGGAATTTCAAGAGATGATTCAGCTTGATTTTCCTCATTGTCTGGAGATATTTCTTCATTGCCTTTAAGAGGGAGCAGGTCCACTGATAAAGTCTGAACCTCATCTTCTATGTTGCATGAGTTCCTTTTGGAAGAGGTATCCAGGGAAACATCCATTACATTTTTAACTGAAATGTCCACAATACCAGCAGGTGTTTCTTTCTCTTGCCGAAGAGATGTTTCACACCACTGGATTTTATCTTTGCTGGTCTGTATCACCCCCATTGCAACCAACATGGGTAGGACATCTGCAGGCAGAAATTCAAACAGGTCCACAGGTGACTGGGCTTCGTCGCCTTGGACAACTATAGAAGTGTCCTCTTGTGTCAGTCCAGCTGGGCCTTTTTTAAGAGATGTGACTTCTACAGGCAGTAGCTCTGGGTCTTCTGGTAGGGGCTCCTCCACTGGTTGGACGCAGCTGTCTTGATGAGGACTTGTCCCATCAGCCCCTTGTGTAACCTCCTCAGGAACATAATTCTCGGTCTCTGAATTTGTGCTCACACCCAGCAGCACGTTTAGCTCCTCCTCTGCAACATTAAAGTCATACCCAAAGATATTGAGCATTTTAGCTGCAGCGTTTCTCTTCGCGCCAGTCATGGACACGCCTAGTGCCACCACTGTCTGCTCTGCCGCTCTGAGTTGGACAGAAATGACATAACAATCAGGATTTCGATACTTATCCAGAAACGTGTATTCTGCTGGCTTCCCTCTAAAGCTTTTCAGCAGTTTATCCAGGCAGTCTACTGAGTTTTCATGTGCCTTGAAAACTGGTTGTCCTCGCCTGAAAACAGTGCGTTTCATCTTCTTCTTCTTTTTCCAGAAGTTGGGTCTTTCCTCCTCAGGTGGAAAGGAAATACGCCGCAGCTCTGGGAGAATTTGCTGTGCAGCCAGCAGTTTGGCATTTGCTTTGGTCGGTCCTCGGGCTTGTGCCGTGAAATCACCCGCCGTTAAACTATATGTGAAGATAGCCTTATGGATGGGGCCCTCTCTACCCACCTCCTCAAAAAATATGGGCAATTTATGTTGGGCTGCCAGCTCAAAAACCTCACAAATCTCATTCTTGTAGTTCACATCAATCTTTTGCTTCCAATACATTGACATTGACATTTTTTGTGGAAAAGAGTTTCCTGGTTGAGTTACTTAAGTGTACTTCTGTAGCTTGACTGTACTAAAGTAACTACTATGAACTTCTGTTGCTTGACTGTAAAATGTTGCTGTTGTGTTACTTTAAATGGCGGTTGGCAGCCAACTGGAAAGGTGCATTTACCTCCACCTACTGTAGTTGTACGTCTCCAAAGCACATGTGTCACGCTACACCGTAAAAAAAAAAAGAAAAACAAGGAGAGAGAAAGAGAGAGAGAATATAGTCTTTGCAGAGGACTGGTCTACTTCTTCTTTGGTGTTTTATGGCGGTTGGTATCCACCTACTGTAGTTGTACGTCTTAGACTTTAGAATTTATTCTTTAGACTTCTTCTTTGATGTTTTATGGTGGTTGGTATTAAAGGGTTACATTACCGCCAGACTATTTTTTCCCCACACGGACAGTTACTAGACCGTTACTTCTTCTCGAGAAATCAAACAACACTAAATCTAGAGAGTAACAAAACTAGAGAGTAACCAAATTGGAGAGTAACAAAACTTTTTGTGATGTCAAATAGCTCCTGGTGCTGCGTTACGTCATGGAATGAAATTAAGTTGTTGTCATGGAGACAATACATACAAAAACTATTTATTTATCTTTTTCTCTATTATTTTTTTTAATATAGCATAGCATAAAACACACACTTTGAAGATGTACAGCTAAGAAGAATACAATGGCTGCACAAAAAAGACAATATTTGCAATATGCAATATTTATAAAAATGTTGTGAGCCGAAGTGAGGAAAAAGAAGAACACATCAAACATGTGGAATCATTTAAAGGTCCATCATCTTCAAATATTCCAAGAGGCTAAAATAAGCATTTAATATTGTTTAGTAAGTTTAAGAGTTAAATCATTTTATAAATAACATTTTTACTTTGTTATACTAATGTGAAGCTTAAACCAGGCAACTACTTAGTGTGTTTGTTCTGAGTGAACTACCTCTGCACAAAAATACATT
This sequence comes from Eucyclogobius newberryi, assembly GCF_026437365.1. Classification (NCBI taxonomy): domain Eukaryota; kingdom Metazoa; phylum Chordata; class Actinopteri; order Gobiiformes; family Gobiidae; genus Eucyclogobius; species Eucyclogobius newberryi. Next base: position 21,716,633 of record NW_027316532.1, read on the forward strand.
TGTGTATTCACTTGAAAAGTGGCACTTTTAATTGCACTGTTAAATTAAAGGTTCAAGTAATGTTCCATCTAATCAGCAAAAACCAAAAACCATATCGACCTCTAAATGAAACTAAATGCTGTGCCATGGCAAGAAGCCATTGCGAGTGACTGTAATGCACATTCCGCCACTTTAAGAGAAAGAAAAAATTGCAACTTTGACAATAAATCCCCCAAAAATGACAAGACCGAGGAATATCAAAAGAAATAGCAAGCATCAGTCAAAGATTATCTACAAAACGAACTTTGAATGACCAAAATCGCAAAATCGACCTGAAATACGTGCCGAAAACGGGTTGGTATCAAAATTTTATTTCCAAATTAAATATAAGAATAATGATCTACCATAATTAATAGTGACAGTGTCATGTGACAGTCAAAAAATAAATCAACTTGATACTGTGCAGTAGACATTGCAAGTGACAGTAAAACATTGCCATATCCTGTACAATTGTCACGACAATTATGTCACACCATGTCGATGATGTCACACCATGTCGATGATGTCACACCATGTCGATGATGTCACACCATGTCTATGACGTCACACCATGTCGATGATGTCACACCATGTCGATGATGTCACCAATCACCAATATTTCCGCCCCACAAGTCAACCCCACATTTTGGTCAAAGAGCATTGACCAAACTCAGTCACTTCAGTCTCGGGTCAAGCGTGGCTTCCCTCTCACAAACGGTTCTTATCAATTCTTCTTCTTCTTGTGTTTTTTTGGGCGGGTGGCAACCAACGTTTAGGTGCACTTCCGCCACCTATTGTGCTGGAGTGTTGGCCAGAGTATCTACACTTTAGTACAGTACTTTAGCCCGCCAAACGTTTTAATCCGGCCCGCCGAACATTTTGAATTAATATTTTTAAAAAAAATTAAAAAAATATTGTTTTATTTTTTGGGTTCGTAGAACCGTAGTTACTTCCGTAACCGTTGTTAGCGCTAAAACTACACGTCCCACAATGCCGCTGGTGGCCACCCCTCCCCCGTGCGGCTCTTCACTGCCGTGTGTAGTGCGGAAGGAGAAGTGCTGAGAGAAGTAAGACACGCGTTTGCGCACTTTACAGCACTTACACACCTCAGAGCAGAGGTCTGAGCGAGGACAGAGACGTGTGGCTTGGGAAACACGTGGAAGAAAGAAAGAAGACTGTTTTGTGGATTTTAGAGTTGTGCTAAAAGTGGAGCTAACAACAAGAAAACTAACTTCTGTGATGATGCTCTGTGAGGAAAACATCCTCTACAATCCTGGACAGATTAGGAGCCACAGGTAAAAACACAGGTCAGAGTGTAAAGTATGAACATGACTGTCACACTAATGTGACTGTGACACAAACACAATGACCTCATTTGAGTCACTACATGAATCATTTGTCACTAAGATCAACTTAAACTATGAAAATAGTGAGCTTGTATTGAGTTTGAGCAGAAACATGTCTGTGATATGAAGGTTTCACATCAGAAATGAGCAGTCTTTCACCTGCTGCACATTTGCGCAACAACTCCACAACTATTACTAGGCTGTAAGAAAGCTATTTATTTCTTTTATTTTTTATTGTTTTATTTTGTACATAATATTTGGCCCACAATTTGAGAAAAGAGTTTGGTTTGATGGGACACTGTGGCTCATAACTTAACCTCCTTAAATGCTCCACATGTGTTTGTATTTAGTGGTGAGTCAGTTCAGGTGAACAGATAACTACAGATTACTACACAGACGTGGGAATGTTTTTTTTAAATCTTGAGAAGTTTATTTTGTTATAAAGTCAAATACAATATTTTTCAGTTCCAAATACCTATTTAACAATATTTAACAATAGACTAAATGTTTATCTCTGTAGATCAACTCTGAAGTTGTGATGCACATAAACTGAAGCACAGAGTTGGCGAAATGACACTTGTTTTTCCTAATACATTTCAGTTTATGAGAACAAACGTGTTTGTAATTTCTTTTAATTGATCCAGTAATTGCTTTAAAAACAGCGTAGGCTATATAAAGTTATTTATTTATTATATTGTTTTATTGTTTTATGTTTTATGTTATGTTCGGCCCGCGACCCAGCCTGAGCGTCGAAATTCGGCCCGCGGCCCAAAATGAGTTTGACACCCCTGCTTTAGTACATTCCTTCTTATCAGTTCTTTCTGTAGGCGTGTTGGGCCCCAGCAGACCTCCCTGACGGTGTAGCGTAAAACACAGACTTTGAAGACGTACAACTACAGTAGGTGGCGGACGGTATTGTAACACTTGGATACCAACTGCCATAAAACACAGAAGAAGAAGACTTCCCTGTACCTTGGCATCTGGCCCCCATAACCTTCACACATACACCATCACACACACGCCCTTGCACACACACCTCCGAGAGCTTGTTAATCAGCTCTGCAGTGGAGTGTGGGAGGGGGAGCCGCGGGACGCCCCAACACCGAGTGACAGAAATCCTTTAGCACCGAGCAGGGACCATCCACAGGAGAGAACAGTGGAGCCAGCGCATAATGAACCAGTTTAGATGCAAACGACACAAGTAAGATTGTGTAGGAGGTTAACGGAGGAATAATATAACGTACAGTACCTCTTTTCCCAGATTATATGACATGAAATGTCCTGTCTACACAACGCACTGTTCTACATACAGTGTTTCATTACCAATCTAAAAGAGATCACAATTTAAATGTTCATATGAAGAATTATGTTTTTCCTTAAGTCAGCAAAACAACTGGGTTTTCTGAAGAGTGCAAATACTGCGCTGGGCAGTATGGCAATTGCATTTTGTCTGTCCATATGAATTTAATAAACAGAAGCAAGTTGCAGTCAAAGTTCTTCCCCAAATGTCAGAATTCTTCTCCAAACCACATGCTTTGACTGACAGATCCCTGCGATAAAAAGACCCAAGCTGATCATTGATTATCAGAGGTGACTGAACCTGGAAACTGTACTGGACAGTAGGGATGAGCAATTGGAAATATATCGGTCCCAGTATCGGTATCGGCCAAGATTGAAAAGAAAATGACCAGTATTTTTTTGACTAATTAGTAAAAACTAAGATAGAAGAGCAATTGGGCTAAGATATGTCTGTAAGTCTACCAGTTATTTTGCATACCAGATAAATACATGTATTATTATTTATTATTTATTTATTTACTTACTTACTATATTTGAAAAGTTAATCTGTGAGCTTTAACTTGAAATAGATTTGTGGGCCTTGCTCTGAATTTGAAAATGTAAATATTTGTATCGGCAAATATCGACAGCAGCAGCAAGCCAAATATTGGATCAGGGACGTGCATTCAGGGGAGGCAGTGCCTCGCCTGTCAATCTGGGGGGAATATGTTTTTTAATAAAACATAAACAAATATTTATATGTTGTCAACTGGTATGCATTATAAACCCCCTTTCCGTTTGAATCCAATATCAAACAATATTTTGTCAAATAAGAATGTCAAAATGTTCAGATGTTTGCTGTTCAAATACAGGGAGGAGGCTGTACCTGCTCTGCCCTGGGAGCACAAACACTCCTCACAAACTGAGCTGGTGCAATGCAAATGATGTGTCGCTCTATCCATCACTTTATAACAAATAAAACACCCTGACGATGTGCTCTGTGCTTCCATATTCTCGATAGTGTATGAAATGTATTTCTGAACCGTGTTTTAGGCTCACAGATTACTTATAAAACCGCAGTAAAAGTTCACTCTGCGAGGCATCAGTACATGTGTTCCTCATGGAAGAGTGTGTTTCTGAGCCCGGCCGTGTGTGGACAGGTGCTCTATCTTCTTCGTTATTATTGTGTATGTAGAATCTGGACAATATGGACGATTACATTTCCAAGTTAAAACGTTTAGCAAATCTGAATTTTCAATAAAATCCTTTAGGTTATACCTAAAGGAAGACCTACACTGGAGTTGAACGGGTTGCTTCAGAGTTATATCTCTAAAAACGCCAACCACATTTACAGAATAGTTAGCCCAGTGGTTAGCATTGTGGCCTGGAGTTCAAGAGTTAGTGGTAGCTAACCCTGAATTTATTTTTTTTCGTGTTCAAACTTTTTAAACTTATATATTGCTCAGTCTAGTTTGTTTTGGGCGTTAAAATCGTTTGTGGCAGAAAAGTTCAGATTTGTTCAACTTTGGTGGAATACAAGAAGGGCCGAGCCTGGAGGAGGATCAGAGGAGACTGGACTGTGGGGTAAGTTATTATAACTTTGAGACGATTACAATCTACGTGTTGATAGTAATAAGAAAATAATTTATATATATATATATAACGTTTGTCCTGTATACATGCAACTTTTTCACATATATAATACTGGGTAGTTTGTGGGAAAATCAGTGGCTAGATAGAAAATCTGTATCGGAAAAATCGGTTTTGGCAGGTCCAACCTCCTTAAAAACCGGAAATAGGTATCGGCCAAGAATTTTGGAATCAGCGCATCTCTACACGTCACTGTATCGGATTTAGTTTTTTTTATCCATTTCGGCCCTTCCCCACCGCGCAGTAACCATAGTAACGCGCACTCATTGTTGTGATGGCGTTTACGGTGACGTTTCGTGTATCAATGTTGTGACTTAAACCTTTTCAAATACAAAAAAAGCACAATGCGCACGTGTCATAGATATAGTAGACTAATGCGTACTTGGGGATGGTCCGAAATGCTGAGCCAAATGCCAATATCCCATATATATTTTTAACTGCTGTGGCCAATAACCGATATTTGCCGATACTGATAAAAAGATGACAAATGTGCGTAAAGTTATAGTAAAGATCAACAAATGCTCTTGTCACTTTAGTAGAAATACTCGGTGTATTATATTACATATTATATTACATATTTGTAGCCTATTTTTACTCATTCATTGAATTGAAATACGTCTGTGTCAGGGCTTAACAATTTCGGCTCTAATTGTGATTTTTCTGACAATCCAGGCTGCGAAATAGACGGGGGCCCGGGGCCCGCAAGCACTCAAATCGCCGGCGGGCCCAGGGTTTGAATTAGGAGGGGGCCCGCCGTGCCCCTGTATCAAAATTCCTCACAAAAAAAAAATCAAGATTTAACTAGTAATTTGGCCATATTTGGGGCATTTTCATCACTTAAGTTTCGTTTTGACAGACATGCCACTTCGCAGTATTCTGTATATTCAAATAAAATGTATATTCAGTATTCAAATAAAAATGAACACATAATTTCAATCATTTCAAAGCATTCCGTGATATTTTCTTGTTCAACAACTTCAACATTTGCTCTCTCCATTATCGGTGCCACAGCCCGTCATCCGCATCGCGTAATCCCGCTCGCTCGGCCGCGTTGTTTGTAATAAATCGTGTCTGATCGTGCGCGTGAGCGGGACAAGCCTGGACCTGAGGGACGCGAGCGCTGCAGCAACACAAAACATGCTGCAGGTGCTCGGAACAACAACGTTTCACACTTGTGCAAAATGAGAATGTCAAGTATCCGTTGTCTATAAACCTCCTGAACAAGCCGCAAATAGGGCTGATTAAGGATATACCTATATTTTCCGGACTATAAGTCGTACGTCGTTGGTTCTCAATCGACCGACTGGACAAATAAAAGGTTATATAAAATTAAATTCCTCCTATTTGCGAGCTGACCTCTCCACAGATCTGACCTGTACCTGTATTTAAGCTAGGGGTGTGCCAAAATATTGAAATATTGATATATCATTATACTAAATTTGGTGATAAAGTATCGATATATCGTAAGCTCCTCTTTCGATATATCGGGCTATTTTTGGTATAATTTCCTGAATGATCTTGTAACTAACATTTTTTTGCTTGTTTAAAGAAAAGAAACCCGTTTACGTAAAACATTAGACATTTTGACAGTTTTGATTATTAAAATGGGTGTGTTTTATTTTGGGTTTGTGCGGTTTAACAAAGAAAAATGTTGTTAAAATAGTGTGTTCTTTAAAAAAACTAGTGACGTATCGTAGAATATCATGAGCAATATATCGATTATCGCATGTATCGCAAAATCGTGATATCATATCGTGAGATGTGTATCATGACTTTGTGGGAGAAGGTCACAATCTGCCCTTTAAAAAAATATAGTGGCTTTGAATTGCATTTGTTTGTAGCCGCTTATTGGGGAAAAGTTGCACGTAAAATGTCATAATTAAAAAGGTAGGGCGATATGGCAAAATATTTCAATATTTTCTCAAAATTAAAAGTTTTGATTTCATAAACATAAACAAGACAGACTTTTAATCGGTGCCATTTGATACACAACAATTGCCCAATTTCATCCAGCAAAGTTCAAACTACTTGTTTGCAATTAATCGTCTTGTCCAAGACGATTAATTGCAGGATCCTAAATATTCTAAAAATGACTAAACTATGATTATCTGAGGACAGCTCCTGCTCCATGATACAAACAGCAGAAGTGGGTCAAATGTAATGATGCATCTGGACACATTAATCAAGAGCCGCAGAGAAAGTGGAACAAAAGAACGGGCGAAAACAAGACGCACTACAAGCAGCAAGCTCGGGCGAAACCACAGAGGAGAACGCATAATAACATGTGAAAGCAGAGAACGGATTTACTTCACTATTTTAATAACAAAAAGGCAACAAGCTGGAGCAGGAAGTGGCAGAAAAGTCGGGTCGTCCAAAAATGGACTATTCAAAACATTGGAGCAAGTATTGATACAGAAACAAATGACATAAAAGAGGATGAAGTTGGAGCCTTCTTGAATAGTTTTAAGATGATCCATGCCAGAAAATAACATGGTAATATTGAAGAAAATCAAGCCTTTTTACTTTCCTTTTTGAAAATCATGACTTAAGTGGTCCACAGACATTTTAACAATCAGGGAGCAGGCAGAGCTGAAGCCGTGAATGATCCATGAGTCTACTCTACACTATAGCTCTCCCACTCTCCATCATTTTCAATGAGTCACCGGCAACGCTATTATTTAAATCCTACTTCAGAAAGTGCAGCAGACACTTCAACCGTGTTTCGACTGGCCCCGATCCCCCAGACCGGTTTGACAAGGAGCGAACGAGGTTTGGCCTGGTTCTTTTAATGGCAGAGTGCGCTTCCAGCACACTCCGGGCTCTGGGCTCTGGGCTCCGGGCATGGCACTGGGCCTGGCTCTGGGCTTGGCTCTGGGCTCTGGGTCCAGGGGCAGATCTCCTACTTGAGCAGCTGACCTCAACCAAACATAACTTAAAATTGTACCTGAATAATACTTTTCTTATAAGGCTGCTCTGAGATTCTATTTTTCTAAACCAACCAACTCGCTCTGTGTGTTGCCCCGTCATCGCCAAATCAGACCCAGAGCGGAAGCAGAGCGAGACCTTCTGGAGGAAGTAACTCACGTGGGCCGTTTATGACCCAACAAATGGGCCGGTATGGTTCACTTAAGACGTGGAGATGTTGTTGTTCTGATCCACACCAAGATGAACCAATGGAGACAAGGCTGCGCAGTGCAGTTGTTGTAGAAACAGTTTGCGTTGCTCGTCTGAATTTGCACAAAATTAATCTTGAACCAAACTTGAATTAGTCAAATTTGGCATAAAAGTCAAAAAGATGTGGAGATGGGTCCTACTGCTCCTGAAGATGGTTCAAATGCAGAGAACTAATTTCCCCACGAGAACAATTAGACCTATAATCTTGGATCAGACTTTAGTTTAAATTTTTCCTCTATAACTCAGAGATTTTAGCATTGAAAAAGCAGCTGGAGGACCACTTTGAATCTGAAGGTCAGTTTGTGGAGGACGGCTAAGCACAGTGGCCTTTTGGCAGATGAAAAACGCCCAGGGACTGTGCAATTTATAAAGATGTTTCATGAAATAATACATTTTACGTGGAATAATTGCCAAAATTACAAATATTTGAAAAATATAACTGAAAAATGTATGGATCCAAGTTTAAATTTCGTGCTTTATTTTACTGACATAGATTAAAACATTGACGCAAACATTCAAACGCTGCTTCATTTATCTTTAGCAGCATCAGGAGTTAGAAATCAACAAATCCTCCTGTGCGATAGGCACATGTTTAAGAGGTGATCTTTGACCTTTGACCTTACAATCTCCCGCATAAATCTTTGGACGCAAGCCGATTTATCAAATAAATAAAAAGCATCTTTAAATTCCGATTGGACAGTTTGGTTTTCTCCACGCGAACGCTTTTACGACTCAAGAGCAAAACTGAAGTGTCTCGCATCGAGGGGCACAAAAACATCTGCCCGCTGCCATCACTATATAGAGCTCTATATATAGCTCTTACTGCCAGGCCCATTCACCAAACGGCAGGTGGTTTGGGGCGCGTGAGGACACGGCAAAGCGGCGTCCGGGTGGACACGTCTCATCGGCCGCACGTCTAATCGGGCGTCCGTCTCCATTACCTTTAAATCTGTTTTGACCGAGCGTGGACGAGCAGGGATCGTTCCGTGCCAAGCCCCATTTCTCTGCCACCGTCGTCTCCTGGACATCACTGTCACGGCCGACCGGTGCAGATGATTCACCGTATGAGCGCGGGGGGGCGAACCGTCACACAAACTGTCTAATATTGTGGAGATAACAGATAGGTCGGAGTGGGTGGGACGTTGTGCGGCGAGCTCGGCATTCGCGTCCTTGAACAACATGAAAAACTGTGTCCAACGCAGCGCTCGTACGCCACAGAAAGGACAGAAAGGGATGGACGAACTGAGCCCCGTCTATTGTGTCCGGTCTCAATGTGCTTTTGTCCGAGTGACACACACACTCTGTCCCTGGTCAGCAGCTCCCACAGAGAAAACGTAATGTTAGATCATCCGTGAAAGAAGCAAGTGGCTGTAATGTCAAGATTAAGAACGTTCATTGATATTTTACACATAGAGAAGTTATACAGAGAAGTGTATGTATGTATACAGAGAAGTGGGGCCCTCATAAAACATGCATCAATCACTCTAAAAACTATTTTGAGAGGGTAAACGAGAAGGGTGAGACATGGTACAAAGTTCTTGAAAGTTGATTTTGATTAATATCTCCTTTAAACAAATCTGCTGTCGACTCTGGGACCAGTTCTTGTAACGACACTGCACATGCTTTTCATAAGAACCCAATAATCCATCCTGTGTCGAGTTAGTGGAATACAGGTAGTCAATGTGGAGTTGGAAATTCTGGATAGAAGTTTATTTAGTGGAGAGAGAGTTCATCCAGGCAGACAAGGAGTGGTTCAGTTCGTGTAGAGAGAGTTCATCCAGTCAGACGAGGAGTGGTTTATTTAGTGAAGAGAGAGGTCATCCAGGCAGACAAGGAGCTCTTTATTTAGTGGAGAGTTAATCCAGGCAGATGAGGAGAACTTTATTTAGTGGAGAGTGTTCATCCTGGCAGATGAGGAGCGGTTTATTTAGTGTAGAGTTCATCCAGGCAGATGAGGAGCAGTTTATTTAGTGAAAAGAGTTAATCCAGTCAGATGAGGAGCGGTTTATTTAGTGTAGAGTCCATCAATGCAGACAAGGAGCAGTTTATTTAGAGTAGAGTTCATCCAGGCAGATGAAGAGCAGTTTATTTACTGGAGAGAGTTCATCCAGGCAGATGAGGAGCAGTTTATTTAGTGTAGAGAGAGTTCATCCGGGCAGACGAGGAGCAGTTCAGATTCATGAATGTAGTCTGGTTCCTTGTTAGTTTTCCACTGTTCTATGGAGAGGCAAATCCTCAGAAAGTGTAAAAGAAAAGCAACAACAGCCAGTAAACCTGTAGTTAATGGAAGAGGTGGGCAATGGCGCTCAACAGTGACCGCCCACTGCTTGGTTCCGGAAGTAAATCTATTATTATCAAAATTTACTCTGGGCAAATCTGCTAGTTTGTAAGTAATGAGCACAATAGCTATAATTGTATTTATAATCTGTTTCTGAAACTTACTAAAACTTAGTATATCAATATGGGCAAAAACAAATAAAAGTCCCATCAATTTTACATATAAAATGTTTTTATTTTATCAAATATGTTTATAGTTTGACAGTTTACAAAATAAAAATGCATCATATTATAATTTTGCATCTTCAACTTCAAAACAACCAGTTCGATATTATCCTTATCACACACTTTTAGTTCAGAGGTAAATGCATAAACATTGAGGCTTTATGCTTTTTTTTTTAATTCACACTGATCAAAACTTTTTCTTGAGTGACCCGCAGTGACCTTTACAGAAAAAGTAATTAAGTCTTAAAAGTCACAGCACAGCTAAAAATACAAGAATATAACCTTTATACGGTCTACATTTTATTGCTACGAGTAATTGAATAAGTAACTTTTCAATTAATTGAGATGATTATCAAGAACTGAGTTTGAACATTTACAGAATGGAAAAATTTACTTTCACTTTGAACACAGGGACACAGGTGGCTTCGATACATTGGGGACGTTGCAAAAACTCATTTATCTTTCATTTACTCAATCACAAGTTGTGGTTCTTTTCTCATAAATACATGACGAATGGGTGATCTTTCTGTCAGCGGGGCCACCTCTCTACAGATCTGACCAGTAACTTAGTGGTGGGCTATAGTCACAAAAATTAAGTATTCCGATTAACGATAGTCAGGCGATAATATGTCAATCCAAGAGTAGCCCTGCATTACAGAACATCTGAAATCTGCCCGAGGACACTCCCATCTGCTTTGGGCGCCCCCCTCCTCCTTCTGGAAAAAAAGTCAATTTCATGTTTTTTTCTTTATTATGAACTCCAAATAAACACTTGCATCAGACATCAGTTCCTCCAACACATGGTGGACCTAATATTAGCCACGAGACGTTGTTTGTCATGTGATAGTTTAGACGTGACGCTTCCTGACTCGCATTTCCCGGCTCTGGCTTTTGCCCCGCTTGGCGTTGTTAGGAACGGCCCGGCGGCGCTCTGGCCTTCGTGCGAGATGTATAATTCACACTCAGCTCTGTGGATAACACGGCTAATCAGGACTCCTCGAAAGCAGAGTGACAATTAGGGGTAAGTAAGAGGACCTGAGTGTGAGGAAAGTGGAGTCCAGGGATGTGGAGGGGGAAATTAGGTCGACGGAAAACAATTAATTATGTTTTTTTTTTTTTTTTTTTTACTTGTATTTATCATCATTTTCATTTTTTTTTTTTCTTTTTTTTTTTTTTCTCTAATTAAAAAGGAACAAACATGACTTTTAATCTTGCAGAATTCAGTCTTTGGGCAAATTCAGACAATATTGTGAAAGTTGTTTTGAAAAAATGCAAAATTTGAATATCAAGTAAATCTTTAGAGGGATGTTTACCACCTGCTTGTCTTCTTGTTGTTGAAGATGTTATTGCATTGCCTGTAATGTTCCGCAGTATGGCATTAAAATTATGTGCTCACAGTAAGAATTAAGACGCAGTAAGTTAGTGCGGAATATTGCGCTAAATACTAACATTTCAAACTCGATCTCAATACTAAGGAATGGGCTCGATACTCAATTTGAAATGTTACTAAAACACTACATTTTCAACATAAAATAGTACTTCCTTTACGTTACCATTGGAGAAGTAACGGTATGCAAATGTCACCGTACTAGGACTGTGTTCAAAATATAGATACGGCAATATATTGTCACGGACTCCGAATCGATACGCGTATTGATACTGAGTCACAGTATCAATAATTTTTTTTAAATAAAATATATATATATCTTTATTTATTTATTTCATTTTTTTGGCCTGTAGGCTTTAAACGAGGTGGAATAGTACTTTTGATCTGCTGTTTGTGCTGCGCTCCTCTGGGCCGAGGTGAGAAGGAGCTGTGGACCTGATCAGAAGCTGATCTGTGCAGAAGATGCTGCTGCAGCATGTTCAGACCATGAAACGTGCAATAATTTACTAGAATGTGTTCCATATATTTCTATTTGGATCAGTTGGTTGGATGTGTGAAGTTATTAGAGCAGAATGGATTTATAAATAAGTGCTTTGAGGATAAACATGAAATGTCATACATTTTCTTATTCAGAGTAAAAACATTACCCATTTGGTAAATTTTTAAGACCCTTTTTTAAAAAATGTATCGGGATACGTATCCTAATGAGAGAATTGTATCGGAATATACAAGTATCGGGATATGTATCGTATCGCGAGGGTCTTGGCAATACCCAGCCCTAATCACAACAACAATTTCCGATTGTTGTACGATATTTATCGCGACATAACAGAGAGAAACACAACTGTAGAAACAGATATGTCTTCATGTTGTCTGCACTCAAATGAAGCAAAGGATCATGGTCTATGTAGTCCCTTATGTTGATTCAGCTGCTGTTGCAACAAAACAACGAGCGTGAACAAAGGAGATCATAGTTCAACACACTGTGACAGCCCACAATATTATTGTGAGACTTTCGGCGATACGATATCACGATATTTCAGTTATTGCTCAGTTAAAGCTCAAGATCATCATTCTAAAACTGTTCCGGAACCGTCTAATTTAGTCCTCCTGTTTATTGATCCTTGTCCAAACGAGTACCGTATTTTCCAGAGTATAAGTCGCACCAGCCAAAAAATGCATAATAGAGAAGAAAAAAACATATAAGTCACATTTGAGTATGAAATGCGGTTGCAAGTGTGAAAATAACAAATAATATCACATATAAGTCGCTCCGGAGTATAAGTATAAGTATAAATATAAGTATAAGTCGAACCCCGGCCAAAACTATGAAAAAAGGTGCGACTTGTTTCAATACTAGTTTTAGCATTAATTCTTATCTGATTAAAGTTTTGACTTAGTGTGACGTTACAAGAAAACACAGAGCACATTTAGCACGGAAAATAGCCCAACTTTCTCCGGCGGAGCGTCCGAGGGTTACGCCGGGTAATTGTGGCGACGTGAGGTACGACTGGGCCGATTGAGCGCAAGCAAATCTAAATGCAAAACAGCCGCGTCGTTCCCGCACGCACTGAGAGGGCAGAGAGCACTGAAGCGTCGCCGGGCTCTACGACGCGTCAGGACATTAGAGATACTGAGGAGGAAGTTGGGGCCCTTATCAGCTCTGTTTGGACGCTTTTTGCATCGAAGCAGCGCAACGTAAACGCCGTTCAAACGTTTGGAGACGAATACAGTCTGAATTCTGGGAAAATAATGGGATTTCAAATGGGGAGTTTGGGATTAGGTTCAGAAAAATCATACGACGTGAAGGATTTAAGATCGTTTTAGCGAATGAAAACCACTCGGATACAGTACGTGCGAGTGATGTTTCCAAATGTATTTTATGCAGCAACTAACAATTGTTTTAGTCAAAAAGTCTGAGGTTATTTTTCCGATTTGTCGACTTGTCAGAGTAAATCGATTTTTTTAGGAACATTTTCAACCAATAAAAAGTTGAAATGTGGTGACTGAAGGCTTCTAGAATATTTATGAATGATGTAACTGTGGTATAAATTAAAATCCGAGTGCGTGCGAATCCTTTTTTGACATTTTGATTGAATAATTGTCAGTGTTTAGGAGTCTGTACAGTCCAGATTACGATTATTTCAAGAGTTAGAGTATTCGCGCTAGAAAACAGAATACAGAAGCGAACAAACCGTAGATATTCACAATTGTTGATTATTTTTTGTCATAAATACTTAAACTTAATACAATTTAGATCTGATGTCAGTTGGTCAAACGTTTCATGATTTTTAACTCTTCGAAATTTTGACAATTCTGACGACACAGCTTTTTAAACAGTCGATCTCTGTATTTATCTATTTGTTTGCTCTTTGGATATTGTAATACACATCGATATAGCAAGAAATTGAGTTGCAAAATGTTGCCATGTCTTTGAAAATGTGACATAAAATACATAAATATGATTGACAAATATGTGTAATTCTTGATTTAGTGATTCATTTAATCCCATTTTGCTCCAGGTTTATTTACCTATATTCTATATTATTTAAATCCAGGTATCAAACTATCAAATTAGAGTCATAAATACTAAAAAAACAACAACAAAACATTAGCCAGACAATTAAAAACGAGGCAAACGCAGGTAAGACAAACTGGCATCATTCAATCCACAATAAAGTGTAATAATGTGTTATATTTTTACCACACTTGACGTTATAATAGGTTTGTTTCTTATAATAAATGGATAATTAGCATTGACCTTGGCCTAAAAAATGACCACAACACATTGTTGTGGTCATTTGTGGTTGTGGTCACATTGAACACAATATTTATAGGTGAATCACAATGACGCAGTGTTGTCATTATCGGCGTAACTCTTCGTTAAAAAGACTCTTTTCTTGGACCGTAAACAGCACAGGGACCGCGTTACGAGACTCCCCTGGTCTGTAAAAGTGTGGCTGAAACGTGCTCTTTCCATCAATTGCGGGAGTGAATAAAGTTGCAGCAGTGGCACAAAGAAGATAGAGAAGCGAAACAACGCAACGATCAAAAATAAAGAAAAATGTATCAGTTAAAACAGTCAAAGTCATGCCAAGAACCACCAAGAAAAGAGTTGGAATCACCAGATCTAAACGCCAAGAGTTCAGTCGATTTATTGTTTCGATAGCGTCTCAGTCCATCAAAACGTTCAATAGTCGAACGATTATTATTTTATTGACGTTATAAGGAATTACATGGACCGGAGCAGAAAGGAGATGGAAAAATGAGCCGTAAAATGTCGCCTCTAGTTTTAGTTTAAGCCGCCCTTTTGCCCAGCATAGTTACTTTTAAATAACAGTACAATCATTGACAAAGTGTGATTTCGCGTTGCCAATGTAGAGCACGGGTCCTTTTAAGACTATGGGAATATATTTAAGGCTTTGGGGAGACATTTTAGTTGCGTTTTAGGAGTAAATCGAGTTTAATCTGCCTTCACAAATGGCTGAAGACGTCGTGCACATCCAGTGTTGCAGCATCTTGTACGTTTTGGTCAGATCCTTGTCGTTAGGCGCAGGGCATCGTCTTTAGTCGACCGATAACTTAATCAATTAGAGCTTAAACCGTATCTCAGCTCTAACCTGGGCAGAAATATTTAGCAGATATGAGAACCACAGACACACTTTTGAAGCTTTAAAAAACAAAAAAAGTCCAACAAATTCAGATCGATGGCGCTTCTCCAACCTATAAATGCATAACAACAGCATAAATAGCACCTAATTGCACGCTGTCCTTCCATGAACAAATCCCAACAAGCCATGTAATTATAATTTGGAACGATTATAAGCTTTTGGGCCTGAGGAGACTGCCATTTAAATAAAAACCAACAGTCATAGGTCACTGGAGTCAGAGGAAACCTGAACAATGTCGTGTTTATTTACCATATGAAATTCCTCTGAACAGACTGCACTGCACACAGGACCAGGATGCGTGATCAAGATTAATGCACAATGTTGCAGGGTGTTGTGTGTGTGTTTTACACACACACAAAAACACACAGAATACACACATAAATACTTCATAATACACAGCTAGACAAGTGATGAGACAGCAGTAATCATGGAAAAACAACAGGCGGAAAAGTGCGCTAGCTACACCTGTCCTGACCCGCGCGCGTTCAGCTCGTTATGACACTTATTTTAAATTTATTTAATGACTAATTTGATCTTCTGCTGTCACATGTATCAGTCCGTTTACGCCGCACGCGGGTCTGACGTCTGCCACTCACAATTCAACAATGTCACGGCAGCGGCGCGACGGGGCTTCGAACTCGACATTTCACCCGCAAACTCGTGCCTCGGAAGCGGTAATCTTTCCACAAACGGCTCGGTTACCTTGGCTCCGGCGGTGTCGCTTATGCCATGTTGCCCGGGGCTCCGGGGCTGTCTGCGCGGCGGCGGTGTTGGTGGTGGTGGTGATGGCGGTGGCGGGACGGGGGTCGGTGCGCGGCGGCTGCTGCTCGTGGCCGGTCGTAGTAGTGGAAATGCTCCAGCAGCACAAGCAGCGGCTTCCAGTGCGCGCGCTGCCGGGCCCGCCCCCCGCCGCGCGCTCATTGGCCGGTGCCGCGCGTCAGTCACGGAGAAGACGCGTGAGTAGGCATAGCAACCGTGAAAATGGGCGGGTCCGTGTGGGGCTTGTTGGTAACGGTGCCGTAGGTAACGCCCATTATCGGTAGTTTCGCTTTGTATTTAGTGGAAATTAACAAATATCGGTTAAATGTGTTCAGCGATATCGAATTACAACCGATACACGAGAAAGGATGATATAAAAATATAAAAAAATACTTTTTTGTTGTTGAATTGTTAAATGCAAATTGCCGACTTAGAATTTCCGACATGTAAATAAATAAATAAATACATGCATACATAAATAAAATAAATAAATACAATAAATAAAATAAATTAAATAAATACAATAAATAAAATAAATTAAATAAATAAAATAAATAAAATAAATAAAATAAATAAAATAAATAAAATAAATAAAATAAATAAAATAAATAAAATAAATAAAATAAAATTGCCTCTGTGTTAACTTGCATAGTTTTTTCAGATGTAGGCCATTATACCACAACTAACAAATTTGAATGTTTTTTGACTAAATATTATTAGTTACTGCTTACAAAATACTGCTTTACAGTACTGCTTTACAGTACTAGAAAAGATGCATTAAATCACAATACAAACAAATATAAATATAAATCATCACAATAAATCTAACTTTAATGAGCCACTAAATGCCACAACCTTTTACTGATTATATACCGTAACTGTTTAAATGGGTCTAAAATATAGAGAATAAATTTTGCCTCATATAGAAAAGTGCAGAACAAATCCGTCATAAGCACTAAACAGAAGAAATGAGGCGTCACATCAAAGTCTGAGGACTCAAATGGCACAGATTTCGTGAATGACCTGGTAAAACTAGCTTATTATTAATTAGGATATATTATATTAGGATGTAGATATTATGCAGGCAGTGTGTGCGCTAGTTATCTTTTTCTACGATGTGACTTTATAAATGCATGTACAGATTAATCAACAATCATAGCATTTCTTGCCTTAGCTCCACGAGTTTTAGCAACATACTGCTTTACATTTAATAGTTTTCAATGTATGATGTCCAATATTGAGCGATGCCAAGCATGCCGGCGGGCATCAGAAGCCTGTGATGGTGTTTCCCCTGCGAGGTTTTGGCATTGGGCACTTTTCAAATATAGGTTACAAAGCGTGACCTATTTTTATATTCTCTATTTGTACAGCCGTTAAACTGTAAGCATTTTTCACAAACTCACTGTTGGAGTCGGAAAGTTCTGGGGAAAGCACAACGTGTACATTCTATTTATATGCAAATGCATTTATTTATTTTTCCCTCTCTGGTTTACAGCAATGTAATTATGAGTCCCGACAGCAGCTACTCTCTTTAAAATACACAATTACTCCTGTCATCCCTGTCAATATTTACAAAACATACGCAGAACTATTTACTCTACAGTGAATACTTGTGTTGTAATGATTATTTTGTAGATAATTATAACGCAAACCAAGTTTATTCTTATTTTATTAGTAAATTCTTTATTAAGGCATGTCTTATTTAATTTGATTTCATATACTTTGCTATTATTATTATTTCATTTATTTTTGTATTTATTGTTATTATCATCATTATTAATTTCTATATGTTGCTCCTTAACACTGAACATTTTTCCTGTTTGTGAATTTTGTTCACTGACAATGGCAATAAACTGATTCGGATTCTGATTATGTTAATGTGTTCTAATGTTGAGATTGACACATTCTAGGATTAGTCTATAATATTGTCTTCAATCTGAATCTAAATACATTTAATTTATCGACAATTCCTCCATTAAAAACTTGTTTTGTTTTTCATAAGAAGTTACTGCAGTACGTTCCACTCTGTCATTGCCCCGTACATTAAAATTAATTTGAGCCTGTTTGTTTTTGCTGTTGACATTAAAAACACCCTTCAAAGCCGCACCCGTGTCACGCTCCTGGAAGTCTTTAAACGTTTTTTTTAAAGCTGTGGGTTTTTGACTTGTGGTGAGCGCTTCAGCAGTCGTGGCTTTTCTGCATCTGTAATTCCGATCATCAATATCGTCGCTTCGAGACCGTAAACAGACACAGACCCACTGCACACGCTGTCACCGAAGCGTCCCACGTGTTGTCATGGCAGCCGCGGCCTCCAGCGTGACCCAGTCTGACCTCTGACTCACGGGGGGGCTCTTCTTTCAGACGCCCCACGCTTCAAAGAGCAGGAAGAGTCCGCGGTGCGCTTGTGTGGCGGCATAAATGTGACACAGGATGCTGCCGATGTGCACGAAAGGCACAGAGCTTTTCCTGTGCTACGGTCGACTTATTTATGATTTAGTTTAGCACGCGACAGGAAGCAGCGCGACGCCGGAAAGCAGAATCAGCAATGACAAGACGAACAGATCTAACGTACAAAGCTCTCGGATTTAAGGCCAATTATCATCATTTACCTCAAAATATATGAGTTACTGGCCGACATATTGTACTTCTCTACATAAGGAAAAGTATACGTGGCATTGACTTTTGGACATCCACTGCTCTTTAAAGTGCCTCAGGTCGGACCACTCATTGAACTAAACTACAGTTAAGTTTTTATTTATTTAAAAATGTGCAAAAAAATTATACAAATGTTATCCCAGAATAGCTATTTTTTTAGGTTTATAATTCCACTTCCTGTTTGTAATTGATGACATCACAGTAGGAAATTAGTAAGTAAAGACAGGGCAAAAACTTCAGATTTCACCTTTTTTTTTATTTGACAAATGAAAATATATAGAGTGACTTCATTTTGTTGAATCATGTTTAGACTGTCAAAATTAATTATACAGTATATAATAAAAATACCGTTTCTTTTGTGTAAATTCTGTATAAACTTAGACTGGAACGAGCGTCCCTAGTGTGATGTCACTTCCTGTTCTCCACGAATACCTACTCGATTGGTGTAAAACTATCATTTATATTTACAACAGGTAAAAATAGACCAAATAAAGTCAAAATTTGTCGATCTTAAAAACCTGTCATAGGCACTTTAAGAAAGTAGTGTACCGTATTTTCCGGACTGTAAGGTGCACCAGCCAAAAAATGCATAATGAAGAAGAAAAAACATATATAAGTCGCACTGGAGTATGAAATGCGGTTGCAAGTGTGAAAATAACAAATAATATCACATATAAGTCACTCCGGAGTATAAGTATATAAGTATAAATATAAGTATAAGTCGCATCCCGGCCAAAACTATGAAAAAAAGTGCAACTTATAGTCCAGAAAATACAGTAATTAAGGTTTCTGCAGTGCCCTTTGTGTGTCATTTAATGCTTTATGTATTTTATATGTATACAAACCAATAAGGACAATAACTATTCTGTTTCTGATGGTCTTTTCCTCAGACCTTAAGACAAACGAATGGCATGGTATATAATTAAATGTGAGTTAAAGTGTTTTAGTTTAGTTTATTTGTCGTTTGCTGTTCGAAAACGTGTGCACAGTAAAACATTAGAAACAGCCACGTAAACAAACAAATGGACACGAGTTACAAAAAAGCACAGCACATTTTAAGATGAAAAAGAGTCTTAAGTCTCTAAAACAGTAAAGTGCTAGATCAAAGTTCAGAACAGATTGTTCAAGCGTTGGACAGTTTGTGGGAAGAAGCTCTGTTGTTAAATCAGGATTTAGTCTAATTAAAACGGGGCTTCCTTATTAAATGCTGCTCATCAGTTTTGGCACCTGTTGGAATTCTATTTCAAGCTCAAAAGTGGTTCATTTTCGTGCTGTTTGTCTCCCCCTGTAGGTCATTTAAAGACACTGTGCATTATTACAGTAAACTGCAGATTTTTTATCATTTTTGTGACCTCTTTAAGGGTTTTAATGTGTTATATGATGTTATAAAATAAAATATGCTCTCATAGTAAGTGATGGAAACGTCAGTTCAAACTTGATTTGTTTTCATTACTTATAATGGTCAGACTTGGCTCTCCCCAGACGCCTCCTCAGTACCTTTAAGTAGAACATCTTACCGATTTATACATCAGCAAGTGACTCGTTTAGACAAGAAACAGCTACTTTACATCAAACTAGAACAGGATTTGTCTTATTTTGTTTTAGCTAAGAGATTATTAGGCTTAGGATTTTTGAAGTCAATTTTCTAACGTAAAAAGATCACGGTTAATAGCTCCGTTCACAGACAATATGCAAACATTCCAAACATCCATCCACCATCAACACAAGAACTTCCCATTTACATGAAGAGCATCAGACTTTCCATATCCACGCCTCCTTTTAGTGTCCTTTGTTTGCCTTTTCCAAATAAATCCTGAGCCAAACCCACTCGTATTTGGGTTTATGAGCTGCTGGTGGTTGTGGGGCACGAGCTGAACTACAGGCGCTGGACAGACTGTTGCCAAGAGACTTAAGTGTCCACAAAAAGAACACAGTTTTGGAAGCAGTAAACACGAGCATCTCCTCACAGTATTTGCGCCGCTCTCCTCACTCTGGGTCCGGTGGGGGATATTTCAGATGCGCTGGGCTCTTTGGAGGGTCTTTTGGGTGGGTGTTTTCTGCTCAGCTGGAGGTGATTGAGGAGAAGCGTCTCATCAGTCACCAGCCAAAAAGGAAATAAACCAAGGCTGTGTTTGTGTACGAGATGCAGAGACACAAGGACACGTTAAGAAGTGAGAGAACAGGACCAAGAGAACAGGACCAGACTGAGAAAACAGGACTAAGAGAACAAGACCAAGAGAACAGGACCAAGAGAACAGGACCAAGAGAACAGGACCAGACTGAGGGAACAGGACCAAGAGAATAGGACCAGACCAAGTGAACAGGACCAAGTGAACAGGACCAAGTGAACAGGACCAGACCGAGAAAACAGGACCAAGAGAACAAGACCAAGAGAACAGGACCAGACCAAGAGAACAGGACCAGATCAAGAGAACAGGACCAGACCAAGAGAACAGGACCAAGATAACAGGACTGAGAGAACAGGACTGAGAAAACAGGACTGAGAGAACAGGACCAAGAGAACAGGACCAAGAGAACAGGACTGAGAGAACAGGACTGAGAGAACAGGACTGAGAGAACAGGATCAAGAGAACAGGACTGAGAGAACAGGGCCAGACCGAGCGAACAGGACCAAGAGAACAGGACCAAGAGAACAGGACTGAGAGAACAGGACCGAGAGAACAGGACCGAGAGAACAGGACCAAGAGAACAGGACTGAGAGAACAGGACCGAGAGAACAGGACCGAGAGAACAGGACTGAGAGAACAGGATCAAGAGAACAGGACTGAGAGAACAGGGCCAGACCGAGCGAACAGGACCAAGAGAACAGGACAAGACTGAGAGAACAGGACCAGACCAAGAACAGGACCAAGAGAACAGGACAAGACTGAGAGAACAGGACCAGACCAAGAACAGGACCAAGAGAACAGGACAAGACTGAGAGAACAGGACCGAGAGGACAGGACCAGACCGAGAGAACAGGACCGAGAGGACAGGACAAGACTGAGAGAACAGGACCAAGAGAACAGGACAAGACTGAGAGAACAGGACTGAGAGAACAGGACCAGGAGAACAGGACCAGACCGAGTCCACGTCAGGACAGAATGGACTTTGAGTTTATGTTTCATGTTTAAAGGTGCCATTTTGAGGACTTTTCACCGTTGTTTTTGAATGGTCCGTTGCTATGGGAACAGTCCATATTTCTAAAACACCAGTATTATAAATCAGTTTAGTAATCATCACTACAAATACACAAATGTAAATGCTCCCCCTACAGGTTAAATATAACATTTAACTTCCTTGTCAAGGAGAAAAGGCCAGGATACGAGTCAGATCTGTGAAATATACAATAAATATACATATAAATACATTTAAAAACACTTGATTAATAATTAAATCAAGTCTAGTCATTGAATATGTTTAACGCCATACTGTGAAATATTCTAGACAAAAGCATCTCCATGGAGACAAAGAGGCTGTCAACAGAAAAGTACTGCACTTCACCTTTTGGCAGGAGTCTATATTCAAAACAACATTTCCACAGAGTTTTGCAGTAGTTCCTGCAGAAGGCGGGTCTAAGTGCAGGGGATTCTGGGACATTTATCCATTTGATAAATCCCTGTGAACATTGTGTAATTTGCTTCTTTATTTCACCCATGGAGGAAACTGCTGTTGTGATTTTGGTTGTTATAGAATTTTATGGAAATTCAATCAATATAATCAGGATTAATACAACAAACGATGAAAGGACTTCCCCCCATAATTCCTTCTGTTATTGATGGCCATATTTACCACTCGGTGTCTTAAAATAGAAAATATAAGAGTGTCTCATCATGTCCTTAAAGCGTCCACCAGGAGGCGCTCCACCCTCACGTTACAAACCTCATCATATGTAGAGTTTCCACTGCTCTTCTTATGGGCTGAAGTGACACTGTGTTGATAGATTCTGCTTGGACTGAGATGTGTATAAATAAATGTGTGGTTTTCACGGAGGAAGTTGTGTCTGTGTTTGAGCTGCTGAAATCCTGTTCTGAGCTTTGACACCGGAGCTCTAATGAACCCTCTGCAGGAGAAACACTGACACAAGGGCAGTTATGTGTGGAACACCGGGACCTCAGCTGTGGGAAGACAGCAACATGTTCAATTATTTTAGAACAATAACAACTTTTATAAAGAAGTGGTTGCAGTTTAAAGGTGCACTATGTAACTTTCTTGGTTGAGGATCTGCCACACGCTGGTCCTGGTCCTGGAGCTGGTCCTGGTGCTGGTCCTGGTCCTGGTGCTGGTCCTGGAGCTGGTCCTGGAGCTTGTCCTGGTCCTGGTCCTGGAGCTGGTCCTGGTGCTGGTCCTGGTCCTGGAGCTGGTCCTGGTGCTGGTCCTGGTCCTGGTGCTGGTCCTGGAGCTGGTCCTGGAGCTTGTCCTGGTCCTGGTCCTGGAGCTTGTCCTGGTCCTGGTCCTGGAGCTTGTCCTGGAGCTGCTCCTGGTCCTGGAGCTGGTCTAGAATCTGCTCCTGCTCCTGCGCCTGGTCCCGGTCCCGGTCCCGGAGCAGGTCCTGGTCCTGGTCCTGGTCCTGGTCTTGGTCCTGCTCCTGCTCCTGGTCCTGGTCCTGGAGCAGGTCCTGCTCCTGGTCCTGGTCCTGGTCCTGGTCCTGGTCCTGGTCCTGGTCCTGGTCCTGGTCCTGGTCCTGGTCCTGGTCTTGGTCCTGCTCCTGCTCCTGCTCCTGCTCCTGGTCCTGGTCCTGGTCCTGGTCCTGGTCCTGGTGTTTACACCACAAATAAAATCTAAATTCAATCTAAATGTCACTCTTTAATCATGATTCTCATCTCAGCAATTCACAAAGAGACGTTCAGTCAGTCCCCAATATCTGGGGAATAAAAAGATCAGTTTGATGATAGTGTGGAACATTCTAGACAAAACATCAAACAGGAGGCGGACTCAAGACAAATAGAGCTCCTTAAACATCAAAAACAGTGACGTTTCTTCCTCTAAAGTCTGAACTCTGCTCCAAACTTTTACTTTTACTGCATTTCTCGATTGAAAAGGCCAAAGCTGATTATTCACGATTCAAAACATCATCTCACGTCAGTTAAACTCTGATTAATTGTACAGCCCAGTTTTGCTTGTGATGTACTTGTTGCAAACACGTATTTTCTGTGGATTATCTCGAACACATCAGTATTACTCATGTTAAACACAGAGTGGAGCCGAGTTAACCACAGTGATTTTGTCCATAAGTCACAGTTTCTTCTCATAAATAACTGTAATGTGCAGCGTTCTGTGACATGACAGTCAATGGTTCATGTTATTGTGGAAAATATGTTGTGCAAGAAATAGCATGAATTTTAAGGAGATGTTTATGACTTTGCTTGTATTTTTACTTGTATATAAAATGTACTTTTTTCCCACCAAATAACTTTTCATGCAGTGGGAAATATATTTACACAGTTTCTTGGTTTAACCTCCATAAAAGGCACTTTTTACAGGCCTGAGCCACAGTGTGTTGTGATTCTATGGGGACTAATAAAAGGTTTACAATCTGCACATTCTGGAGTCTATGTTCCTTTTTTCAAGATAATTGTTATTTACATTTTTAAACCAAACCGCCATCGCTTGTTTGAAAATGTATTCAATCAAACTAGTAGTTTTTTTTATTTAATTTCTTCCCTCTTTGTTTCTCCCCTCAGTTTTTTTTTTATTCAAACATACAAAACACATAAAATAGAACAGGGATAGAACAAGATAGAACCAGAGAGAATAAAAGACAAAGTAAAACATTGCACATGAAGTATGAAGAATAAAATTAAGGCCAATCCAACAAAAAAGTCCCACTTTGTCCAAGATTTTTTAAAGATTTAAAAAAAAGATTTTTTAAGATTATATTTAAATGCCATTTTTGTTCCTCAAGATCAATCAAATGTATTTTTATTTTGTTCTTCTTTCTTGTAAATAATAGTAAGTAGTAGTAATAACACAACAAAAAATCATACATATTTAAATTATAAATAAAAATGACAAATTATTGGAGCTGCTGCAATGATGTCAAATCATGAATAGGAAAAAAACAATGTGTTTTTTGTTGTTAAAATAATAAGATTACATTTAAATCCTACTTTTGTTTCTCAGTCATCAATTATGTTTGAAAATGATTATAATGTATAATGTGTCATTTTGTTTTTAAGGGCTCAGCTGTTGGCCAAGCTAATCGACTCTCACAGCTAATGCTAATTTGTATTTAAATGTAATATATGTAATATATGTTAATAATTAAACTTTCAGTTTATTCATTAAAAATACATACGTTCGTCTCAACCTCTGTTCCCCAAACCACTTCAAAAGGTATTTATGTTGATTATGAATATGGGGAATATATGAGACAAACATGTACTTTTATAAACACAAGTGTCCTTTGATGAAGTATTCCAGTACCAGTATTTCAGACCTATATGATGATGATGATGATGATGATGATGATGATGATGATGATGTACATATTAAATACAAACCACTTGTGACACAATCATCAAACATTTCATCTTGACCTCTCCACTTCCCATAAAAACAACTCCCAAACTGTTGTTGGTCACATCCGGGGGCGACAGACTTTGTCCCGGTGCATCGATCGTCCCGGTTTGTGACCAAAGACCAAATGTGTTTTTTCCGAGGAGTGAAGTCAGCGTCTGCACAAGCTGCTGTTGACAGACTTCCAGCTGCAGTGTCTGAGGAGCCTCCCTTTTCCCTGTGAGCTCACGTCTTCAACACACCGGCCGGGGCCAAACCTCCCGCTCGGGGCCAAACCTCCCGCTCGGGGCCAAACCTCCCGCTCGGGGCCAAACCTCCAGCTCGGGGCCCTTTAAAAGCACCAGGAAGAGCCCAACACGGCCAGACTCACAGGCACGACCGCGACCAGGTAACAGCAGCTCAGTGCGGGTTAAAGGTGCATTATGTCACTTTTATAGTCACGTTTGTCCAGATGCCGTTGTTTTTGTGATTTTTTTATTGCAAAAACAGAGAAAGTGTTTTGCCTTCTACGAGAAAAGTTACATCGTGCACCTTTAAGTTAATAGAATATGGTAAAAAATGTAATGATTATGTAAAGAGTTGATTGATATTTTCAGATTAAGCATGACTTCAAAAGGACTAGCTGCTGCCGTTTTGCTGGTTTGTACCTGGACTTTCAGCGAGGCTCAGCGTAAGTATTATTCATTTTTTCATTTATTTATTGGAGTAATCTAAAAAAAAAAAACTATGGAATTAGATACGTTTGTCTCGTGATGAATGTGCAATGGATAAAATTGTATCCATTGAGTCTTGAATCAAGCCTCATTTGAATTTAATTTTCGTTTTTAATTGTTGCTATTATATTTTTGTATTATTATTATTGTTTTTTTGTTTTTTTTTAAGCTGATTTTTTCAGTTTTTAAATATTTAAAAAACAAAGCAACACAAACACAGAAAAAAAAGAAAAGGAAAATAAATAAATAAACAAACAAATACGTAAACAAAAATAAATAAGAACACCCAATAACAAGAAATCGATTTGGGAAAAACATGTACATACTCAACATATTTTTAAATAAATTTTAATTTACCCAAATTGACAATTTTCTCTTTTTGATATTTTGATTTTTATTTACGTTTCTGCTCTAACATAAATAAGTCTGAATGTAATTTTCTCCATTTTCCCAACATCAATTATAATCTCTGCTCTTTGCTTGTTGGTTCAGTTTGCGTCATAATTATTATTATTATTATTTTTAGACGTCTTTTAAACGCTGTGTGTTCCAGAAGTATCCATTCACTGTGTCCATGGCAGGAGCTCACCGCCTGATGTATTTAGAAGTGTTTTGGCTCGACACAGACAAACTTTTACCACTCAGTCTTTGTGTTCTCAGTGAGTTGTAAAAACCGCTGTGGCATGGGCTATTACCGCGGCAACCAGTGCCAGTGCGACTTCAGCTGTCTGCTTTACGGAGAGTGCTGCAAGGACTACGAGCGGCTGTGCACCACAAGTAAGAGCTGATCTCACACAGTTTGCAGGTGGTGCTTTTTATCACATTTAATCCTCCATGTTGTTGTTGAAGAGATGGTAAATTTGAAAATTGTTTTTAAAAAAAAGTTAAAAATGCTGCAAAAAGAGCTGATTTAAAGAGTAGTAACACTCTTATTTACAGCTGTTATATGGACAGAGAATATTGCACCAAGATGATTGACATGTCACAGTATTGCACATGAATATGAAGACAAATGACACATATAATATCTCAATGATAAATAAACCTCTTAATTTCCCCTGATAATATATTAATTTCTATCACCCACAATTTCCTCTTAGTTATGGTTTCAAAATATTTACTCATAGATTTTTTGAAGTGGGGACACATTCATCGAGTACATTTAGTTAAGAACATTTTACTACTTTTTACAACTTTTGCTCCAACTTTAGTGACATATTCAACAGTGTAACAGTATCTTATTTCTTCCTCTTCCCACTGTGGGTAAATCTACACGTGACACAAGCGTTATGTGGACAATATTAAATGATTTGAACGTTTGTGGAACTGTTTTTTCAGATATGTTTGCGGTCCCTCCTGTGAAAATACCAGATTTCGTTCTTACAAGTCTTTTAATGTCAGGTCAGCTCCACAAATGCTGTTAAACCCTCACTCGACCACCACGTTGTACTTCTACTCGAGTAACATTACGTGTTTTCTATGACTCGAGCCCAGTGTTTGGACTTCTCTGTTGTTCCTTTTCATAAAACAAACCCACGTGTCTTTGTCCGTCAGAGGACTCCTGCAAAGGCCGCTGCGGCGAGACGTTCAAGCGCGGCCAAACCTGTTCCTGCGACGGCGACTGCGTCAAGTACAAGCAGTGCTGCCCGGACTTCAAGGATCACTGCAGCGAGACGGGTAAGACATTCAGGGATCACTGCAGCGAGACGGGTAAGACACAAGCGGCACCGTCAGCATGTGGCGGGCGCAGCTTAAACAGCACGTGCGAGTCCATAATGAAGAGTTTGGACGTGACATGGTTGTTCACAGTCTGGATGTCTGACAGGTCGTGCTTTGGGCGGAGTCAATCTGTTAACATCACGTGTCTATGAATGAAACTAAATAGATGTTTAAAGTAGTCGACGTGTTGTATTTACCACAGTCATCCACAGATACTACAGACCTGATCTGACATGCAGAAAAGCACGACTGCATGTTAAAATCAGCCTCTCACAACAACACGACTACGGCATCATGAAAGTGCATGGAAAACTACAGAGTAGTCATGTACTCTCTTGTACAGAGTAGTCATGTACTCTCTTGTACAGAGTAGTCATGTACTCTCTTGTACAGAGTAGTCATGTACTCTCTTGTACAGAGTAGTCATGTACTCTCTTGTACAGAGTAGTCATGTACTCTCTTGTACAGAGTAGTCATGTACTCTCTTGTACAGAGTAGTCATGTACTTTCTTGTACAGAGTAGTCATGTACTTTCTTGTACAGAGTAGTCATGTACTCTCTTGTACAGAGTAGTCATGTACTCTCTTGTACAGAGTAGTCATGTACTCTCTTGTACAGAGTAGTCATGTACTCTCTTGTACAGAGTAGTCATGTACTCTCTTGTACAGAGTAGTCATGTACTCTCTTGTACAGAGTAGTCATGTACGCTCTTGTACAGAGTAGTCATGTACTCTCTTGTAAACATGGAGTCTTCTATTGTAGAAAAAGATTCAGTTGTATCATCTGGACTTTGTTTTTTAGGAAAAACAAAATGTCATCCGAGAGTCATTCTCAATCTGCGAATCAGGACCGAAAACTCAGATATTTATCCTACTCTGAGTAGGCCCTGCCCACCGGGTGGAACCTCCTGATAAAGGGTGTTTATGGTTTCACTAGAAACTAAACATTTTTCTTTACTATCTAACCTGGCTTTCGCTCCCTCCTCACTGAGTACCTGGTTAGCCTCCGAATGCCCTGGGCGTCGCCCTCTCCAGGGATAATGGAGTTTTGAATCCAAAAGCCAGGTTACAATAGGAGGCTGATCGCCCATTAAAGATTGAGAATGACTCTCGGATGAGAGTCGAAACGCTTCGTTTTTCCTAAAAACAGAGTCTAGATGATACAACATTTTTCTACAATAGTTTCTTGTAGTTTCATGAACCTGTCTTGAAACTGCTCTTCCTGTGGTGCATGGTCCGTAGACGATAGTCACCAATGCATGCAGTAATCTGTGCATTGAAGCCATGTATTTTGTCCTGATAAACGTCACAGAAGAAGTAGAAGCAGAAGCGCCAGTGAAGCCAGATTCATGTGGCGCTAATGTTGAGAGGAAACCAACAGGTACTCCATGCAATAATGCTCTGCTCACTATTGTGTAAACACTTGCACTGAAGCTGGTTTTATTCTCACAGATCCGACTCGTGAGGACACAGAGCAGCCTTTAGGGACCCCGGTTACTGAGGGCAACGATCCAGGTCAGTGCGTTCGGACCGAGAGCCACTCACTGTCAAAATACAAATGTTGTGTCCTCTATAAAAATGACTAGAACTGAAGAACGTATTTTCGGGACTATAAGTCGCACCTTTTTTCATAGTTTTGGCCGGGGTGCAACTTATACTTATATTTATACAAATGTACTTATACTCCAGTGTGTATATGTTTTTTTCTTCTCTATTATGCATTTTTTGGTGCGATATAGTCCAGAAAATACGGTAATTGAAAGATTCAGGAGGTTATAATGTTCCGGAACATTCAGCCAACTCTATCAAGAGACTGGATCGTCCACCAGAAAACGTACATTGTGCACCTTTAAGAGCAAATTCTCAATCCAAACCCTCAATTTTAACTCTTCAGAACCTTTTTATGCCGTGTGAACCAAACCTATTATAAACATTTACGCACTTTCTAGCTTCACTTTGCGGATTATTACGAGCTCGAGTCCAAAAGCTGTAACTCTGAGTGTTTGTTTTGGGACAGAGGTTTGTCCTGGAAGAGCTAAATGTACAAACCTGCGACAGAAACACGGCGTGGGAGGAAACCCAGGCCAAGATTCAACATGAAGGGGGAAAGTCAGGACACGGCCAGAACATGACGGCTTCACATCCCGTCCAAGTCCGACGGCAGAAAAAGCAGTTATATCCGCGTTCAAATGGAATACAAGACAAAATATTTCCGCCTTTATTTCATGCAAAACCAGACATTTTGAAAGTCGATTATTAGAGGTATGAGTCATGAGTCAAAACTGTCATCACCTTTAGCTCTTAATAGACTCCTAAATGATGTAGGATTAGCACTTGCTGTTCAGACTAACATTGAAGTAGCTGCATTTATTCATAACGTTATAGTCAATGAAACGTAAGCTCTCATCAGGTGATAGTTATAAAAGAGTTTGTCAGGTCTGCACCTCCAGTCACTCACTTTCACACATACTAAACAGCAACACCAGCTTAAATACAACTAGGGCCATGACTGACTCACTGTGGCACCTGCTTTACAGTGGTCTCCAGTCCAAAACTGGCCAGGACCAACTCCTGCTTAACTTCCCACATCCGATTCGTAGGGTGCGTTCAAACTTGATTTTGGGCCCTAAATGAAGCCCATTTCAGTCCTGACGTGAACCTGGTTGGTCCTGGTCAAGTCTAGGTTTAGTTTCGGGCTTAATGGTGGTTTAGTTTCAGTTTTTGATGTGGCGAATGTACAAGTGTTTACACGGTTACCCCAGGAGTCCGAAGGGACAAGTGTTTGTTTAAAAAGGTGTTATCTTAAAAAATATCAAACATATTTATACTAAAAAAACAACAACATTGAGCATGAATCCAAGTAGCTAATCCTAGGCGCCATGGTCCTTTTGGGTTAAAAAATTCAACCCTTTGTAAAATTTCAAAGAAAACTTTTCTTATAAAATTCAAGGATTCTTTTCAATAGCTTCCAAGTCAGCCAACCTAGATAGTCAACGCTAAGTTATAATAGTGGTTTGAGTCTCTAGGTATCACCTTTTACTTTTTCTTTTTTTAAATATGTTTGATATTTTTTAAGATAACACATTTTTAACACTTTACGTTTAGAGATGGTCCCTAACTGGCGCACAAGCCGCGAGGAGAGCCCGCTCACAGTTTCGGACTAGCAAACCTTCGGACTTGTGGGCAGCCACCGTTAAGACAGCTTGCTGTAGAAAACCAATTCAATAAGAGAAATAATGAGAAAGGATTTGTGTTTTTTTGTTTCATTGCAGGTGACAATTTAATCCCCATTGTCAACCCCACATCGTATCAAAACGATGACCCTGATGACGGCAAGTACTACAGTTTGTTATGGTTATATTCTTCATCACCGCTTAATATTAACCCTTGGATTGTCCCTACAGCCTCCAAACAGACGGGCGAGGTGGATGCTCCTTACCCCAGCCCACTTCCTGAGGGCTCCAGTGGCTTTGGCCCCACCGTCTCCGAGCTGCTGGAGGACTTCACCTCAGAACCTCCTTTACCAGACCTGGACGGGTTTGAGATCCCCCCAGAGCCTCCAGCGACCAGGGCATCCCAGGACGAAACGACAACGAGCGCTACCACTGTGGCCCCCAGCACTGCAGAAGTACCAGTAACAACAGAAGTACCAGTAACAACAGAAGTACCAGTAACAACAGAAGTACCAGTAACAACAGAAGTACCAGTAACAACAGAAGTAACAGGTACAGAAGTAACAAGCACTGCAGCAGCAACAGCAGAAGTAATAGCACCAGAAGAAGAAGTAACAGGAACAGAAGAAGAAGTAACAGGCACAACAGGTACTTTTATGTGAATTTAAGCTGACATTGTAGTATGCTATTATGGTCATATGAAGTACAACGTGTTTTACTATTTGTGTTTTCTTTTTAAGTGATAGTAACAGTCATAGTTTTAAATGTGATGCAGAGTGTGTGTTTAAAAACAAGTATAGTTCCTGGTTCAGTCCTGGTCTAGTCCTGGTTTAGTCTTGTTTTAGTCTTGCTTTAGTCCTGGTATAGTCTTGGTTTAGTCCTGGTATAGTCTTGGTATAGTCCTGGTATAGTCTTGGTATAGTCCTGGTATAGTCTTGGTATAGTCCTGGTATAGTCTTGGTTTAGTCCTGGTATAGTCTTGGTTTAGTCCTGGTATAGTCTTGGTTTAGTCCTGGTATAGTCTTGGTTTAGTCCTGGTATAGTCTTGGTTTAGTCCTGGTATAGTCTTGGTATAGTCCTGGTATAGTCTTGGTATAGTCCTGGTATAGTCTTGGTTTAGTCCTGGTATAGTCTTGGTTTAGTCCTGGTATAGTCTTGGTATAGTCCTGGTATAGTCTTGGTATAGTCCTGGTATAGTCTTGGTTTAGTCCTGGTATAGTCTTGGTATAGTCCTGGTTTAGTCTTGGTATAGTCCTGGTATAGTCTTGGTATAGTCCTGGTATAGTCTTGGTTTAGTCCTGGTATAGTCTTGGTATAGTCCTGGTATAGTCTTGGTTTAGTCCTGGTATAGTCTTGGTTTAGTCCTGGTATAGTCTTGGTATAGTCCTGGTATAGTCTTGGTTTAGTCCTGGTATAGTCTTGGTTTAGTCCTGGTATAGTCTTGGTTTAGTCCTGGTATAGTCTTGGTATAGTCCTGGTATAGTCTTGGTATAGTCCTGGTATAGTCTTGTTTTAGTCCTGGTATAGTCTTGGTATAGTCCTGGTATAGTCTTGGTTTAGTCCTGGTATAGTCTTGGTTTAGTCCTGGTATAGTCTTGGTTTAGTCCTGGTATAGTCTTGGTTTAGTCCTGGTATAGTCTTGGTATAGTCCTGGTATAGTCTTGGTATAGTCCTGGTATAGTCTTGGTTTAGTCCTGGTATAGTCTTGGTTTAGTCCTGGTATAGTCCTGGTTTAGTCCTGGTATAGTCTTGGTTTAGTCCTGGTATAGTCTTGGTTTAGTCCTGGTATAGTCTTGGTTTAGTCCTGGTATAGTCTTGGTTTAGTCCTGGTATAGTCTTGGTATAGTCCTGGTATAGTCTTGGTATAGTCCTGGTATAGTCTTGGTTTAGTCCTGGTATAGTCTTGGTATAGTCCTGGTTTAGTCTTGGTATAGTCCTGGTATAGTCTTGGTATAGTCCTGGTATAGTCTTGGTATAGTCCTGGTATAGTCTTGGTATAGTCCTGGTATAGTCTTGGTATAGTCCTGGTATAGTCTTGGTTTAGTCCTGGTATAGTCTTGGTTTAGTCCTGGTATAGTCTTGGTATAGTCCTGGTATAGTCTTGGTATAGTCCTGGTATAGTCTTGGTTTAGTCCTGGTATAGTCTTGGTATAGTCCTGGTATAGTCTTGGTATAGTCCTGGTATAGTCTTGGTATAGTCCTGGTATAGTCTTGGTTTAGTCCTGGTTCAGTCCTGTTTTAGTCCTGGTATAGTCTTGGTATAGACTTACAAACATTTTACAGTACAGAATACTACCTGGGTTGACGAAGTACTTGCGATATGCAGTTCTTATTGCAGTTCTTTGGCGCTGTATTCCGCGTCCCAATCCTAATCAAACACCCTCGTTCTTTCTTCTTGCGTCTAGAGGCCGACAACTCCACGACCGCTCCAGAACCTACAGCGTCCGACCTCGTGGCCACTGCAGATCCTCTAGAACCTACAGCGTCCGACCTCGTGGCCACTGCAGATCCTCTAGAACCTACAGCGTCCGACCTCGTGGCCACTGCAGATCCTCTAGAACCTACAGCGTCCGACCTCGTGGCCACTGCAGATCCTCTAGAACCTACAGCGTCCGACCTCGTGGCCACTGCAGATCCTCTAGAACCTACAGCGTCCGACCTCGTGGCCACTGCAGATCCTCTAGAACCTACAGCGTCCGACCTCGTGGCCACTGCAGATCCTCTAGAACCTACAGCGTCCGACCTCGTGGCCACTGCAGATCCTCTAGAACCTACAGCGTCCGACCTCGTGGCCACTGCAGATCCTCTAGAACCTACAGCGTCCGACCTCGTGTCCACTGCAGATCCTCCAGAACCTACAGCGTCCGACCTCGTGGCCACTGCAGATCCTCTAGAACCTACAGCGTCCGACCTCGTGGCCACTGCAGATCCTCTAGAACCTACAGCGTCCGACCTCGTGGCCACTGCAGATCCTCTAGAACCTACAGCGTCCGACCTCGTGGCCACTGCAGATCCTCTAGAACCTACAGCGTCCGACCTCGTGGCCACTGCAGATCCTCCAGAACCTACAGCGTCCGACCTCGTGGCCACTGCAGATCCTCCAGAACCTACAGCGTCCGACCTCGTGGCCACTGCAGATCCTCTAGAACCTACAGCGTCCGACCTCGTGGCCACTGCAGATCCTCTAGAACCTACAGCGTCCGACCTCGTGGCCACTGCAGATCCTCTAGAACCTACAGCGTCCGACCTCGTGGCCACTGCAGATCCTCCAGAACCTACAGCGTCCGACCTCGTGGCCACTGCAGATCCTCTAGAACCTACAGCGTCCGACCTCGTGGCCACTGCAGATCCTCTAGAACCTACAGCGTCCGACCTCGTGGCCACTGCAGATCCTCTAGAACCTACAGCGTCCGACCTCGTGGCCACTGCAGATCCAAACGATCCCACACAAACGGAGGAAAGTCCAACAACCGGAACAACTGCACCTCCTTCCGAAACGCCCGAGACCACCACTGTGCTCCCCGAGTCCAGAGAGCCCACAGCAGAAGACTCTAACACAACAACAACAACAACCACCACCACCACGCCGGCTCCAGTAGAAGTGTCAGAAATGAGCACAATCGCCACGACGACCTCAGCGGGAGACACGAGTACGGCTCAAGAACCTTCAACAACCTCGACCACGTCTAAACCGGCAGAAAAGCCCTTCAAACCGGCCCCGGATCACAAACCCGTGCTCAACGGTCTGGATGATTCCACGCAGTATCCGGCAGGTGAGGAAGTAACAAAGTACCAAAGTAAAAGTACTGGTTTTATATCTGTACAATTCACAGTGGGTATGTGGTTACTTTTACTTCACTGCAATACTGGACAGAAATGTAGTTGTAGTATTTTTTTAATTTGCTGTAGGGTTATATTTTTAGCACGTCAATGCTAACAACCTTTAGCCATTGGGTTTTTAGTTCAAGTCTCAGCTTTGAGCAAACAAAAACATACTAATAAACTTTTTCTAACTTTAAATAGGTACTTTAATATGATTCATTATTTTTTGCTCCAGTATCTGTACTTTTACTTTGGCAGTACTTTGAGTTTTCTTCCACCGCAGTTGTGCACGATGCACTCTGTCACGAGATGGTCATGTTTGGGCAGAAATGTTCCACGGTGCAGCATTTCACCTCACACCTCTTTATTAGTATTAGTAGTAGTAGTAGTATTAGTATGAGTATTATGAGTAGTATTAGTATGAGTATTATTAGTGTGAGTATTATTAGTGTGAGTGTGAGTGTGAGTAGTAGTAGTAGTAGTAGTAGTAGCAGCAGCAGCAGCAGCAGCAGCAGCAGCAGCAGCAGCAGCAGCAGCAGCAGCAGCAGCAGCAGCAGCAGTAGTAGTAGTAGTAGTAGTAGTAACTGATTTTATTGCTCAAAACTGTCTTGGAAAACACGTGTTCTTTCTGCGAGCGCGGCCGCCTCGCCGCAGATCTGACCTGTCACCCGGGATATTTTTCAGTCAATTGAATCAAGCATTACCGTTGCCATAGAGACAATGCCAAGTGACAGTTCAGATCTGTGGCAATGGAGTGAAAAATAATGATGTTAAGTCGGTGTTTCCTTGCTTACTTGGAATTTGATAAGAAAGTGAAAGGAAATATTTCAGTTTCGTACAGTTGTAAATCCTCGAGAACGTTTGAGGAAAATATAATAGTGGAATTTGTAACTTTCCATTTCACAATTTTTGTTAAAACTCTGAAAATGAAGAGGTTTACACATGGAGATTATTCCTCTGTCGCTTCCAGTGAAAAGTGCGACTCCTTTAGTGGTAGAATGGGTCATTTTTCCAGTTCCAAACCGGATCACGCCTTTTGAAACGGGCAAAGGAACATTTAAAACTCTCTCTCTTCCATCTTGAGTCCAGGAAAACGCATTTACGAGCGGCGCAGAGCCACAAATAAAAGCTCAGACCAAACTCTCACTGCGATCTCGTGTTCTCTTCAGACGACAACGACGCCGACACGGACCTGTGCAGCGGGCGGCCCATCGGCGGAGTCACCACGCTCGGCAACGGGACGGTGGTGGTCTTCAGAGGTGCGTGTTCTGACCTTTCTGACCATGACTTTGTCCGGTGGGATCAGAGTTTGTGTTTGTGACGAAACGTTGGATGAAATTGACAAAATGACATCCAGAATGCAGAGACGATGGGAAGGAAATTGTCGATTTAATGAAATAAAGACCCTTTAAAAGCTTGTTAACAATAATGAATACTGAATTCCATGGAAATTGGCGGCAAAATATGATAAAATGTGAAAAATGAAGGTTGTTTAGGCTTGGACACGTATGAAAGAGTCTGGTTTAAAGACATTTTCAGTTGTATTTTACATGATTCGTTCACTAATACTGGACAAATACCCACAGTATTTCATTTTATCTACAGATACTTTTCTTTACTTTAGTTTTACAAACTTTTCCCACACTCATTGAACTAAAACACAATAAAGAATTTGGCAAACAATTATTTTAAAAAATGTTATCACAGAATAGAACTTTTTTTAGGTTCATAATTGCACTTCCTGTTTTTAATTGATGACATCGCACTGGGAAATTACCCAGCAAACATTGGGCAAAAACGTATCTTTTGTCACTATTCTTTTTAATTTGACATTTTTTTGTTGAATTAATGTTTAGAGAGTCAAAAAAAAAAAAGTCTAAAAACGTCTAAATTCTGCATAAACTTTGACTAGAATGAGTCATGTCCCTTGTGTGATGTCACTTCCTGTCATTTTCTACAGATTTTTCAACGTTTTCTCCACAAATACCTGCTCAATCGGTGTAAAACTATAATCTAAAAACAACTATAAACACACCAAATAAAGTAAAAATTTGAAAACCGTAAAAACCTGCCATACGTCACTTTAACATTATTAGTATTTATTAGTATTTAGACGTTATGTCAGCTAATCAATGAGGAAGCGTTCAGGACTTTAGAACATGGACACGCTGCGTTTTAAAGGGTCTATTGTTATATTTTTATTGTATAATGTAACAATTGCGGAATGAGCTCTACATTCACCAACCAGGAAGTGACATCATAAACATCCACGAAATAGTCAAACTAGAGAAAAAGAGGAATTCATTTTGAGCGAATGTGGAATATAATTGTCTTACGCACGTTACATCACGGGATCGTTTAGTCACAAGATTGTTTCCTTTGCTCAGGTCACTACTTCTGGGTCCTGGACAGAAATAGAGTCCCAGGTCCAGCACGAGGCATCACCCAAGTTTGGGGCGTCCAGTCTCCCATCGACACGGTTTTCACGCGCTGCAACTGCCAGGGCAAGACGTACATTTTCAAGGTAAAATACGCTCATTCGGTGCGGGTTAATTTGGGCATTTGGGACGTCACATTGATACATTTTGATGTTAAAGTGACGTATTAAAGGTTTTTACTATTTCCAATTCTGACTTTATTTGGTGTATTTGTACCTGTTGTACACATAGATTATAGTTTTACACCGATCGAGCAGGTATTTGTGATGAAAATGTTGAAAAATCTGTAGAAAATGACAGGAAGTGACATCACACTAGGGACTAAACTCATTCCAGTCAAAGTTTATGCAGAATTTACACAATGAAACTACTTTTTTGACTCTCTAAACATTAATGCAACAAAATAAAGTCGCTCTCATATATTTTCATTTGTCAAATTTTTTTTTTTTGACTTTCCCAGTGTTAGGATAATTTCCTAGTGTGATGTCATCAATTACAAACAGGAAGTGACATTCTAAACCTAAAAAATGAGCAATTCTGTGATAGCATTTTTATAATTTCTTGGCAAAATTCAAAAACATTGTAAATTAACAGAACAATCTTTCCATTTCCTACATTTGCAGTGTTCTTTTTGTTCCATTTTAAGATGATATTGTTGTTCAAATGGACGGTGGGATTAAATAAACCTGTCACACTCCCCTCCGAGCGCATGTCATTCATTCAATCTACTCTTTGTGCACGTGCTCACACCGACCTGCAGGGGCCGCAGTACTGGAGGTATGAAAACGACGTTCTGGACCCGGGCTTTCCCAGAGTGGTGGAGATGGGTTTCGACGGGCTCCGGGGCCACATCACGGCCGCTCTGTCCGTGCCACAGTACAACCAGAGGAGAGAGTCTGTTTACTTCTTCAAACGAGGTGAACCGCCGATGACTTTGATCACGCTTAGCAACACGACTCCACCGGCGTGACCCTTAGCAACACGACTCCACCGGCGTGACCCTTAGCAACGCGACTCCACCGGCGTGACCTTTAGCAACGCAACTCCACCGGCGTGACCTTTAGCAACGCGACTCCACCGGCGTGACCCTTAGCAACGCGACTCCACCGGCGTGACCCTTAGCAACGCGACTCCACCGGCGTAACCCTTAGCAACGCGACTCCACCGGCGTGACCCTTAGCAACGCGACTCCACCGGCGTGACCCTTAGCAACGCGACTCCACCGGCGTAACCCTTAGCAACGCGACTCCACCGGCGTAACCCTTAGCAACGCGACTCCACCGGCGTAACCCGCGTCTCCTTCTCTCTCTCTCGAAGGCGGCAACGTTCAGAAGTATTCGTACCAGTTTGGCACCAACCCAAAGTGCGGAAGGAAAGTCCACCACGCCGTCTACGTACGTCGTAACAGACGGGATCTACAAGTTCCGGCACATGGTACGTTTAGTCCGGAATGTTCCGTAATGTGGTATTTGAGTCGGCGCCGCGATCGAAACGCAAAAGCTGCTGGTGGTTTTATGGGAAAGTCTTGTTGTATTTCAGTCTCTGGTTTACGACGTGCGCCATCACTAATGTCTAATGTCAAAAGTGTGTTTTATAAAGCACATTTAAACAATCTCCCATGACCAAAATAATAAACAGGAAAATAAGAAATACCTCTAATAGCTAAACATCTCAACACAAGATGAAGTCTACACTGAATTTCAATACTTTAGTTTTTTTTTTTTACTCTAATATTACCTGACTGAGTAAATGCAAAATAGAACGTTAACCATTACAGTAACATCTCAGTTACTTTCCCCCAGACTGGTGTTGGTTCTGAACCGGTTCTGCAGTTCTCCACGAATACTGGCTCCTGACGCTGAAACTTGTTCTGATTCGGCCCGAGTGAAGAACTGGGCCACAAATGATGGAATATTAATCATAAAAGTTAGATTATTGTCAATACGATTTGAAATGAGACTTTTGAAAAGTGCCTGAATAAAAAACTAATTATATAGTGTGTTGTTATGGCAACCGACACTAGAGCCGTTATTTGGTTGAAAACTGAGCTGACCCAGCCCAGAACCAGTCATGAAACAAAACAGAAATAGTAAAATATCTCCATCTCATGCAAAATTGAGCTTTCAACCTTCTTACAGTGCTATTGGAGCCTCATATGTGCCCAAAGTGTTTTTTTGGTTGATTCCTGTAGTCTTTAGCTAGAGAACAGACTATATCCTTCCCCTCGGATGAGCAGAGAAACGGGGCGACCCCATGGGGGCGACTCACCAGGATGAGTCATCGTGAGTGCTGCAGCACACTTCCCTATTTCAGCCCCTCCTCCAGGAAGCACTCTGTACCTGTGACACGCCCCCCTCTCGACTCATGCGATTCATGTTTTGAAGGACAAATGCCTATTTAATAGGCTCTATGTATGTAAAAATAGTGCAATAGTAAAGCTTTAGTCACTTGTAGATTCTCAGTAGAACCAAAACCTTTCCTCAAGAACAGTTCCGATACAGTACAATTTTATTTAAAAGTCACTCTTGTGTGAAATGTAACTGGCTCCTCCCCCTCTGCCTGGTTTGAAGCTCAGTTGGAGAGAAAAGACAGATTTGTTGAATGGACTTTTCTCTCGTTGCCTTGTCTCCAGTGTCTCTTCTAGGACCGAGCATAAACTACAGGACGTCCTGGAGAGGTTTCCCCACGACCATCACCGCCGCCGTGTCCATCCCAAACAAGAGGGAGCCGGAGGGATACAGCTACCACGCCTTTTCCAGAGGTGAGCCACAGGTTCAGCCACGCCTCTTTAGAGGCCAGTAAAAGGCACGATCGAGTGTTTGAATGGATGTTTGTCATTTTGGGTTTTTACAGTAAGTGACACAACAGAAGGTCGTGTCAGGTAAATGTAGAGCCTGAAGTAAAGACAAATACATTTTATAGACTTTAAATACCTTTTCTAAAATATTATAGACCTCAACGCTGCTTTAAGTAATAACCCAAGTGAACATTTAACTCAAACACTGCTTTTTAGACCAGGAAAGAAAGACTAGGTTAATTTAAAGAAATCTAAAGGAAACTAAATTACTTCTATAAACTGTGGCTCCCTGTATTTTTTACTTTTATATCCCACGAACTGTGAAATAAATAACAAAAAATGTCATGTCAATTTTTGGGGTGCACGGTGGCAAAGGCGGTTAGCGCTCTTGCCTCCCAAGAAGGAGATCATGGGTTCGATTCCCGGACCAGACCTACATCACATGATCTCTCTGGGTGGAGTCTGCATGTTCTCCCCGTGTTACCGTGGGTTCTCTCCGGGTTCTCCGGCTCCTCCCACCATCCAAAGACATGTATGTGTTAGGTAAAATTGGTGACTCTAAATTGGCCCTAGTGAATGAATGTGAGAGTGAATGGCTGTCTGTAATGTCTATGTCTCTGTGTCAGCCCTGCAACAAGTTGGCCACTGTCCAGGGTGTACCCCGCCTAAGGCCCGAAGTCACTGGGATAGGCTCCAGTCACCCGCGACCCCAAAAAGGGAACAAGCGGTAGAAAATGGATGGATGGATGGTCATGTCAATTTTTTCTTCAAACTAAAAATACATTTAAAAAATAAGTAAAAACCCATAAAATTGTGATTAAGACTTTAATAGCCTTAATTCAAGCTGAATAAATGCATAAACTTTTCATGAGATTTGGAATTTTAACTTTGAAAAATGTATACAAAAAAAATTCTAATATATTTTTTTCCCTGCTGAATTTTGCAGTATGTCGTTCCCGTTTAGAAAAATAAATAAAAAAAAGACAAATTCACCTTCACAAACTCACTAGATATGGACTGCACACATTTCAGATCAGTCGGTGTCAAATTCACGGTGAAAAAACACCTGCTAAATTTAGCAAAGAAAATCAATTCAGACACATTTTCTTTTTAGATGACAAACTGAAAGATAAAGCACAAGTGATATTGCAGATTTTTAATGATTCTTTTACATGTTTTTTGCAGCTAAATCCTACAAAATAAGGATAGAAGCTGAACGACCCGTCATCGTTGCCGTCAAACACAACACGTCACATCAGAACGACGTCTTCAAATGTCCACGGAAACTCTCTCAATCACAATGACCCGACTCAATTCAACTGTTTATTACAACTTTATAAAACATTTAAGGGGAAATGAACATCTGTTACAAAAGTAAAAGCTAGAACAAGAGGAACGGGATTCTTTGGAGTTTCAGCGTCTGTACAATCCTCGAGCAAACGCCTGACCTGTCGGAGCAGAAGGAGTTATGAATATTTTTATGAAGTGTCTGTGAGCGTTAATAAAATAAACTTGTTGAAAAAATGACCTGTTTTGTTTTGTTTGTTACAAAAACAAACTGACAATTTGAAGAATAAAAGTCTTCTAGAGCTGCAACTAACGACGACACAAACAATTATTTCTATTGTATTTCCAGATTTTTCAAATACATAATTGACCAAATAAAGGTCGGAATGTTGACAGATTTTTTTATTGATATATTTTTGTCACTGCTAAAATTGTATTTAAAAAATGACCCAATATGTTTTCTCTGGTCACGCCCCATTTTTTTTTTGTCTTGTTAAGATTTACTTTGGGTTTTTTCTTCCTCTTCTCAGTTTTATTTTATTTTGAAAAATAGAAAAAAAAAGTGTGTTCTTTTACCGTGTTTTTGTGTGTTTATGAATTTGAAAATATAAATACTAATTAAAAAATTAATAGAATATATATATCAAAATAAATGTTGTGACTGAAGGCTTCTAGGTAGAGAATATTTTCAAATAAAGTGAAGTATTGAGGAAAATCAAAATGATCTAAATCATTTTTGGACATTTAGCTGTAATAATACCATGGTTTTCGTACGGGTCTGTAATAGTCCAGAGAACATTATTACAGAGAAGGTTATTTTTTGAGTCAATTATTCGATTAATTGCTGCAGACGCGTCTTTAGAACCAGATTTTCAAAGATACACGATTAACCGTTTTGCTGACACGGTGATGCTAACGGTTCTCAAACAATAACAACGTTCATCGGCGAACAGCGGTCTTGTTTTTACAATACACATATTCTGGGGCACGACTGTGTTTACTTTACTACATGAAAAATACCCAAAGTACACAAACACGCGTTACCTCTCCTCAAGCGGCCGCCTCTGCCGTCAGACCAGCGGTGCAGTTGTCTGCTCGGCGCCGAGCGGGAGGGTCTGGCCCGGGAGCTGCTCGTGTCTGGAAAACAACAAAGCAGGGACGTTAAAAGCCAAAGTGCAGAAAGGTTTGATCAAGTGACGTTTAAGACCATTTAAGATTTTTTAAATGCAGTTTAGCCGGGCTAAAGAACACAAAACTTGAAACACCAATACTGATGAATGTGCAGGATGCAAAAATAAGCATCGATAAAGACATTAATACAATATACAATACAATGGTGCCAGATGTGCAGGAGTTATACATGTAGTTCCAGATGATGACGTGTTGGAGCCTGTACCTGGTCTGTTCGGCCCTGCAGAGCTGGACGACGGCTCCTGAGCGGTGCTGCTGGTGCTGCTGGAGCTGGCGGAGAGGCCGCCGGTGCTGGCTGGGGTTTGACTGGGCTCCGGTTCACCCTGAGACACCACAGGCTCTCCGGACGCCTCCACGCCGGATCTGCAACACGTGCGTGCAGTGGATTCAGAGTTTCAATGGTGTGAAAACGATGTACATTTAGAGCAGCAGCAGTAGCATTAAAGCAAATACACCAGGTAAATAAAGATACAGAAAGCCGTACAAGGACGGTGTTAAGAATTTGCACTTCCGCAAACATGACACAAGGTAAACATGTTCTAAATGCATAAACTGAGGAGGATAAACCCGAGGAGGTTAAAGCAGTGATAAAACCCGCTCTCACCTGTCGGGATTGGGCTCCAGGAAGTCGTCCCCGTCGTCTCCCGCTGCCCCCGTCCCCGACACCAGCCCCTGAGTGGACGTGGTCACCATGGGAACGGACTGGGAGGCGTGGTCCATAGAGTCCGAGGGAGCGATTTCAGAAAAGGCTGCGACGAACAACAAAGAGGAAAGAAAAAAATCAGGCGATACATAATTTTGTGTATTTATTTGCTTTTCAACACGTTCGAAAACCTTTACTTTGGCATATACCGTATTTTCCTGACTATAAGTTGCACTTTTTTCCCATAGTTTTGGCCGGGGTGCGACTTATATTTATACTTATTCTCCGAAGCGACTTATGTGATATTTGTTATTTTCACACTTGCAACTGCATTTCATACTCCAGTGCAACTTGTATATGTTTTTTTCTTCTCTATTATGCATTTTTTGGTGCCAATTATACTCCGGTGCAACTTATAGTCCGGTTTTACATCTTAAAATAATTAATAATTCTTCATGGCATGAGAATTGTGTGGTCCTCTGACACACTGTGGTCTTTTATTATTTTATGTTGTTTTTAATAGGTTTTTATTTGGTTTGTATGTTTTTTTTTTTTTTTTTTTATAACATATTTTACTTGTTTTATACTATTTTTTATACTTTATGTGCAGCACTTTGGAGACTTTGTGTTGGTAAAAATGTGCAATACAAATAAAGTTGGATTAGAATAATGCATCTCCTGAAAGCACACGCCCCAAACGTGATCACATGCTCAGAACATTGAGTATGACGATGATTTATGAACTTAAAGACGGACAGGAGATTCAAACAGTATGAATGAAACCAGCGTGAATGAAGCTAAACAAAACATTATTATTACATATTTTGCTCAATACGTGTCATTTAATAGTTTAAGATAAGTGCAGTTTTACACTGTTCTTCACCTGGTGTTTGTAACTGCAGTGGAGTGGTGGGGACACTTCGACCTCCAGACTCTTCTTCACTGAGGAACAGAGGACTCTCAAACATCCCGAGACCTGAGGAGACCAAAACATAAAAACTCCTCAGTCCTCCTCCTCTCTCTCTCCCTCCTCAGTGCCCTCCGCCGTCCTCCCTCCTCCGTCCCGTACCTCCGTGTGACGCCAGCTCCCCCAGGTCCGAGTGGGTCGAGGTGCTGGCCTGTGGGACCTCTTCAGAGACTCCAAATCTAAAACGCGGCACTCCGGCCACTTGAGGAGACCTGGAAAACACACAGACACTCAACGACTCTCCGCAAACACGTTCATAAAGCCTCTTTCTCCACCGGCGGAGCGCTTTAGCACCGGGTTCTTTCACAGAGTTTAGAACTAGATTTGAATTTGCTTCTCAGGCAAAATTAAAGTCGTGTGGGCCTCACGATCCTTCATCAGTCCAGAGAAAAAACTAAAACTCTCGACTCTAACCCTTAAAGCTCATTTTAAGGCCCCATTATCCCATCTGGAGAGAGAGCTGCACAATTAATCCCAATCCGATCAGAATCACAATTTTAACAGACGCAAATAGCCAATCGCAAAGGCTGCAATACAAAGCAAGTAATTTCTGCCCAAACGACTAAATAATCCATGTTATTCTGCATGAAAACGTTTAGCCCTAGTTAAAATTTATACAAACATGCTCCTAATACACGTAAATCTTGTATTTGATTGACAGTTTGTGGGCTTTTTAGTGTTTATAACATGAACTTTGAACAGAATCCAATGAAGAAAACAGAAATCACAAAACTAATCGCGGATATCACGTCGTTATCGGTCATTATTTGTTATACATCTTGATGAATATGGGACGGTGGGTAACGATGAACGCGTTGAACACTCTTCCTCATGTATTCGATCGGTTGCCGGTGCGAGGCTTACTG
Organism: Eucyclogobius newberryi; assembly: GCF_026437365.1. NCBI lineage: Eukaryota > Metazoa > Chordata > Actinopteri > Gobiiformes > Gobiidae > Eucyclogobius > Eucyclogobius newberryi. The sequence goes on from NW_027316532.1 coordinate 21,761,207, forward strand.
CATGGCCTGGTCGAAGCCGTCGGAACGCTGCGGCGCCACCAGAGTTGGAGCGCTGGGAACGAGCCGGTCGTCGTCCTCGAAGTGCTGCTGTGGAAATGGGAATCAAAAAATTATCGTCGACTTCCAGTTGGCACAATACAGGACGGGAAAATTACGGAGACGTCCCGAAATGCCCACGCCGGCTTTACTTACGGTGCTGCCCAGAACGCCGTGGCTGAGCTGAGTCATGTGTCGGCGACCGGGAATGCGCTGTTGACAAGAAAATTAGAGTTGTTATTAGAGTTAAACTTGAGGTAGAAGTTCAACAAAAGACAAAACGAGTCACACAAAACGAACACGATGTGAAAGAGCCAACACATCGCAGCATAAAGAATGTCACTTTCATCAATAATGCACTTTATTCATAAACGTTCTCCATCTTGAAGCCGTCACTCGTCGTATTTTAACCTTTTTATCTCATTGACAGTGTGTTTAAAGGCTCAATGTACAACAGACAATGGTTTGGCGAGTGACGGGGGCGGGGCAGGGGCGGGGCACGGGGCGTGTTCCCTCACCTGGACCTGAGGCTGGTGCATCATCCTGCGGGGCGACTGTGGCATTCGAGTCCCGGAGCCTGTGATTGGCTGTTCGGAGGAGAAGGCCTCAGCGGCACTGCCCTCGACTGAAACAAGCAAAAGACATTCAGACATCTTATATTAAAGTAACTTCATGATACAAAAACTGTTCATATTTGTTTTACGCCGAGTAGTTTGGTCGGTGGATGATATGAACACATTTGCACTATTAGAAGTCCTCCTACAATGTATCTGCTTCTGTTCCTTCAGAAGGTAGGACTGCTCTAGTGCCCTCTCCATTGTAATGGTTTGCCAATTCAATGTGGGTAATATGGCCAAATATGTCGAGAATTAGAAATTAGATCGTGGTTTAGATTTGTATCACAATTCATGTATACTTTGCATTTATCCTGGAACTTCTCTAATTTTATCACAGACGTAGTGGAAGTGTGTTGGTGTGTGTCGATGGCTAATTAAAAGGACTTAAAATCAGACTCGGATCTACTTTTCCTTCTCTTGCTTTTTCAATTTAAAAAAATGAAATATAAATGGATAAAGTATAATTTAAAGCGCCATAAGTGAATAATAGTAGAAATACTTCCTAAACCAATCAAAAAATGCATTGGAGAATATTTGGTGGTGGTAGTGTCAAGCGATACTTGACACTAGTTTATACGCGATACTTAACTCGCGACACTTGCCTATTAAGTGAAGTATCGCGTATAAAGTGTCGATACTTTATACTTTAGACACGATACTTTAGACGCGACACTTTATACGCGACACTTTACACTTTATAAGCGACACTTATAACTTAATACGCGATACTTTAGGCACAATACTTTAGACGCAACGATACTTTTTACAGCGATACTGCCCGTACAAAACCATGGGCTCAGGTTTACCCAACAGCCTGCACAAGCGAGCCCTATAGGTTGTCACGACGACATAAAGATCCTGTTGTCGGCCCTTAACCCCGCGTGTTCCTGCCCTTTCCCTTTCAGACAGACATCAACACATTACACCGGCTCCCGTCACGGCGCGTCTGATATCTAATTGGTGACGGGGCGTTAAGACGGGGTTTCCTGGATCTTACAGCTCGGCGTCTGGGAATCCGCGGGCCTCTGGGTGGAGTCCGACGCCCCCACACTCTCCTCCGTCTCTGTGCCCGGGTCGGTTACATCAGCACCCTGGGAAAACAACACCAAACACATGAAACGTACTGTGAGTAATATCTGAGAAGAATGGTGGTAATATTTTGCGGCATATTGAATGGAAATGGCACAACTTTTCACTCAGTTCCCAAACGTTTTGGAAGTCAGAGCGGCTCCATCTGGGTTTGGTTAAAGGGAACAAATGCGGCCTTTAAAGAACGCCCAACTTTGAGTATTTCCATACATTCCACTTAAAAGTGTAGGAAAACGTTTGTGCTTCCAGGAAGTTTTCTCAGGTCATTTTAGGGGAAAGAAATCCCTCTAATAAAACTTCACGTGGCATCTATGACACTGTCATGGTAAATATCTTTGCATCGTGCGAGTGTTACCAACAATGAATACCCAGATAGTACAGAACAGGCATTTTTAAACTATTTAGTCGTGAATTAAAAAAAAAAAAAAAATATTTCTACTGTACATAAGAGACTTTTTGAATTTCAACCAAATAAATGGTGAATGTAGTGACCGTCAGCTTCTGGACAGAATATTCTAAAGTGAATTTTTAATGAAAATTAAAAATATTTTTTTGTTGTTGACATTTTTGCCACCGTCTTTGTTATAAGATATTTTTGCTGTTGTTTAGAGTCTATGCAGTCCAGATAATCACAAATATAAAAAAAAAATACTGCTACGATTATTGTTTATAGTAGACAAATCACGATAAATCAATGAATTGTTGCAGCCCAATTTAACAAGACTAAAATGAGTATCAAAAGTAATTTAATATAGTATAAATCCTGAAAAAAAAAAGCATAAATAGGACAAAATTGGGCCGTTTGAGACTCTTAAAATGTCTTGGAATAACTAGTTTAAGGCGTCATAGTAAGATTACGGTAACAAAGAAAGTTTTCATCTTCCTTGGCATCAAAAACGGCATTGAAAATTCACACGGTAAAGCATGAAATATCCAGTGAACTTCATTGTATTGTTTTGTACTGTATTTCTTATTTTACAGGCTTTTAAGTGACAAAAAGTAGGCTATAATGTTGTTAGTTTAGTACTTTGACAAGCGGTTTGCAAAATGCCATTCACAAACAAAGTGGACAACTTGAAAAACCATTCACACAAGATTAAAAGTGACAAGGCCGTTTAGACACTGACTCATCCCACAAACAGAGAGCGAGGAGGAAAGTAAACAGAGTGAACGTGCAGGTCAGGTTACACATGGTCTGAAATGAGACACACGTGGTATTCAAAGTACATGGAAGGATATAGAAGTGAAAACATGGTGAAAGCTTAGGCCTGTTGGCGCTGTGAGTGGGCATCCATGGGGCATTCTCTCGGGGTCTAATATCTGTGTAAACACGTGGAGGTAAACTCAACTTCAGGCGTTTGTTTTAACACAAACGTATGACCAAGAGTCTGTTGTTTTTTGTCGTAAGTTTGTGTTAAAACAGACTTTTGGTCATACATGTTGGGTTAGCCTTCCCGTTCTCAGAATCAGAATAAAGTGTATTGCCATTGTCAATGAACAGGATCACGGACACTTGTCCTGGCGGTTCGGTGCAACACAAACATCAAACACTGAACAATAACTACAGAAAACAATGGACAATAAATAGCTATCGGGTATTAAAAAATAGGTAAGTAGAGTTAAAAAATAGACATATGTACATAAAATAAAGTATGTGGTGCAATTAAAAGTGAACAGTGAGTGCAGAGTGCTTAGGCAGTGTTCATGAGTACAACGGCAGAGGGAAAGAAACTGGAGTTGTCGGACAGACACCGCCGCCTCGTTGTTTTTCGGTGAGAGTTCTCAGACTGTCAGCCCGGAGCAGCTGGAATCCCTCCAGCTCCACGGCGCAGTCCGGGACAGTTTCGCTGAGCCACGTCTCCGTAAAGCACAACACAGGGGAAGAAGAAAAGTCTCGGTTTCGTCTCATCAGCAACGCCAGTTTGTCCAGTTTGCCGGGTAGTGAGTTGGAGAGGAAAATCCCAGGTAAGGGCATATGTGTGCCTCGCTTCCTCAGGCGCACGAGCGCGCCTTCCTCTTCTGCAGCATCTCTCAATTTTAGCCAAAATAAGAGCCATTTCTGCAGCCCGAACAAAAACAGACAAACAACGAGCACCGAAACGCCGAGGCAGCCTTCAGCGGCGCCATCTTGTAAACATCGGATCAGAGTGGATTTGTGAACAGGAAACGCACCTCGTCCTCTTCGTAAGCCTCGGCGTCTCCGCTGCCCTCGTTGCTGTCGTCGGCCTCCTCCCCGATCCCTCCATCGTCCTCGTCGTCCTCATCTTCCTCCTCATCGTCCTCTTCTTCATCTTCCTCCTCCTCTTCATCTTCCTCATCATATTCCTACAAAAACACAGGAAGAACAAAGTTAAATTTAAAGTGTACCGATTTCTTTTAAGTTTTTAGAGATTTGTGGGTCAAAATCAGGCCGCTGTCTGCCGTCTGAGTAATAATAATGCGTTTTATTCAAATCCTGGACCAGAAAGTAACACTGCTTCACCGTTATCAGGCTAGTTACTGTGGCGCTCAACTCCCTTTGCCCCTGAAAGTCGAGAAACACTTACCGTATTTTCTGCACTATAAAGCGCACGTAAAAGTCTTTAACGTCCTCAAAAGCCGCCCGTGCACTTAATTTATGGTTTATTTCTGGTTGTGCTTACTGACCGCGAAGATATTTTGTGTGGTACATGGTGTATAAAATAGATTTGGGACAAGAGACGCCGATGCGCGACTATATTTACAGTACTCCGGACCGGAAGTCCCAACAACATGTGTGCAAAGCATTCTGGGAACAGTAGTCTACCTGCATGCGGCACATGCGACACTTTGTCAAAACTTACAAATTTTCAGTCAGGCACAACGCTTACGGGCTAAATTATCTGTCAACTGTGGGAATCAAAAGGCCGGAATCATCACTGAACTGCCGCGTGGGTCCGAGATACGGGATCACATGACCAACGAGATTTTAGCACGGAGCACCATCGGCGCTTTGGCTGCTTTTACCATTATGCGCCCCAGCAGACATTAAACCGGGACACGGGACGTAAACAATCGGGGCTGTCCCAGGTAAACCGGGACGTCTGGTCATAGCTATGCGGGATGTACTTCGGCGCATTTGAAGGATTTGATGACGAGGAATGAATTGAAAAAGTGAGTGTATTGTGTTGTATTTTACGTTTTGCAACTGAACGAGGCTGGGAGTTGTTGTGAATATGCCAACTGTCTTTTAGCAGTAGCAGAGTGTGTTCTGTTTGTATTTTAGGCGTTTACAAGTGATCTTGACTGAGAATTGATTTGGATATGCTAACGTGTCTGTTAGTGATAGCAGTGTGTTTTGGTGTTGAACAATGTTGATCTGAATGAGTTGAACGTGTTTAATAAAGCTCAACTGACTCCGACTTATCCGTCTGTTTTGTTTATCTTATGCGCTTTATCGTCCGGTGCGCTTTATGTTTGGCCCAGTACACATGGTACAGATAGCTGATGGTGCGCTTAATAATCCGGTGCGCCTTTTCGTGCGCAAAATACGGTACAACTCATTAGATTGAAGCATTAGGAGGCTAGGAATGCATTAGGAACGTTGGAAATCAAGGTGTTTTTCACATCTTTCAGACTGTATAAATACGGTACAGTCCCTTTAACTGTCGTTCAGAGGAGGAATAAGCGAGTACCTGTTCGTCCTCTTCCTCCTCTTGGCCTTCGTCGCTCTCTGAGTCTGTTAAAATCACGATCACCTCCTTCTGGAGCTCGGAGCCGTCGCCCTGAGCCGCCTCGTGCTCCATCATCGACTGAGGGACAGCGCTCTCGTCCTCGTCGAAGTCTTCGTCCTGGACACAAATGTCACAGGTTTAATTCACTGAGTACAATAAGAATATAAACGTGTCGACGTCGTCTTGGCGAACCTGAGCCGCTTCGGTCACATCCTGACTGTCCGTTGGCACCACTCCTTCAGCCTCGGCACTGTCTTCAGTCTGCATCTCCTCCTGAAGAACAGAACCGTTTGTGAACATTTATCATTTTTGAATAACAACAACGCTTTCCCAGACACTCCGTTACTCAATGTAGCCACAGCTGCCCTGGGGACGACTGATGGAAGCAAGGCTGCCAATCTGCGCCATCGACCGCCTTTAAATCATTCACACTGGGGCTGAACAAAATTGGAACTGACTGTGACGAGGGGTACTACTATTAGTACTGCAATATTGACATTAGAAAATAATGTCAGTTATGTGAAAACCAAACGTGGTAAATGTCAGATTTTTATTCAGGATTTTCATTATTTTGTCTAAGTTTATTTGGTTTTTGGAGTTTGATTATATTTTTCAAACGGCATGAATCCGTGGCGCTCTAGAATAGAATTTCCCCCTAAAAGTAATTCTGATATTAAGTGGGTTGAGGGGGACATTCTAACAGATTCATGCTGTATGAAAAACACAATCAAGCAAAAAAGACCAAATAAAGTTAGACAAAATCATGACAAAAAATCTGCCATTTTCCATTTTTTAATAATAATAAAAAAAAAAACAGTACATTTCTGACAACTACAATATATTCAAGTTTGTTGCAATAACGATTATTGTTTTAACCAATATTGCAACACTTTTGCGATATATTGTGTGGCCTTAATCCACACACCACAATCTTGAACTGTAATCTGATTGCTAAAATAATAATTAGTTTCAGCCCTGGATGTAATCTAGCAAATATTTTTCATATTTGTTCACACTATAGAAGTTGGTAAAGTACTAAACACTTGCACATAAAACAAAAACGTACGTGCATCATTTTAATGCTCATTTTGGAGTCTGTGTATACTCCCGATAATAACAATTATTCCATTACTAAAATTAGTTTGATGTTAACGACATTCAATTAGCTGCGATTAATCCATTACTCGTTTCAGCTTAAACAACGGCACACTTTGGTCAGAGGTGGGATCAAACCGCAGACCTTCAGGTGGTTGTCGGGCGACCTAATCTCAGAGCCACTTCATTTGCCCCTAATATGAAGCTTAATTATATACAACTGAGAACACGTGTGGAGTCGGGCGCTTGTGTCAAGCCCCCGTGTTAGACCACGTCGGGAGGTTCAGACCGGTCATCTTCTCACCTCTGGTCCCACTCTCAGGATGACGCGCCGCTTTTTGGTGATCGGAGCCCTGGAGGTGTCTTCTGTCGGAACCTCTGCCTCGGTGGCAACGGCCGCGCTCTCCTCTTCCTCCCGAGACCTCTTGGACATGGCGGAGGTCCCCGGAGTGGCAGAAACTAGACAACAAAAGCAAAAATCAATCAATTCAAAATGTATTATGCCTTTTCTAGAATTTATTAATAAACATTGATCAGTTAATATATTTTTTTTCTCAGTGTAAACCAGAAAACTGATCTCAAACAATTTAATACCGTATTTTCCGGACTACAAGTTTTTCTTTTCCTTCTCTTTTTTCATAGTTTTGGCCGGGGTGTGACTTATACTTATACTCCGGAGCAACTTAAATGTGATATTATTTGTTATTTTCACACTTGCAACTGCATTTCATACTCCAGTGTGACTTATATATGTTTTTTTCTTCTCTTATGCATTTTTTGGCTAGTGCGACTTATACTTGGGTGCAACTTATAGTACGGTAAATACGGTAATAGCAACTGAACTTATTCTCTGCAGCTAATCTTCTTAAGAAACAGGGGTTTTATACTGTGGTGTCTATACATTTAAAATAATGGCAAATATAAGGGTGGGGGCAGTGATAAGGGGTAGGTGAAAATGTAAATTCTTTGCGCACTCAAGCCTCAAATACAGGACAATTACAATTACGTAATTGTAATTAGGAGTACTAAAACATCAATCAATCGAAATATAACTTTGACAAAACTAATGACAGGGGAAAACTAAAAACATATTTTAAGATTACCTACGCAACTTTTTCTTTAACTTGTTGAAGTATGTGACAAACCCTTTCCTCACCTGTCCCAAACACAGAGGAGCCGGAGGACGTCGAGGGCCGCTCCACCTGACTACTGGGCGTGGCCTCGAACCCAAGAGGTTCCTGATTGGCCGGCTCTGAGTGAGTCACGGTTTGCTGCTGCGTCGGTTGGACGAACGCGGTGGTCTGCGTCTGGACCTGCTGCACCGTTAGCATGGGGCTTGCTAACGTGGTCTGGACATTGGGGCTAGCAGAGCGCACAGAGCCGCTAGCGCTGCCGTACACGGTCACGTGCTCAACTGGAGGGGCTTCTGTTGACTGCATCGCTACAGGGAAAAGATAAAATATGTACCATTTAATACAGTTTCAAATCAATTAGGTTTTAATATAACGTAGTTAAAACTTTTATTGCTTGATTTGGTCAAAAAGTGGTAGCATATGACGTCAGTAGAAATAACTTACTTTAAAGAGTTTACTTAAAGGGCCCCCTACAGGTTGGACGACTCATTGAACTAAAATGTAGTTAAAGGCGCAATGGACGATTTTTCGGCGATTTGAGAACGCAGGCGGACGCGCGCACGCGCACTCCCACCGTGCGGACGCGCGCACGCGCACTCCCACCGTGCGGACGCGCGCACGCGCACTCCCACCGTGCGGACGCGCGCACGCGCACTCCCACCGTGCGGACGCGCGCACGCGCACTCCCACCGTGCGGACGCGCGCACGCGCACTCCCACCGTGCGGACGCGCGCACGCGCACTCCCACCGTGCGGACGCGCGCACGCGCACTCCCACCGTGCGGACGCGCGCACGCGCACTCCCACCGTGCGGACGCGCGCACGCGCACTCCCACCGTGCGCGCACGCGCACTCCCACCGTGCGCGCACGCGCACTCCCACCGTGCGGACGCGCGCACTCCCACCGTGCGGACGCGCGCACTCCCACCGTGCGGACGCGCGCACTCCCACCGTGCGCACGCGCACTCCCACCGTGCGCACGCGCACTCCCACCGTGCGCACGCGCACTCCCACCGTGCGGACGCGCACTCCCACCGTGCGGACGCGCACTCCCACCGTGCGGACGCGCGCACGTGCACTCCCACCGTGCGGACTGATACAACACACACGTGTGTTTATTTATTAGCGCGATAAATCGCATCGCATCTCTCGTCTCCTGTAGATTTCAGTCTCTTCTGAGTCAGCTCGAACTGTCTTTCTCCGTCCTAATTTTGTCCCGTACACTGAGGGAACTATATTATGATAGATCAATGCGCTTAGACGCGCAGAACCGTGCTGCTCTCGGGGGACGAGCCACACGCGGCTGCAGGTGAGCGGTAGGTGCGTTTTATGATTGATACGTGACAGGAATAATCGGCAGTCCACACCACGAGGAAATAAGACTCCGATTTGGGCAAAAAAAATCGTCCATTTCAACCTTTAAGCCAAATATATTTTGAATTTTGCAAAAATTAGAAATAAAATTATCAAAGACTAGCACATTTTTTAGGTTTATTATTTCACTTCCTGTTTGTAATTTATGACATCACACTAGGAAATTACCCAGCAAACACTGGACAAAAGCTCATCTAATGTCACAACTTTTTTTGTTAACTTTATTTTGTTGAATTAATGTTTATAGGGTCAACAAATGTGTTTCTTTGCGTGAATTCTGCATAAACATCGACTGGAACGAGTGTCCCTAGTGATGTCATTTTCTACAGATTTTTCAACGTTTTCTCCACAAATATCTACTCGATTGGTGTAAAAAATATAATTTATATGGATAACAGGTATAAATACACCAAGTCAAGTCAAAATTAGAAAATTGTAAAGACCTGTCATACGTCACTAAGTATGTTTGTGGTCTTGATAGTAAGTGTTACTTAGGCCCCGTCAATTTCAGCCTCAAATGCCCCATACGGTTAAAGGCAGTCATTGTCGCTTGCGGGTGTAACTTGCTTTTTTGTCAACACATGAGTGGCTCCTTGCTGTTTAACATTCTTATACCACACCCACACCTCGTTCATCGGTGAATCTAAAAACCTTGTTCTCCACCTGTAAACGTCCGACACTTACCCTCTTGAGTCTCCACCTGTGTAGTGGGCATGACGGTAGCGGTGGGGGTCGGCGTGGGCACAGGGGCGGGCGTGACCATGGGCCTGATGCTGGCCCGGGGCGTGGCTTTGTTCCCGGGGATGGCCGTCTGTTTGCCCGCCGAGGGCACGGGAGTCGGTCTAATGTTTGCCGTCGGCGGCTCGGAGGTGCTGGCGCTGACAAAAGGATAACATGACTGTGAGACGCCAATGCGAGCAGAGCGGAAAAGCACAGGCGACACAGAGTTTGAAAGGTTCGAGAGGCACCGCGTGAGATAAACAGTACATTTCTCATTTTTCGGTTATGGACAAAGACACTATGAAGAATTAAACATAATAAACAACCTTTTGATGATGGTATTTTGCACACGTACCTTCCCCTGTCTGCCGCTGGAGTGGTCTTGAGACTGATCTGTCTTTGCTCGGTGCTCCTCTGCTGCTCCTGGGTCTAGAAAAGATTTTTTCATTTATTAGTTGCCCCTCATCGAAGCTGAACAGGCTTTTAAAAGAGTATCGCAAACTTTACTTTCTCTACAAGTACATTTGGACAGTATATAAATAACAGTCTGAAATAATCGCATTTAAATCACTCAATGAATGGTAATCGTGTTTATGATTGTTGCCATGCTCCTGTATGTGGTCCCTGTGAACTAAAGTTCTACCTTGCTGGGCCCCGCCTCGGCCGGCTCGTCCCGTTGGTCCTGCCGCTCTTGGTGCCCGCGCAGGTCTCGCAGTTCCCGTTCTTGGCGGCTCAGACGACCTTCGTACTGGGATTTGAGCGCGCCCACTCGGACCTCCAGCTCCTCGCGCTGCTGCTTTAGCTCCTCCAGCTGCTGCTTTAGCTCCTCGATTTCCTTTTGATACTGGTCCTTGGTTGCTTCAAAGACGGAATGAAGGAAAGAAAGTTGGTTGAATTGGAATGACATCGAAACACATGCAAATTTAGGAAGATCTACAAGACGCCATTCATCCCCAATGCAATAACTGGCATAAACAGTACCAAGTAGCACTGATATTTGAATATTTTATTACATATTACTGGTTTTATGGTATGTATTGTCTGGAGAGGTTGTTCATGATGACATTTTAAGCCAAAACACTAGACCAGAACTATATAAAGGCAAAAAAAATGTCATAATATAGAGTCAATATAATACTGTTATTACATTTTAACTACATTTGAAACACCAGACAAGTAATGCCTTAATTCTTATTTTTTGTCTTATTATCTTTGAGGTCTTGATTCAATTTGCTTGCTCTTTGTGCCATGTTCCTAGTTTTGCATTTAAATGTAAAAGAAAACTGTATATAAATAAATAAAATAAATAATTGCCACAAAAATGCAGAGATATCCATTAATTTACTTGACATCACAGCACGTGTCTGTTTATTTTATTCAGCACTTTTCGTAGTATTTTTAATCCTTTTTATTCAAAACGTCATACTATACATTTTCTTATTTGGCTTATCCTCCAAACATACATTTTTGATAAAGCTCTCACCTGTACTCGAAGGGTGAAACAAAACAAAAAAATAGATTCACCTCTTCATTAGAACGCAATTGTGACATGGATTGTATTAAACTTCCTGATTTTACTTTTCATGTTGTGCATGTTGTATGTTGCGTATGCATTCGAGAGCGAGTTGTACCATTGAGCTGGCTGATCTTCTGCTTGGCCAAGAACAGAGCCTTTTTCATCTTCTCTTCTTTGTCCGCGGCTTGTTTTCTGATCATTTCGTCCTTCAGCTGCTGCTCCTGCCGCACCCGGCTCAGCTCGGCCTGGACACGGCTCGTCTGCTCCTGGCTGTTACGCAGCTCCGTGTCTCGCTCAGAAACAACCTGGACACGGAAAACAGAGTCTTCTTTAAACCGTATGATTTTAAGGAGAGAAAAAAAAAAAGCTGGTGCACCCGATTTTCAAACTGTGAAAGGGGAAGGTATAGTTAAATTGTTCCTAGCGTTAACAAACTCTTTGCCATCTTTATTTTTTTCTTCTAAAGCTATGCCTGAAAAAAAATCACATGTGCCAAAGTGAAGCAAGATTTACTACAGGAGTACAGCCAATCAGCACTCTTCCCCAAAATAGTTTTAAAGCGAAGAACCAGGCTTTTTTCAGGTGGTCACCATTGATATTAATGTTTACAATTGGATGTAATTTTTTCCCTTAAAAAGAAAAAAAAGATGTACAAGTAAAAAATAATAAATTAAAAAATGAATAATTACTTTTGTTTTGGTTGGGAAATGGCTTATCCCATCAGAAAACAGAATGAGCCCCTCACGTTGCGTTGTCAGATCTTATTCGACTAAAACCAGTTTGAGGACACATCGTATCAGAGAACTTGTTTTGGTTTATTACAGTGTCTCTCAGAACGTAACATCCCAGCTGAGAGTGAACTCTATATTTTACCATCATTCATCGACTTGTACGAACTAGGAACTTGCTAAAATGATCAGTATTGGTGCATTTCTATGACACCATCTCACTGAAGCGAGTTGTTTACCTTGTTGACTTTCTCCACTTGTCCCTCCAGGTCTTTAACCTTGGCCTCGGCCTGGTTGAGGGAGTCTTTGAGGCCCTGCACTTCCTGAGCCGAGGCCTGACGCGTCTCCTCGTCCTGGGACGGTCCCGCCGCCACCTCGGCCACGAGCTACACCAAAACACACCGTCAAAACTGTTCGACCCACGCTTTGCACAACACAGAAAACATGGGATATATTCATGTGCCGACGGAAATCTGATCATTATCCAGTTTGAGTAATGAGATAATTGAAATAACATGAGATTTCGTCCTGATTGTTCAATAATGAGCAGAATACAGCAAAAAGGCAAACTAATGTAGCAAAGGCGAAGATGCACCATATTTTCTATATAATAAATCACACCTTTTTACATAGGTTTGGTCGGCGATTTATACTCTGGAGCGACTTCTATGCGATACCATTTGTTATTTTTACACTGGCAACCGCATTTCACAAGAGGGCGCTCTAGGCTCTAAGCGACGCAGAAGAAGAATGGTCAGTTCCTCTTCCTCCGGAGTTTGTGGAGTTGTTTAGAAGTGACACAGAGGAAGAAGAATTCAATGGATTTAGTGATTTCGGGTATTACTGATGCTTTGGTAAACTTGTTAGAATGTTCTTTATGCTATAGTTATCTGAATAACTGTTAATGTTACGTTAACATACCAGACACTTACCACAGTTCGTTGTCTGTGCGTCATACGTACAACTATTCACCATGTTCACTATTCTGTTATTATTTTAAACTGCATTTTAAGATGAAATATCTGTTCTTGGTCTTGGATTTTATCAAATACATTTCCCCCCGAAAATGCGACTTATACTCCGTGCGATTTATAATCTGGAAAATATGGTAACTATAACTTGCCTAGAGCATGGTCCACCATCTGTTCGTCTCTCCTAGACATTTTTGTTTAGCTTGGCATGTTCCACAGTATGGCATTAAACACATACCTCCTGCATTTGTTCACTTCGCGTTTTTATAGTTAAAAAAATTCCAAATAATATATATTTTGAATAAGAAACGGTCCTCAAAATGTAAACAGAAGAACCCAATAAATATAAGTGTTCCATCATGACCATGGCGGCGAGTCGACCGTCACATTTAAGTTACGCGATGCCCCTTTAAAGAGAATCATAGTCTTTGACAGTGCATTACCTTGTCGTACGCCACCTTCAGCTCGTCGTACTGAGTCTTGTAGCGGCGGCCGAGCTTCTTGACCTGAGTGATGGTCTTCATTCTCTCTTGTAGGTCCAGATTGACCTTCTCCACCTTCTCCTTCAAACTATTCCTCTCCTCCGTCATTTTGGCCAAGGACTCGCGGGCCGCCTGCACCTGCCCTTTCAGCGCCGTGTTCTGATTATTGCCCCTTTAAAAATAACGTTAAAAAAAAGACGACATGAGTGCGGTGAAACGCGCCGACGAATGCTGTGAAATACTCCGGGACTGACTTGGCGCCCTCTTCCGTCAGCTGCTGGATGCGTTTGAGGTGAGCTTCTCTTTCGCTGGTCAAACGCTTGTACTCTTCTGGGTCCGAGTCTTTCTGCTGCGTCACCAAATGCTATGGTGAAGGAAGAATAAGGAACATGTCCATGAAAGCAGAATAATGCAGACGGTATTATGTCAATACAACAGAAATGTGTAAAAACGTGTATTTAAAATGTATTCGTCGATGATTAATAATCAGACAAATGTGAAATTACAGTTAATCCTGCTTCTGTAAAGCATAAACAAAGACTTAATACAGAGTGAACAAATAGTTTATTAAGAATCATACAGGCTTAGCAATGATTTAACTAATACGCTAACCCTAATTTCCAACCCTAACCGTAATCAAGTAGTAACTAAACCCGATTCATGATTAATAAAAAGATTATGAATTAAAACTTTGTTCATGTTTTGTTCAGGAAAATTAAGGTATAAAGTGGTACTGAAATATCACTGTATTTGAAAGTTCACAATAGTGCTTTTTATTTTTTTTTTATCATTGGCTCTTCAAATTCTACAAATATAGTCAAAATAATATAAAATGTCCCCATACTGCCAGCGTTTTTTCGGATTTCATTGTAAGAACTAAAAGATAATTGTGAGGGGAAAACGCCCCCAAAAATGTTCCAAAACAGAGACAATGTACTTTTAACATTCAGAAACCCGGTAATGTATTAAAGGAATTATGGGATGTAATGAAACGTATGACAACGTGAATGAGTCTATAAATTGCATACTTCTGTACATGTTTCACGTAGTAATCAGTTTTTACATGGACTCTTTTATATTTTTCTACTAATCCTAATTGTACTGTATATAATGTAAATGTAAGTTGTGTATATTTCTGGCATTGTACACCTTGCCCTGGACTAGTTGGAAAGCAGCTAAACTACTGCACATTTACAGATATGTTGATTAATGTGCACTGTCCCAGTTCAAATAAATTAATAATAATAAAAGAACACCACAAACCTGAGTGCGAGCCTTCCATCGTCTAATCTCGTCCTCCAGTATCTTCTTCTCGGCCTGAAGCATCCCGCTTTTCTCACTCAGCTCAGAGTTAGCCATCTGCAGAGGCATAATGTCCTTCTCCAACTTTTGCACCTAGAATAAGACGGAATAAAATGGCGCGCTTGAATAAAAGGCGACTTTATACACGCCGTTGTGCAATTAGCAGTTTCACCTTGGCCTGGGTTTGCTCCAGGACTTGCTGGTTCTTGTCCTTTTCCTCTCTCAGCATCTTATTGGACTCCAGCAGGATGCTCATGGTATCCGTCTTCTTCATTAGCTCTTCGTGCTGAGCCTGAGTCTTTGCAGTTACCTGGAACAAGTCAACGTGAAACCTTTCTTACTGATGAAAGGGGAGGGACGAGATGCAAATCCCACGAGAACACGACAAGGCATAATTAAATGTATAATTATTCTATTTACCGTATTTTCCAGGACTATCAGTTACACCCATGTTCATGGTTTTGGCCGAGGTGTGACTTATACTCCAGAGCGACTTATGTGATATTATTCGTTATTTTCACATGACAATGACACATGACGCTTAGGCTCTAAGCGACGCAGAAGAAGATTCTTCCTTCCTCTACCTCCAGAGTTTGTGGAGTTGTTTAGAAGTGACACAGAGGTAGAAGAATTCAGTGGATTTAGTGATCTGGGGGAATACTGATGCTTTGGTAAACTTGTTAGCATGTTCTTTATGCTATAGTTATCTGAATAACTGTTAATACTTGCGACTTATACTCCGGTGCGACTTATAATTCGGAAAATACGGTATATAATCATTGAACTGTACCGGATGCAAAATACTAAGAGATTGATTGAGCGAGTTGTTCAGTGTATTCCACAGTTCCGCTAGTTTGTTTAGGTCAAAACCGGACTAAAGAACATTAAACCTTTGTGTGAACGCTTTGTGGAAAGAGAGCACTGGACAAACTGACACCGCTAATTTACGGGTTTGTAATCGAAAAGATCTGAGGCCGTCTAAACAGAATGATTGTCGCGGATCAATGTTGTCCTTAGCATACTTTTCTCATGTACAAACCTCCATGCGTTCCGTCGCCGCGCTCAGATTGTCCTGCACCTCCTTCAGCTCCCTCTCCAGGTGCTCCACTCTCAGTCGATAACGCAGACTTTCCCCGTGGGCTGTCTCGAAGCGCGACTCGGCGATTTCCTTCTCCCGCCGCACGAATCTACAGCGAACGGAAACGTGAGCGACAGTGCGCGGCGTACACGGAGCGCGCAGACAGAAGCGAGAGGATTCACCTGAGGATCTCCAGGACCTGCTCTTGAGACTTGCTCTCCTCGGTTAGAGAGATGTTCGGGGTAGCGGTGTCGGAGGCTCGCTGCAGAGTGTCGGCCATCTTCTTGCTCAGCGTCTGGAGCTGTTCGTGGAGCAGCGTGTTCTGATTCTGCAGCTCGTCGCCACGGCTCTCCACTTTGGACATCTCCTCCTGTCAAAAGGTTTATTCAGTTACATTTTGTTGTGGACGTTAAGTTTCCTAAGAGTAAAGGAACAGTGGAAGAATTAGTTTGATTTGTGAATGCCTAAAATACACCTACAAACCTAAATTATGTGATCAAAGTAATGTAAATAGCGTTTATTGATACATTTTCTTTTTTCTATGTTGTATGACTTAAACGTTAACATATTTATATTCATTAAATCTAATCTATTTTTGATCAATCGATTACCGGTAACTGTTTAGGTCGCAAAAGGGAAGTGAATGAGATTTTTACTAAATTAAGATCAAGATGAAGTTATTTTTCATCCAAAACACAAAATTTACACATTTCCCGAGTTAATTTCAAGCAATTATGACTTTGATTGTTAAATTACAATATGCCATGAGCTCAGATATTGTCACTCAAATAGTTGAGATTTATAGACAACTTGTTGCAGCCCTAATCAAAATCCTAATCCAGCTGCATTTGAATACATTTACACATTTCATTGTAAAGTTAGTGGAAATCGGAAACTGATTGATACAGCTAGAATTGAAACTAGATACTCATATGAAGCATCAATACAAAAAAATATGATTAAAAAACCTGACAAAATGGGATCTTTCCTACAGTTTTAGAATGACCTTCAGCGTAAAATAAAGAAATAAACAAAGTGATATTATATTTTGTGTTGAACATGAAAATCTACTGTCTTAAATAAAGAGAAGAGCCCTTCACATCACACCTTTACTTCTGCTAAAATAGACCGACGCAGAGGAAACGCCATGACCCATAATCCCCCCGTAGCCAAACCTTGAGCATCTTCTCCTGCTCCTGCCAGGACACCCGCGCCTCCAGCAGCTCCGCGCTGACCCGCTGCACCCGCTCATCCAGCTGGTGGCGCTGCTCCGCCGCCTTCAATGCCTGAGCCCTCGCCGCCTGCAGCGCCTCCACGTCCGCCGCATGGAGCATCATCTCGCGCTCGTACTTGTCCTGCGCTTCGGCGGACAGTTTGGCCTTCGGGAGGAGAGCGCGGACAAATTAGCGCGTCGCAAGATCCGCCGCGTTTTCCTTCGCTAAAGCAAATAGTACCTGTTCGCGGCCATCTTGCAGAGCCTGTTGCTTCTGGGACTCGAGAACAGCCACTTTCTGAAGCGCTTCCTTGTGCTGAGCCTGTGCACCGCTCAGATCTCTCTTGAGAGCGTTAATCTGCAATGACAAAAATCACACAATTAACACAAAACACACTTACTTGAATGTAGATATAGAGTTACGATCTGGATCGGAGACGTTTTGACAAAGTTTGATGGATTGCCATTGGGGTACATGCAATTTATTTACACATATGGCAAATAACTATAACGATAAATACACTGCTTGAAAAAAAAAAAAAAAAAGAGGACTAAGCAAAAACAGTAAGTACGAGCCTCCTACTGGAGAACTGCTGCATTGGTGATGACGTTTTAGCTGCAACACGGTATTTAAATCCGCCTGATACATTTCTAAAAGGAATATCTTATCTTATCTTATGTCAGCGTGTTTGAAAAGGGTCAAATTGTTAGCATCAAGCAGAGAAAATGTCTAAGCAGAAACTAATCTACTGCAGATCTGAACCCTAGTGAGTGTTTGGAGCTGGAGAAGGCTTTGTGCAGTGATCACTCTCTCCATCACATGATCTTGGTAAAAATATTGATGCTAGAAAAACATTTTTTGACACTGCAGAGACTTATTGAAAGAACACAGTGAATGCACGCTGTAATCAAAGCAAGACGCGGTGGTGACTCTTTTTTTGTCATGCAGTGTAGATAAATCAGGATAATAATACCTGTTCCAGATTATCAACCATGAGAGTTTTTCCGAGGAGAAATTGTATTCAATGGAATTTATGAACATTTTGTCTCTTATTCGTTATTCCAGTACCAACAAAATCACTGGCACTGAAAACCAGTTATGGTTCAAGTACTGGGACCCAAAACGATGAGTCAAAACGACTAAAATGAAGATGAATATCCTGAAGTGGACACGAACCTGCTCCTCAAGAGAAACCACCGCCGCCCTCTTCTGTTCCTCCAGGCTTTGTTTCACTTTCAGGGCGTCAGAGAGTTTCTCCTCCAGTTTTCGGTGCTGCACTTGAGCCTCTTTCATGCGGGTTTCAATAGAGGATCGAGCTTGCTCCGTCACCTGTGAAGTCGCACAAACTTAAGATTCAACTTTTCCAATTACAAATGAAAAATATAGTGCAGCAGCAACGACAAAGTAGATAAAGAATACGTACAAAAGTGTTTCTCAAGCGAGTCACTTTGAAGTTTGAGTATTTGCTTAATTTAGAGACAAATCTTTAAATATTTTGTCCTCTTTTGGGGTCAATCATCATAATAACTACTTTATCATGATTCAGTTTTCTTTTAGACCTTATTTACTCAAAACTGGCGCTCAATGTATCATTGTAGATGACATTTGTTATGTAAAACTGTGGAACTTTTTTGGGTTCCTACTCGTCTCGTGGAGACGTTATCGTTTTGCCTGAACATTAAACATTCCATACCTGCTTCTCTCGTTCTATGGACTCCTCCAGACTCTGGGCCATGGTTCTGTACATTTCCATGCTGGCGGTGACGCTCTTCAGATTCTCTGCCAGCTCGTTGGCCCTGGTCTCGGCCGCTCGAAGTCGGCCCTGTAAGTCCTCCTGTAGGTCCAGCACAGGTAGGACTATGGACGGACAGATGGGACAAGATTAGGGCTCCAATGGTCAACAATACGTTTGGTGGAGGGATATTTGACTTGGTTTTAGAGGAGGGCATTGTTGACAAAAATCCTCAGACAATATTTTCACAATGTCTTGGTTGAGGTGCAAGTGCCGCACTAAACGTGAATAAAGAATAAAACAAACAACAAAAGTGCAGAAATATCACTTCATTCCCTTTGTTTGGGACATTACACTAGATGTTTTTGCTTATTGCCTATTTTTTTTAATTATTGTCTATCCCTGGCCTATTCAACTTATCTTCAAACTTATCTGATGAAAAATCGCCTTTAAGTCCTAGTTTAAATCTAGTTCAGCACTGGATTGTCAGTTTTGTAGCACAAAGTTGGTAAAGCCTTGTGCTTTTTATTTTTCCACAAAAGTCTAATACATCAGTATTTCGAGTTGTGGATATTTTGTGCAACATGTGAAAATTACATTTAACAGCGCTGGACTATACACACTATATATTCTTACTTTTATTTTGTATAGAAAAAACAATGCATTATTACATTTCAAAATATATATCTTACACCTAGTACTCTATCTTGGTTTGGTCTCGTTCTACTTCGGGTTTAATCATCATCAGTCTAGTCCAGGTTCACAAGTTAGATGTGAATGCACCCTTGGCAAACATGTTTAGTTCAGATTTAAATTGTATTTTTTTGTGTGATGGAAGTTATTTATAGTCTGTCTTGTTTATAATACTATTTTTGTCACTTTCAATAAGAAAATGTAAAGTGTAGAATTGTGCTTTACCAATAAAAGTAAAAAGTGATTCATAGTAACATTGTTTTGGAGCAAAGAAAAGAACAAACGTCATTCAAACGCCAAGAAAAGCCAACCAACATTTTACTGGGTTCATTCACAGTTTGTGGGCCAAATAAATTCTCCTCAACAATGCAAAAACAAGTCTAGACCTAAAAAGAAAAAAGTAGGTCAACTGCACTTGCTCTGCATACTTTGTCTCAATTAAAACGATTTATACGAAAGAGAAGGCTTTATACTCGAAACTACAAAAAAAATAAACAAAAAACAATTAATAAAAAATAAGTTTTATAAATTTAACTCCGATATGGATGGAGAATATAAAAAAAATATTCAGGAAGAGTCATGTTCTGATCGTGATCTGGACTAAACAGACTTTAAAACAAATATGAAAAGCCTTTTTTTAACAAACAATGAAAATCTTAATCCATAAACACTTAATCTGTAAATAGTCTCCATCTAAACGCATTTGGTAACCATATTGATAATACTAAAAAGTTATTTCCTGACTAAAATAATGGTGAGTTACAGCCCTCGCATGCTAGTTTTGGTATCAACTAGTGGGTATTGATCGTTTTGACAGCTCTAATGTGCATTATTGTGCTCTTAGAAATACATAGTCTATGGTACTGTATACAACTTGATTAATCCTCGGGGAAGTGGTGGTCTCACTTCACTCACTTCGTATCGGAGTAGGTGGCGAGCCCAGGCTGCGGCGCGTGTCTCCACCCCCATGAACCCTCAGGCTGCCCAGCTCCATCTCTGCTGCGCTGAGCTGGTCTTTGGTCCTCTGATGCAGCGCCACCTGTAGCTCCAGCTGTCTCTTCGTCTCATGCAACTGGATCTGTGCACGACAGAGTAAGCGTGTAAATGGTACCGTAAAGGGGGAAAGAAGTCCATTCAGGGCAATGTTAAATACGGCTCCAATTAAAGTAATAAATCAACTCAAATAAAGGTTGAAATATGGCAACTGGATTGTGGAAGTGTAGATACAAATAAAGTGTACAATTGATTATTTTTGACATGGATTAATTGTTGCAGCCCTAAATGCAGTAAATGTAGCAATGAGCTGCAAACTTTGGGTTGCCATGTCAAACAACTGAAACCAGTTTGCAATAAACTCAAAACGGCTCAATGATTTGACGCTGAGCTTTCCAGGTTCAGAGTGTATTATTTTACTGCTACTACTTTCGAGTTGAATGCAAGTGGTGAGAAGACTTCACAAACTCACCTCCTGGTTCCTTGTCAGCAGGTGGCGCTGTTCCACCTCATTCTCCAGTCTCTTCTGCAGCTGGGAGATCTCACGCTCCTGTTTCTCCAGCTGAACGTTGAGACGCTGACGAGTGTCTGTCTCCGAGCGCTCGAGAGTGGCCTGCAAAAACAACCGGAGCACGTTTGCCTCGTTTTGTGCATTCCGGGACTGTAGTACGCTGCCGCCCTTTTACCCCGTACGCTACCGCCTTCTTACCCCGTACGCTGCCACCCTTTTACCCCGTACGCTGCCGCCCGTACGCTGCCACCCTTTTACCCCGTACGCTGCCACCCTGCCACCCTTTTACTCCGTACGCTGCCGCCCGTACGCTGCCGCCCGTTTACCCCGTTTGCTCCTTTACCTGTAGCGTTTGCTCCTTTACCTGTAGCGTTTGCTCCTTTACCTGTAGCGTTTGCTCCTTTACCTGTAGCGTTTGCTCCTTTACCTGTAGCGTTTGCTCCTTTACCTGTAGCGTTTGCTCCTTTACCTGTAGCGTTTGCTCCTTTACCTGTATGCTCTGTAGATTTGAAAGAAGCAGTTTCTGGCTCTGTTGTTGCCTCAAAGCGGCTTCCTTTTCATGGGTGAGCTGCGACTCCACCAGCTTGAGCAGGTCTCTTTCTTTACGGAGACTTTCAACCTGGCCCTAAAATTGGCAAAAATCAGACACGAACACTTAAAACAGTGCAATTAGAAGGGAATGTTCCACAGTGTGGCATTAAAAGCGAAGTTCAGATTTGCGGAAGGGCGCTCCAGAATTGGTGCCGCCCCAACGCTCACAGCAAGAACGCCCGATTTCAGAGGCTGAAACGTTGCCGGCTGTGCGGCGTCTCCACGAAAAAGAGCAGCTGACGTTCGTAAAATAAACGATAAATGACGTACTTCAGAGAGGGAGAGTTTTTCCTTGGCGGCTTTCAGATCCTCACTGAGCGCGTGTGCGGTTTGCTCGTGCCTCTGCGTCGAAATGGTCATCCTCTGCTCCTTCTCTCGCAGGGAGGCGATCTCTTTACGGTAGCCGTCCACGTTGTCCTGCAGCATCTCGTACCTGTCCAAAGTTTGGCACGCGTTTACATGGATTCCACGCATCTTCTGGTTTTCTGTTCATTACGTCCTCGCGATGGACTGTGCGGACCTATAACGTACCTTTTAGAGGCAAACTCCAGCTGGGTGGAGATCTTTGCGTTTGCAGAGCGGAGTTCGGAGAGTTGTTCCTGCAGTTTCTCATTCTGCTCCGCCGTCGACTTGTCACCGTCCAGTCGCTCTTTCTTGAAGTTGGCAAACACATCCTGCAACTGAAAAATAGAATAGATAATTTGAAGTGGCACAAAAAGCATGAAGAGAAGATGGACTGAAGGTAGTAAAACACCGCCATCTGCAGGGACGTGACGAACGTACTTGTCTCAACGCCGCTTTGGCCTCCAGAGCTTCTGCCGTGTCCGTCGTCATGGAGATGAGAGCAGTGGGCGTTCCGGTGGTGGGCGTGGTCGCAGGTGAGCGTCTCGGCGTGGAGGTCAGCACGTTGAAGTCCTCGGGTGAAGTGCCTTAAAGACAAAGGGCACGTTCAACAGTGCCGAACCTCACGATTGTTTTAGAAGGTGACGAGTCAAAGGATTTTTATTGTACTAGAGGATTTACAAATGTATTTTAAAGTAAGTGAAGGTGATCGAAGGCTTCCAAGATAGACAATATTTAGAAACGTGATTGGTATTTTTGTATCCGTTTTAAAGATGTTAAAAAAATTACAAATCCTCAGTCAGTATAGTCCAGATACAAATTATTCTTAAGAGTCAATTACACATGGTTAGTCGATTCACCCTTATGTTTAATCTATGGTTGTATTACAGTGTAAAACAGCAGAAACAGGGTTGCATGATTTTGGAAATATAAATAAATAATGTAAACGTCATGCAGGCTCATTTTCATCTGTAGTCCCTCTGGCAGGTTGATGGAGACAGAAGTAAGTAGTTTTCGTAGGATTCTGTTAAAGATACACATGTTTAGGTCTAAACTAGGCCTGCACAATATATCGCAAAAGTATCGATATCGCAACAAACTAAATATATAGCGATACCATTCAGGTCGTCTGACAGAATCTTGCCGATTACGTATATTCACAAGTTTACTTATTCAGTCCAAATTTGCCTTTAGTCCTGGATTCGTCTCTGTTGAGCTTATATTTGGATAAAGAGACATTTGTTTGAATAGAACTGAAACATTGTGTGTCAGAAAGTCAAATATCTCAATAATATGGATATTTCAGACCTTAATTGCAATAACTTCCAACTTTGCTCAGGCCTAGTCCGAACGTGCGGGTTAGATATCCACCACAATATACGGAATGTGAAGTGGTTTTCACAGTTTTTTGCCGACCGTCCCGAGTGGCCGCGTGAGCGTCGTTACCTTGCTGAGGGAAGTTGACCCCGGTGGCCTGGGCCAGGAGCACGCGGTACATGTCCCTCTGCCTCACGATGGCCTCGGTCATCTTCATCTGCTGACCCCTCTGCTCTTTCAAAGTCTCCAGCTCGGCCTGCGCCTTCTCCACGCACTGCTCCAGTTCACCTCGTCTGCAGCGCGGCGTGAGGAAGATGAAGCAATTAAAACAACGCAGGCAAAATAAACAAATGAAAGCAAATGTCCACTATCGCTCGTCTCAGGGTGATGGTCGTCGACTAGTCAGCAATAGCTTTTCTCGATTATTTCTATTGCACATTGAGATTATTTAAATAAAAAACATAACAGTTGAAAGTATGACGACTGGAGGTTTCTAGATACAAGAATTACAACAAATTAAGTGTGTAGAAGAAAAGTTGAAATAGTTTACTTTTTTGAGAGATTTTGATTTGATAACGTCCCCGTCTTTGTTAAAAAAATGCGTTTTCTGTGTAATTCAGATGACAACTACAATAATCAATATAACGGTTGATTAATTGCCGAAGCCCAAAGTGAAATGTTCTAATCTAAACTGTATTTAGTCAGGTAAAGACATCTTTAAATGCTGAAAAGTCATGTAGTCTGTTCGGAGGAAGACGTTGACTATGCCAAACTGAGGAACATTACAGACAACAACGACGACATCTCCATGGAGACGAGGTGACAGAGCCTTTATAGAGTATAAAAAACGTAAACTCGGTGTTACTTGTTGCCGGTGGCTTGGAACTCTTCTTCCTCCTGGGCGTCACTGAGGTCCCTGAGGACCCCGAGAAGGCGCTGGTTCTGCTTCTGTAGCTCCTGCACGCTCCTGAACGTCACCAGATGCTGCGAGATGACGCCGGACGAGCTGCTGATGTCCGAGGAGCTCACGTCCTCATCGTGGAGCACGTGGTTCCCCCGGGCCTGCTCCAGCTCGACAAGCAGCACTCGCACCTGAGACGATCAGGGAACAGGGTCAGCGAAGCGAAGGTTGGACTGGAAATTTAAACTGTGAACCATTTCCATCCATGGGTTTCAGGAGGAGGGAAAATCAAGGGGGTGGCAAGTGATTTTAAAACTAAACATTATATAATTGAATAGGGAAAAAGTCCTAAAATGTTTCACTAAACAGGAAGCTGAAACCCACTGACAAAGGCTCGATACTCAATACTTTTGATACCACAAGGAAATGTACATTACATTTTTTAGAGTACAATTAAAAAAACTGTAGTTTCTTTAATATGTAATAAGGATGTAAAAAGATTAAGATAATAAAAAATAAGCAAAATAAGCTATTTTTTGAGTTTTTCAGCATTGGATTTTATCTGCACTCTTTTCTTATAGTCAACTTGACATTTTTTAAAAAATTGCCATTTTTAATATATAATTTTTCAAAATGTTTTATTTGACAGCCGCAACATTAAAAGTGGAGCGAGAGGGTATAGACAGTCGGCAAATGTCGAGGAAAAATGAACTGAAAATGTAACTTGCTCTAAAAGTTCACTTGCCGTACCTACTTTTTAACACTAGTTTAAGCATTTTAAGTGTTACCAAATTTAAAGCAAAACAATGGAAACTGCATAGAAAGATCAACACAAGAATTATAACAACAGAGAAACATTACACCCAAAAACACTGTCTGCAAAACTAGGATATTACAAACCTGCTGAGCCAAGTCGGCCACCTGCATCTCACACCTTTGGCCTTCCCTTTCATAAAACGAGGCGCGCTTGTTCGCGTCGTCCGCCTCGCTTTGGAGACGATGCACTTCCTGAACACAAACGCATCGGAAAAGTACAATCAGAGCTTCTGTTTTCGTGAAATGCGCTTCTGCGATTTAACAAGCATAATCAGCGCAGAACTAGAACGACGCGCGACACGTTTCCATCTTTACCTTGACGGCCTGCT